>NC_049904.1:20336726-20936726 GCF_001411555.2 Juglans regia
AATTTGAATGGCCATTAATTTATTGTATGGTTGAGTTAGTCTTAAAGCTATGATATTGATCTTCTGATGGTTGATAATTTGTAGCTTCAATACAGTGATGGTATTAGCAAAATACTCTTTTGATTGTTATCCTTTTTGGTAAATATAGATTTCTCTACAAGCAGGTTGCTACAAAAAATTGGTGGAAAATATCCATATTGCTTGCCAGAATTTTTTTTTTTCCCATGCCAATCACTTCGTGCAAATTAGGCTTCATTGAGGAGATTTGGTCATAACAAAAAGTTTTTTCTCACAACTATGTTTTTGTCCTTATTGCAAAATTGGTCTTTTGCCATGAAATGTAATCACGTAATTAATATAGTTTTAACTATGTAATTGGTTGGAAATGGTTATTTCTCATGAACACTGGACATGAATTAAATATGTAATTGCATGACTATTTTTCTTGGAAAAAAGATCATAATGCAAGCATTTTCCATGAACATGGTAATGGGTAAAACAATTATCCACCATTGAATTTCATGAGAAATTCACTCATTTCTCACAAGTTGAGGGTAGGTCTAATACTTTTTGTCATGAAATTTTGTATGTTTTTTCCGCCAGTAATGTCGTGGAGAAAGATAAGTTTTTGTCATGAATTAAACTTTTGGTGGGAAAATAGACTTACTTCACCAGTTATATGCCACCAAGCTGCCACGGATCAATTTGGTGAGAAAAAACTTTTTGTCACTGTGAATATATTTTTTCTGACCATAGTTCCTCTTGACAAAAACTAGTATATGTTGTAGTGACCATACCTTCAAAGTTGTTGTCGTTAAGATGTAACTCTGTAAGCATGGTTAAGTTCCCTATTTTCGGAGATATCCTTCCATTGAAATTATTCATGGAAAGGGATAGAACTTGTAACTGCTTACACTTGTACAAAGTGAATGGAAGTTGACCATGAAGTTGATTGCTACTCAAGAGAAATTATTTGCAAAGAAGTTATGTTAGCTAGAGATGGTGGAATAGTATAAAGATATTGAACACAGTTGTGTGTTTGTAAGAAACTGTCACATCTTGTATTACATGCGTGATGAATATATATACACAGCTAATACAACCATAAAAGGAAAGAACATATTAATGATGCTCTGTTGTATAGAATATGACAAGAACCAAAAATAGGTAAGTAAATCAAGATTGATGCCAGGAATGATGCTCAGCCTTGATCACGGAGGAATTGTTGTGCATGATTTCCATTATCATCTGTTACGCCCCCTCAAGATGGTGCTCCCATCAATGATACCAATCTTGGATCGTAAGAATTGAAAACGTGGCCGTGATAAGGCCTTGGTCATTAAATCAGCAAGCTGGTCATGGGTAGACACGTGAGCAACTTCCAGGTGGCCTTTGCTAACGTAGTCCCGTACAAAGTGTAAATCAATGGCAATATGCTTCATCTTCGAGTGGAGCACAGGATTGAGACTCAACTGAGTGGCACCAATATTATCACAGAGAATTTTTGGAGGGGACTTCATGGTGATCCGAAGCTCACGAAAAAGTGATTGAAGCCATGCAAGTTCAGAGGTGGTACTGGCAAGTGCTCAATATTCAACTTCAGTGGATGAACGAGCCACAACTCGTTGTTTCCGAGTGCACCAAGAGATAGGATTAGCTCCAAGAAAAATAATGTAGGCTGAGGTAGAGGTTCGATCGTCAATACTCCCGGCCCAGTCTGCGTCGGAGTAAGCGAGAAGCTGAGGTGCAGTTGAGCGACGAATCTAAATGCCATGATGAATGGTATGTTTGAGATAACGTAGAAGTCTCTTGACGGCTGTCCAGTGAACTTTAGAAGGAGAGTGCATGAATTGAGCCAACTTATTGACAGGAAAAGCTATGTCCGGGCGAGTTAGAGTAAGGTACTGAAGTGCACCAATGACACGTCTGTAGGTGGTGCTAACGGCTGGGCTTGAACCATCATTGAGTTGAAGTCGACTTGAGGTGGCCAGGGGAGTAGTGACCTCTTTAGCACCTTCCATGCCTGTGTTATATAGAAGATCAAGCACATATTTGTGCTGGGTAAGAAATAAGCCATCTGAGGTGGGAAGAACTTCTACGCCCAAAAAGAAATGAAGTGGCCCAAGGTCTTTTAGAGAGAATCGAGCACCAAGCGTCGTTATAATATTGGTGATGAAGCTAGAATCATTCCCTGTGAGAATCAAGTCATCAACATACACAAGAAAGTAAGCTACGATGTTGTGTTGGTGATAGATAAATAAGGAGGGATCCGAAGCAGATTTTTCAAAACGAATGCCACAAAGGCAGTCATGCAGAGCACGATACCAGGCTCTCGGTGCCTATTTCAGTCCGTAAATGGACTTTTGAAGATGACAAACATGAGAAGGATAGGCTGAATCAACAAAACCAGTGGGTTGTGCCATGAAGAAATGTGTTGTTGACGTCTAGTTGACGGAGGGACCAACCACTCATTACGGCAAGTGATAAAATGATTATGATAGTTGCTGGTTTTACAGCCGGGGAGAATGTTTCAGTGTAGTCAAGGCCTGGACGTTGATGAAACCCCTTCTCAACAAGGCGCGCTTTATAGCGATCAATTGAGCCATTTGATTTTCGTTTAATTCGGAAGAGCCATTTTGATCCAGCTAAGTTCTGTCGTGAGTTGGCAGGAACTAATTTCTAGGTACCATGGTGTACAACGGCAGTAAACTCCTCACTCATGGCTTGGCGCCAATGAGGGTCCTTGAGGGCTTCCTGAACACCAGTGGGCTCCAAATGGCCTGTGGCGCCCCTGACCCCCACGTAAGGAAACACAGGATTCGAGACGCCAGGATGATGACAACACAGTCACGCATCCCAATGATAGTGTCAAGTGTGTGTACATGCGACAGTGTACAATAACAACCCAACAGATAATTAAGTCTACTAAGTACCATAATTTAAATACAATTTAAACATTCGTAAAAGTAGTTTAAAAGTTATACAGTCATCCCAAAATAAATATTTTACAAGTCCCAAATAAAGAGTGATACCAAATCACTCCTCGGGTGAAGCCGAATCCCCAGGCTCACCCTCCTCACCTTCATCTGCATCAAAATCTGCGTTACCACAAAATGGTACTGCAGGTAAGTGTAACCCAAACAACCCTCAGGAATAAAAATGCATTAATGCAACCAACATGCATGGATATGATGAAATATGCTTTATTTTCAAAATATCATTTTCCCCGAAAATGAATATTTTCCAACACAAGCCAAAATCCCATTTGGCCCAAAATATCCGTAAAACATTTTCCCAGAAAATGATTTACACAAAAATCCAACACACACTATTTTTCCAGAAAATAGTCCATTAATCCATTATTACCATATGTACCATGATCTCCAGTAGGGACCATCCGCCCATCCTGGCTTCGTAGCGATGCTCAGTTCCGCACCCAGCGCGTTCGTGGCCAAGCATCCACACTACACAACGAGCGATGCCCAGTTCCGCACCCAGCGCGTACGTGGCCAGACATCCTCTAGTCCCCGCCAGCAGAAGGACCACGGAGTCGGCACGAGACCATCTCATCCGATCACATTGTCGCCCGGCGACAATCCAGGGGACGTCACTCAGTATATTCTGCTCCCAAGTGACCAGAGGAGCTCCACTGAGATAATACCCCATCTCGGCTTGGGGTCGTGATACACATGCACCCAAAAATCCTTTCACATGAAAACCCATTTTTCAATAAACACATGAACATGAATGCAATACACGAAAGCCCAGTTTCCTTTACAAACATGATCATGCGTGCAACTATGCAATATACATGTACCACACTAATCCCAACCAACAATTCAGCACAGCCCAAAACACATAAACAAACTTCCTCCACTAATCCATCCGACCCCCGTACTCCTCGGACTCAGTCCGGCAAAAACCAATCAGATCATAGTGAAATGAGTTAGTGCAAAAATACATTTAAATCACGAAAGTTCTTTGGAGAAATACTTATAGCGCTATATAATAATTTCTGGAGGATCATGGAGGTGCAAGAAGTGGCAATGCAGCTACAGAACAGCGCCAAATGCACTCTGGCCGTGGGTCTCAAAGACCCACTTTTGAACAGGTGCAAACGAAGACCCGAGATTGATAGGGTAGGGCCTAGGGATGTTGGTGAAGCTAGTGGTGGTGGTGGTTGGCCGTGGGTGGCGGCAATTGAAGACCAAAAAGCCCAAAACAGAGATGTTGATGAATGTGCTTCACCAGTAACGGATCGGAGGTGGGGTTGGGTCCAATGGGTTGCTAGGAGGTGGAGGATGAAGTGGTGAAGAAATGGTGGCCGGTGGTGGAATGACGGCGGCCCACGAGCACAAAGAACGCCGCGGCTTGGAGTAGTTTGTGGTAGCTAAAGGCGGCGCGAGGGGGGCTGGAAAAGGAGGGGTGGGGTCACCGGCCAGTGGGGAAGCTGATGGGAAGGGCGGTGTCGGTCACCAGCGGCTCATGGTGGCGGGCTGGGGGAGAGGTGATCAACGCACGGGAGAGAGCGTCGCTCGTGGGAAAAGCCAGGTGAGAAAGAAAAAAGAAAGAAAGGAAAAGATGAAAAGAAGAAAAAGAAAAGATGAAAGAGAAAATGTAGGGAAAGAAATGAGATCCAATCCTCACATCTTGGGTCACAAAAATGATCCGACGGAAACAATTTTAAAACAACAAGTTAAATAAAATAATTCAAACACAGTGATTAAAATGAAAATAAATAATTAAACCCAACAATAAGTTAATTTAATTTGAGAATAAATTTAAACACATAACAATAATTAATTTAGAGAATGCACTTCAAAAATAATTTTCGTAAACTAAAAATCATAAAAATAACCCAACTAAAAATCCAACAATTTTAAAACAAGAGAATGAATTTTTGAATCAACAAAAATAATTCTTTCATTAAAAATACACTAAAATACGGGGTGTTACATCTTCCCCCCCTTAAAATAAAATTTCGTCCTCGAAATTGGCAAGGTCAAACATTAGACCAAGACAGGAATAAGATTCGACTGAGAAGACATAAGGAACATACCGCAAGAGTCAATCAAACAAATACGGATATTGCTCTATCATGTCAGCTTTCTCTCCCAAGAGAAATCTTGTGCCAACGGATCGCCCCATGACACTTTCACCAAAGGTATTGTCTTGGACCTTAACTTTTGCTCTTTCCAATCCACAATCTGCGTCGGAGCAATTTCATAAGTAAGGTTAGGCAGAAGTTAAATGCGTTCAGGGTCAACAATACATGACTCTTGCTGTCCAAAACTCTTCTTTAACGAAAACACATGGAACACATCATGAACATCCCCCAAAATAGTCCGACAAGGCAACTCTAGCCCAACCTTCTCTACAATCTTAAAAGGGCCAACATACCTCGGACTAAGTTTTCCCCATCTTACCAAAGCGCTAACGCCTTTCATATGAGAGACTTTGAGCTAAACCCAATCACCTACTTCAAAGGATAAGTCTTTTCTTCTTGTATCTGCATAACTCTTCTGGTGACTTTGTGCTTCCGCCATTTTAGTCCTTATAAACCGAACTTGATCTTTCATTTCTTGAATTATCTCAGGCCCAAACAATTTGCTCTCACCAACTTCATCCCAACACAAGGGTGATCTACACTTCCTCTCATACAAAGCTTCATACGGGGCCATCTAAATGGAGGAATGAAAACTGTTATTATATGCAAACTCAATTAGCGGCAGATGATTCTCCCAAATTCCCTGAAATTCCATGACACAAGACCGCAACATAACCTCAAGAGCCTAAATAGTACGCTCTGATTGACCGTCAGTTTGAGGGTGATATGCAGTACTAAACTTCAACTTAGTGCCTAAGGCTGCCTACAAGCTCTTCCAAAAATGGGACGTGAACCATGGGTCCCGATCCGACACAATACTCTTGGGTATTCCATGCAAAACGCACTATCTCCTTGACATACAACCGAGTCAATTTACCCAAAGAGTCGGTATTATTAATAGGAAGAAATGGGCACTCTTGGTCAACCGATCAATAATCACCCAAATTGAGTTCTTCCCACTGGGGGTCCTCGGCAAACCCACTACAACATCCATAGAAATATCATCCCACTTCCACTCAGGATTAGAGAGAGGTTGAAGTCTACCAGCAGGTCTTTGATGCTCAACCTTAACTTGACGACAAGTGACACATTTCTCAATAAACATGGCGATATCCATCATACTCGTATTAGTCCCCTAGCGGCACATCACTACCAGTATTCCTTGGGTGACTATGCTATTCAAAATCTCATTTTCCACAAGAACCTTAATACAACATCCAGAAAATTCCAATGATCAATAGCCCTTACAATACTATGTGCCAACCTCAATTAACTCCTATGCTACAACTTCTAAACCTCCATTGAATTCTACTTTTGGTAACCTAAAAGCCACTTCCAAAGTACCATCAATAACAAATTTTGCACAACCAAATGATTAATCTCCAATTACAAGTATCTTCTTAAAATTCAAGTCACCACTAATTCCTCAAAATCAGCACAATCTGAACTCCCGACTACAACCAAAAATATCACGCTTCTGCTGCACACTCTGATATTCGCCACCTGCATAAAATTTATGTCATCATAAAACTAACACCATCGAGTACAAGGTGGCTTCATACCTACTAACCAAAAACTCTTATCACAATTTGGTAGAAAAAAAATACTCTTTTTCCCAAAACCACGAGTTATAACTCAAATTCCTCAATTAACTCCCGCATCCTTGATCAAAATTAAATTCCATAAAATACATCCATGATCATAGACAGAAACCCAATATCAAACAACCTCAGCATCCCAAATTGAAAATAAGCAACCTCAACCCAAAAGCTCATCACTTACATTCTGAACAACATCTAATCTAGCGGTGACTAAACTCACTACGAACCACCATTCACTACACCAAAATATTATCAAAACCTCCTTGGTAACTCGCCCACCTATTTCTACTCCTATAAGCTAGCATTAACACGACTAGTTCCTTCAATAGTACATCACCATTAAACCTTAAGGCAAGCCATACTGCTCAAATCTTCAATCCTAGTGCTAATCCCCCGATGATGCCTAAACTTCAACTTCCAAGATCTTATCATACACCATACATGATGTCCCATCAATCTCTCTTCAAGTTAAATAACAATGTCCTTAATTCAACCAACTGGGTGCTCAATCTCCAAAAGAAAGTATAACCTCAAAATTAAAAACATTCCTAGGTAACCTCAAGTCACAATTAATTTCTGAAGATAATCACAACAATTATTCACAACCATCATTCCATTGAGTAATCCACTCAACTACACGCTTCGATCAACTCACCAAAAACTCCAAGCCAAGGTCTCTTGAATTAATACTATTGTATTTACTCCTCTTCAACATCTACCCAAGCCACTTCTTCCAAGCCAAAAACTAAGACTAGGACCTGCACTCTTCAAAATCCATAAACACTCACCAATACTATGCATCAATCACATGCACCCTTAGCCCAAAACCAAAAATGCTCCAAATGTGCAAGTGGTCCATCACTACCATTTCCATCATCTAGACCTATATCCTTGAAATCAACAAGAATTATTTCCTAAATCCGTACCATCTATTATCCTTAAAATTGATATGGATTAAATCCTTAACCTGTCACTGTAACCTCGAACTAAAAACAATTATTTTCCGAACTAGATCAACATCTTCCATCTCCAAAGAAATTCTCTCCTGGAAAAAATTCTCATATCAGTAACTCAACTCAGATCAATCCTATTTAATTCAGCCCTTCAACTCTGCAATTCCAAAACCTTAAACCAGACAAGAATCATTTCCCGAAATCCTCAAGATTGATGACCTTAAATCTAAAACATTCACCTTATAAAACTTGTAAATTCTAAAACTCCAAATGTTATCAAATTGCTTATCAAGTTCGGCAAGATCGAAAACTTCTAATCTAAGTAATCTCTCAATTGCTTGTTGAACCTACCACCTTAAATCCCATAAACTTATTTCCTAAAAACTATGGGGCCTCAAACCTTAGATGAACTCCTCATAAATCTAACCTTGAAGTTCATTGAACTTACAACCTCCTACTCCAAAGACTCATTAATTAAATTCTACGAAATCTAAGACCTTAATTATCCCAAGCAATTTAAAACTATTCCCCTCCTTAGCAGCAACTTGAGTACCTAATCCAAAGAGTTCACCCGAACCATGATGTTCGAGCCCCGATATTAAAACAAACCAATCACCAAGAGTTTAGGCCTACTACACCAAATATTGAAGTCTAATAAGGGCATTCACAGTCGTACCATCTTCCTGCCAGCACAACCCTTAACCCGCCTTTTAACTCCGAACAAAACAAAACAAAACAAAACAAAATAAAATAACATAAATAAAATAACATACGACAAAATGAATAAAACCAATGAAGTAGTTGACAATAAAATAATTAAAACAATAAAATAACCTACCATAAAATAAAGCAATAAAATACATAACAAACAATTAGTATACAATAAACCAATTAAAACCAATAAAAACCACATACTTTAAATTAAATAATTTCAAATCACAACTTCTAAACTTTCTGGTACTGCACCTATGGGACATGTGGTTTTACCCAAAACCGAACTGCTTTGATACCACCTATGGCGTCCCCGACCCCCATGTAAGGAAACACGGGAATCAAGACGCCATGATGATGACAACACGGTCACGCATCCCAACGATAGTGCCAAGTGTGTGTACAATAACAACGCAGCGAATATTTAAGTCTACTAAGTACCAGAATTTAAATACAATTTAAACATTAGTAAAAGTAGTTTAAAAGTTATACAGTTATCCCAAAATAAATATTTTACAAGTCTCAAATAAAACGAGTGATACCAAATCACTCCTTAGGCAGAGCCGAATTCCCAGGCTCACCCTCACCTTCATCTGCATCAAAATCTGCGTTACCACAAAATGGTACCGCAGGTAAGTGTAACCCAAACAACCCTCAGGAATAAAAATGCATTAATGCAACCAACATGCATGCATATGATGAAATATGCTTTATTCTCAAAATATCATTTTCCCCGAAAATGAATATTTTCCAACACATGCCAAAATCCCATTTGGCCCAAAATATCCGTAAAACATTTTCCCAGAAAATGATTTACACAAAAATCCAACACACACTATTTTCCCAAAAATAGTCCATTAATCCACTATTACCATATGCACCATGATCTCCCCTAGGGACCATCCACACGTCCTGCCTTCATAGCGATGCTCAGTTCCGCGCCCAGTGCGTTCGTGGCCAAGCATCCACACTACGCAACGAGCGATGCCCAGTTCCGCGCCCAGCGCGTACGTGGGCAGACATCCTCTAGTGCCCGCCAGTAGAAGGACCAAGGAGTCGGCACGAGGCCATCTCGTCCGATCCCATTGTCACCCGGCGACAATCCAAGGGACGTCACTCAGTATATTCCGCTCCCGAGTGACCAGAGGAGCTCCACTGAGATAATACCCTATCACGGCTTGGGGTCGTGATACACACGCACCCAAAAATCCTTTCACATGAAAACCCAGTTTTCAATAAACAAATGAACATGAATGCAATACACGAAAACCCAGTTTCCTTTACAAACATGATCATGCGTGCAATTATGCAATCTACATGTACCACACTAATCCCACCCAACAATTCAGCACAGCCCAAAACACATAAACAAACTTCCTCCACTAATCCATCCGACCCCCATACTCCTCGGACTTAGTCTGGCAAAAACCAATCAGATCACAGTGAAATGAGTTAGTGCAAAAATACATTTAAATCACGAAAGTTCTTTGGAGAAATACTTACAGCGCTATATAATAATTTCTGGAAGATCACGGAGGTGCAAGAAGTGGCAATGCAGCTATAGAACAGTGCCAAATGCACTGTGGCTGTAGGTCTCAAAGACCCACTTTTGAACGGGTGCAAAAAAAGACCCGAGATTGATAGGGTAGGGCCTAGGGATGTCGGTGAAGCTAGTGGTGGTGGTGGTTGGCCGTGGGCGGCGGTTGAAGACCAAAAATCCCAAAACAGAGATGTTGATGAATGTGCTTCACCAGTGAAGGATCGGAGGTGGGGTTGGGTTCAATGGATTGCTAGGAGGTGGAGGATGAAGTGGTGAAGAAATGGTGGCTGGAGGTGGCGCGACGGGCGCGCGCGAGCACAAAGAACGCTGCGGCTTGGAGTAGTTCGTGGTGGCTAACAAGTAGTTTGCTGCAGAGTCTCAAGGCGATGAAGATATGTCTCATGACTAACAAGTAAGTCATGCAGCTCTTCAAAGGTGAGAGGATTTTCACGGGTGTGAATGGATCCTGTAATATCATGGTATTCAGATCCCAAGCCGTTCAGAATGTAGAGCGTGAGATCGTCATTAGTGAGAGGTGAATCCACTAGTGCTAGTTCATCAGCAGTGGATTTGACTTGCTGAAGGTAGTCTGTGATGCTTTTGGCACCACGATTCAAGGACGTTAGCGTGTCCTTGAGTTGCATGACCCTCGTTCTGGAACGATTTGCATAGAGCTGGGTCAGTTTGAGCCAAGCTTCTCTGGATGTGCTAGAAGTAGCAATAAGTGGCATGATACTCTCAGAGAGTGAAGCAAAAATGCCATTGAGGAGAAGTTTGTCTTGGCGAATCCAGCGATTGCGAGCAGTAAGAACCTCTGCAGTGGGGGAACTCCCAAGTGTGGGACAAGGATTGGAACCATTGATAAAACCCTGTAGATCAAACCCAATGATAAGGCTATCAAGTTGAGCACGCCATGCAGGAAAGTTGGAGGAGGTCAGTTTATAGGGAAGTTGGGCATTTGCATTAATGGCAATGAGGTTGGTTTCGAGAGGAGAGGTGGGAGAATTGGAGCTGGTGACAGAGTCGGATGTTTGAGCCATAGCAGAAGGAAGGAATAGAGGATCAACTTGTTTAAGAGAGAAGGGCTCATGATACCATATAAAGATATTGAACACAGTTGTGTGTTTGTAAGAAACTATCACATCTTGTATTACATATGTGACGAATATATATACACAGCTAATACAACCATAAAAGGAAAGAACATATTAATGATGCTCTGTTGTACAGAATATTACAAGAACCAAAAATAGGTAAGTAAATCAGGATTGACGCCAGGAATGATGCTCAGCCTTGATCACGGAGGAATTGTTGTGCATGATTTCCATTATCATCTGTTAAATAGTACCTACGAATTTGTTACCAGATAGACCTAAAACTTGAAGTTTTGTTAACAACCCAATCCAAGATGGAATTTCTCCGCTCAATTCATTGAATCCAAAGCTTAAGTATTCCAAGCAATAAAGACATGACAACTCATTTGGCAATGAGCCATGAAAACTGTTGTTTCTTATGCTAAGGCTAACAAGGAACGAAAGGTTTCCGATGTGCGGAGGAATGGTACCAACAAGGCCCATGTAGGTTTAAAGCTTTGACTCGGAGATGTTTAGAACCGCAAATGACACCGACCCAATTGCAAACAGAAGTAGAGGTGGATCAATTGTTTGTTAAAACATGATGAGGATCATAA
The DNA here is from genome assembly GCF_001411555.2 of Juglans regia. Lineage (NCBI taxonomy): Eukaryota > Viridiplantae > Streptophyta > Magnoliopsida > Fagales > Juglandaceae > Juglans > Juglans regia. The sequence goes on from NC_049904.1 coordinate 20,348,329, forward strand.
GAAACATGATCTTTCAAGGCCAAAAGAGCAGAGTGATTTGTGGTAATGTTGAGAATTGCAACATTAGCAAAGACCATGCAAGACTGTACCAAAAATAATGTAATAAAGTGGAGGATGAGAAAACAAGCTACTGGGTTGGCCATGATTTTCTAAGTGGATTGAGGTTCTGGATTTGTGTTGCAATTGTACTCAAACGAAAAATGAGTGAGGCTGATATTAAACTCTAAATTTTAAATAGGTTGTGGGGTCTGGAAATTCATATTATTGTCCTGGTCATGACAGCTTGTCCGCCGTCTTTAATTAGACGATGATAGATCACATGCCAGTAACATACAAGGCATGCATCATTTTTGTCATATCCATTTTATCAAACTCATTGGACTAGACTGCTTGCTCTAATGCATTTTTAGACCCTCTAGTCAATGCATCGGACATGATGCCCATTAATTAGTAATGGAATTGATTTTTCATTGGAATATCTACATGTGCTAGCCCCTTAAATGGTGCGCGGCAACCTTATTAATGTCTAGCTAGCTAGGTCTTAATTGTAGAGATTTGAGCTTCAAAACTCATGAAGTTTCGTAGTGATGGATGGATCGACTTCAAGGACTCGGATTTTCTGCCATTATCATTAGTGAGTGACAGCTTTCATGCAAGGCTGGCCTTATTCCAAACATCATCTCACAAATTATTGAGCTTGCAAGTCTTGGACCTGTAACACCTGGACCCAGTCAAGCCCGAGACTCAAGCCCACACCCATGTCTTTTAAACCGTTAAAAACAATTGATTTTATGATTTTCTTTTCGCCACGCCGCATGATTGCATTCTCATGCACGTATGCCTCTATTCTCCTTAGCGTTAAGGTTTTCTTTTTTGTTTTTTATTCTGTTTAGTAACTTATTTTCACACATTAACTTTGCAGTTCACCCACGTTTTTATTTATTTTCTTTATTTTCTTTATTTCCGTGTATTTTCTCCCTTTCGTTTTCTCACATCCGTGGCTTGCATGTTTTTTTTTCTTCATCTCGGTGTTTCCTTGGTGTTTTCATCACACATATATATATATATCCACTTTATACGCATTCACTCACTATCGCCTAGGGTTTCCTCTCTTTCTCCCTGTTGCATGAAGAAAGTCTTAGATTAGGACTGCCGCTGCCCTCCTTTCATGACCTCGGCCAGCCAGATTTCCCAGAGCATCTGCCCTCCTTGGTGAATATATCACTGCCATCTCCCAAACTCCTCCTCGGAACCATTCCTAGCCACTAGGAGTCGCAGTCGAGCCCAGCCTGAGAAACATTTGGTAGTGGTTCCGTGCATTGTTTCCTTAAAAAACAAACTCCCGTGCGACTTCACCATCAGCGGACGCAACCTGGGTTGTCCACTGCACGTAACCAACTGTCCAGACCTCACCATTGTGCCCACTCCCCAACCACACGAAGCTGTCGCCTAGCATCCCGTAGCCTCTACTGCAAGCTTCGGTTTCCTCTATTTTTGTATCCAAAAATAGAGCAACATTCAGCCACCATAAACCACTACAATTCCCTCCACCGAGAGCCCCACCACGTTGTGTCCCCACCTCACGAAAACCACCACGGTTAGCTCTACCGCGAGCCACCCCTCTCACGGAAAACCAGTGGTTTATTTCCCCTATTTTTAGCCACCCGAAACATAGGTCCACTCACTGAACCACTGCACTGCACCGCACCGCTCCAACCACTCCAAGCCGTCGCCACCCGCGCGGATAAGGGTGCTGAATACCCTCAGGCCACCCCAGCCGTGGCACCCCTCACGGTGAGTACCTCCCTCAGTTACTCCCTCCTTTCTCTCCGCCCTCTCTCGCTCACCTCTCCCTCTCTTTGTCTCGTGCCCAGCGCTACTCGACGGAAGCTCCGCCGCACTCCTGCTCTTCTGCCGTGCCACCGCAGTCCCTCCAGCCAACCCCGTCGCGCCTCACCCTCGACGCGTGCCTCGGTTTCCCTTGGGTAACTTCCTGCCGTGGCATGTGTTAATCCCGTGTGTTTTGTTTGTTTGGTTTATGCTTATAAGTTATATATGTTATATATACGTACTATATATATATTATTTATATCGAAAGTTTTAACCTAGGTTGGTTACTTACTTGTTTTGACCTAATATATATATATATATATATCTACTTATATATAAAGTGCGAATCGCCTATGAACAGTATTTTCGTCTGATATTTTTGTTTCCAATTTTACCCCTGATTCTATTCCCAAATTTCAGTTTTGCCACTGAAATTATTCCCATTTTGCCCTTGATTTCTCCCGCGCGCAAGGCCCTTCTCCCCTCTCCCCCGTTCGTTTCTTCATCTCCTGTAGTGAGCCGCCGCTCGCTGTCGTGATTGACACCGCCGCTCTCATTCTCTTCCCCTCCGACTGGCGTCCCTTCCCTTCCAAGAATAGTGCAGAACATCACAGAGGATTAGAGTGAGAGAGAGACAGACAGACAGACAGATGAGCGAAAAAGAGAATCCAACGGAGAGTACATATCGGCAACGAGCGGCAACGGAAACCAGGAGCGAAGGGCGGCTTCTTGGAGACGTAGAAAGAGAAAGAAACGGAAAAATGAGGGAGAGACACAGAGAGTGAGAGAGTCGAGGGATGGGGGCGCTGGACGAAAGGAAGGGAAAAAACTAAAAAGTATATATGGGTTTTAGGGTTTGTCCAAACGAAGTCGTTTTAAATCTCCATTTTTTTTGCAGGCTCGGTTTTATTGGGCTTGGGCTCTTCCACTGAGCCGGTCATGACAATAGGTTAACAAAGTTACTCATGTGGAGCTTCAATCGTAGTTTAACTAATAATATACAACTCTTTTTATAATTTTTTATATAATTATATTTTAAAATAAGGATATTTATGTAAAGTGATATTATTTTTATAAGTTATTTTAGAAAGATATCTCTAATTTAAAATATAGTTGTATAAAAGATTGTAAAAGGGATTGTATATATATCATTTCCAATATATAAAGGTATTTTCATGGCCTTTTAATGGTAGCAAAAAAATCAAGCATTCAGAATAATATCTTCCTGTGCTAATGAAGCTATATATGATCATTGCATACTCGGTAAACATGAACATAATTGGCTTTATTTACATGAAAAACTCTATTTGCAACCGGCTGGGGTAACCCTACGTAACCGGTGCAATAAAAAAATTTATTCTGCTTCTCTCTTTCTTCATTTCAGTCCAGGATTTTTGGTATCATGTGTCGTCTTCCATGAATTGGCCTTTCGAGATGCATCTGGTGCTTGTGGCTGTGCAAAGTTTGGTTGCAATCTTCAAGGGCTCAAACTGATAGGCGAAGAGAGACCTACTTGCCTAGCTATAGAAACTCAAAACTCCTGGCGGCGACGGTGATAGTCCCATTACCTCTTTCGACATTCTCCGTTAACAACCTGCTACTGTTATCAGACCTCAAAAGTCTTGTATTCAACGAAACCACGATGCCGCAAATGGAAGAAAACTGCAACCCTTAATTGAAAGGGAGAAAGAGTTAAATATAAAAATATTATTAAATTAAAATATTATCAAACACTTAGATTGTAATTTTATAATATTATTTTTGTTTTGAAATTTAAAAAGATAAATTATATTTTATTTTAAATTTGAAATTTTGAGAAAGTTGTAATGATTATTTTAAAAGTTTTGTATTTCAATCATGTTTAAAAAGGAGATGGGATATGAAATGAAAATTTTGGAATCAAATCTATTTTCAAATAGACCTTTATTTGAAAATAAGTAGGGGATGAACAATGGTCTCATCAATTTCTCTCTCCCTCTCTCTCTTTTTTTTTTCCTGTTTTTCTCATCAAATCCGGTTCTCTTATGTGTTTGCTCTTTTGCCGATTAAGTGAGTTTGGATACTAAGGTTTTTTTTATTTATTTTTATTTTGATAGGTTAAATAAAATATTATTAAAATATTATTTGTTAATATTATAGAAACGTTGGCCTTTTAAACAAGAGATTTTGGTAAGTTTAACCAAACAATATTTTATTTTTAGTAAAAGAAATAGTCTTAATTTGCTTATAGATGTTACATTTCATTTAAGTTCATTCAATTCTTGAGTTTGCTGTCTAACAAGATCCAAAATTCTCATTATATGTTATTTTATCCGAAACACGTAAAAATACTATTGGATATACTCTAATATGATCTGATGTGATTTCTGAAAACCTCTGGCATAACATTCTGTTTCTGTTTCTGTTCCATTCTGACCTTACCACGGGTGTAAAACTGTGGCCTCTGTTCGGGTTGGTACCAACTTTTCTGTTTCTAGTGCACCCACTTTGGAAACAAAGTGGTTTTCTGCGTGGTCTTTCCTATGTGCCCACTCGGGGCTCCGAGAATGAATAAGGAGAAGATTCAAATTCTGTTTCTGCTCGGTTAGCTACCGGGATTTGCACAACCCTACCACGTGGGTTAAGCATAGTATTTATTCTGATATAATAAGATAAGATGTGATGTTTCAGTATATGCTATGCCAAAGGGATTTTGATTATGAATATTTTTCGAACTTTCGCTCTGATATTTTTAATAACATGTTCTGACGTTGCATTTTGAAAACATTATTCTGATTCTGCATTCTGAAAGAAAATATTTTTGTTCTGCATTCTGAACTCTATAAATGCTCATGTTTACACACTAGTATATGTCCCCTGCTTACTGAGTTGTTGATAACTCACCCCTTATCTCCATAAATTTTTCAGATGATTTTCAATAGTCCAGCTAAGGATCAGGATTATGTAGCATCGGTGATATGATTATTTAAACATAGTGGTTTACTCATAGAAGATTTCTGAGAAGTGGCGGATTTTATTGAGAGATTTTGTAGTATTATGATGACTTTATATTTTGTAGTCTATAAATACGTTGATGAATTATGAGTTTTATGTTATAGGGAGTAACTCTTCGATCCCTGCGGGATCGGGGCGTTACAGTTGGTATCAGAGTCAGGTTTGAATTTTGCATACTATATACCTTGGAGGTTTAGATATCTGTGGGATTAGGAAGAAATTTCAGATTTGAGGTTTATAATTTTTTTAAAGAATAAAAGATGATTATGTTGATAGTTAAGGCTTTAGATTTTGCAAACTTTATGATTGAGTTTTGGGATTTTGAGGTTTATGGTTTTTAGATCCAACAAGCTACTTTGGGGGACTATAGGAGATAATCTTTATAAGATCAATTTAAGGTTTAGAATTTTTTTGAGGTTTAGATTCTAAAGGCGTACGTGAGTTTAGAGCGATGTCGGATTCACAATTATAGATGGTAGGAAGAACTCTATGAGTTGGTTAAAGATATGGCTAATAATGGTTAATGCAAGTTCAAGATTTTATTGATTCTTTTGTTTTTTTTTAACCTGTTTTGAAATATTTTAGCTGGTATTTATATTTCGTTTATACATATTTTGTTTTCTTTCCCTACAATATTTAACTGAGTTTAAGATCTCAGAATGGTTGCTCGTTGTCGAGTTTGAGACTTTGGATATTTGAGGTTTAGAGATTGTACATACTTTAAAAGTGATTTTGATGAGACTTAAGGTCGTTGATTTCTACGAGTTCCAAGATATGATTTTTTATGATATCTAAGGTTTAGCACTTGCGGACCTATGGAATGAGTTCCACGACATATGAGGTTTTAGATTTTTGCATATTTTAGGAAAACGATTTTTTTAAGACATTCGAGATTTTAATTTCGGTAGGCGTAATTCTATGAACTGTATGAAATGATTCTGACAAGATTTAAGGTTTAGACTTCAGGTTAACTTCTTGGAAATAGTTTTGGTTAGGAACTTGAGGCTTAGATTTGTGATATTGATATTTTAGAGGCTACAATCATATTGGTATAATTTTTTAATTTGACTCTGGTGACTTAAAAATGTATGGATTGAGTAAATGTGGGGTTTAGCTAATTTTAGAGCTTCGTGAGTGAGTTACAATGTGTTTATGACTACAAGTTGTTAGAGTGCACAGCGGAAGCGTAGTGTTGGTGATGTTATAGTTTGAGAGTTTATTTCATTATTTGTTTAAGGTTCAAGGGTTATATGGAGAGTTCGAGATTATTTTAGGTTTTTAATTATATTACTGAGGTTTTTATATTAGGTGGACAATTTGAAATTTATTTTTTCGTCGTTAATTGCATTATTGAGGTTTATATTTTAGACTTGAATGACAGTGTGAGCGAACGTGTATGACTAGGGAAAATATGAGAGATTACGACCGATAATATTAAAGGGTTAGAATTTGGAATATTAGGTTCGACAATTCCGGAATATTAATTAGGTCTGACAATATGATTGACTTTTGGTGTAGGCAAGGAATGGTTGTAGTAGATAAATATTTAGGCTTTGATTGAGGTACTAGCAAATTTCGAGGACGAAAGTTTTTTAAAGGGAGGACAATGTAACACCCAAACCCAGTCAAGCCCGAGACCCAAGCCCACACCCGTGTCTTTTAAACCGTTAAAACCAATTGAGTTTATGATTTTCTTTTCGCCACGCCGCATGATTGCATTCTCATGCACGTATGCCTCTATTCTCCTTAGCGTTAGGGCTTTGTTTTTTTTTCTTTTATTCTATTCAGTAACTTATTTTCACACGTTAACTTCGCAGTTCACCCACGTTTTTATTTCTGTGTTTTTTCTCCCTTTTTTTTCTCCTCACGTCCGTGGCTTGCATGTTTTGTTTCTTCATCTCGGTGTTTCCTTAGGGTTTTCATCACACATATATATATCCACTTTATACGCATTCACTCACTGTCGCCTAGGGTTTCCTCTCTTTCTCCCTGTTGCATGAAGAAACTCTCAGATTAGGACTGCCGCTGCCCTCCTTTCATGACCTCGGCCAGCTAGATTCCCAGGGCATCTGCCCTCGGTGAATCATTGCCATCTCCCAAACTCCTCCTCGGAACCATTCCCAGCCACTAGGCGTCGCAGTTGAGCCCAGGCCGAGAAACATTTGGTAGTTATTCCGTGCATTGTTTCCTTAAAAACCAACTCCCGTGCGACTTCACCTAATGCAACCTGGGTTGTCCACCGCCGTAACCAATTGTCCAGACCTCACCACCGTGCCCACTGCCCAGCCACACGAAGCTGTCGCCTAGCGTCCCATAGCCTCTATTGCAAGCTTCGGTTTACTCTGTTTTTGTATCCAAAAACAGAGCAACATTCAGCCACCATAAACCACTGCAATTCCCTCCATCGAGAGCCCCACCATGTTGTGTCCCCAGCTCACGAAAACCACCACGATTAGCTCTACCGCAAGCCACCCCTCTCACGGAAAACCCAGCGGGTTATTTCCCTTGCTTTTAGCCACCCGAAACAGAGGTCCACCCACTGAACCACTGCATTGCACCCCACCGCTCCAGCCACTCCAGGCCGTCGCCACCCACATAGATAAGGGCGTTGAATACCCTCAGGCCACCCCAGCCGTGGCACCCCTCACGGTGAGTACCGCCCTCAGTTACTCCTTCCTTTCTCTCCGCCCTCTCTCGCTCACCTCTCCCTCTCTTTGTCTCGTGCCCAGCGCTACTCAACGGAAGCTCCACCGAGCTCCTGCTCTTCTGCCGTGCCACCATAGTTCCTCAAGTCAACCCCGTCGTGCCTCACCCTCGACGCGTGCCTCGGTTTCCCTTGGGTAACTTCCTACCGCCGCATGTGTTAATCCCGTGTGTTTTATTTGTTTGGTTTATGCTTATAAGTTATATATGTTATATATACGTACTCTATATATATATATTATATATATGCAAAGTTTTAACCTAGGTTGGTTACTTACTAGTTTTGACCTAATATATATATATATATATATATATATATATATATATATATGGAAGGTAGGTTTAACCTAATGTTTCCAGGTGAGAAGTTTTATTTTTGGGATTTATGTTTGAATGAGTTTGCTTTAAGTTTCAATAAATATTATATTTGTATTTTAATAATATTTTTAATTAGAGGAAGTAAACTTTTTTTTTTAAGAGATGAGTTTTCATGACTTATTTTATGGAAATTTTTGTAACCAATGTATCCTTTTTATTTATAAAATGTTGCTGGTATTTTAAATATTTTGAATATTAATTTTTATTGAGTTTTATATTTATTTTAATACTTGCTCGATTAAATTCTTATTCGGTACGAATTCGTTTAGGTGGATATTGAGGGGTTTTGGAAAATGAGGGTATTTTGGAAATTATGAGAATTTTAGATTTTGAGAAATTAAATAGGTTATTTTAGAAGTTTAGGATTAAATATCGAAATAAGTGGTTGATTGGAAATTTACAAGAATTATGTGATTATTTTATAGGTGACGATTAATTATTGTTCGACATTTTTTAGGAATTCCGAAAAAGCTAAGAAGTTCAGTTAAGCGGGGTTCCTATGCTAGACTTTGCATTAAAATAAAATAAGCTGAGGTTATTTTTGGAAAATATACATATTTGATGTTGAAAAGAAGTTTGAACTGCCTCAGTTATTTGTTCTGCATTACTCATGAGATTCTGTTTAAGAATAAATTATTTTCTGTCATGACTGGTTTAGACATGAGCTTGTTTTTGACATTCTGTTTCTGAACTTTGAAAAATAGAGCGAATATGAACTTTTGTGCATAAATTATGTTGTGTTATGATTTTATTCTGTTCTGAAGATTTTCTATACTCTGATATGACCTGATATGATTTCTGAAAACTTCTGGCATAACATTCTATTTCTGTCTCTCTTTCATTCTGACCTCACCACGAGTGTAAAACTGTGGCTTCTGTTTGGGTTGGTACCAACTTTTCTGTTTCTGGTACACCCATTTTGGAAACAAAGCAGTTTTCTGCGTGGTCTTTCCTATGTGCACACTCGGGGCTTCGAGAATGAATAAGGAGAAGATTCATATTCTTTTCTGCTCGGTTAGCTATCGGGGTTTGCACAACCATACCACGAGAGTTAAACATAGTATTTGTTCTGATATGATAAGATAAGATATGATGTTTCAGTTTATGCTATGCCAAAGTGATTTTGGTTATGAATATTTTTCGAACTTTCGCTCTGATATTTTTTATAACATATTCTGACGCTGCATTTTGAAAACATTATTCTGATTCTGCATTCTGAAAGAAAATATTTTTGTTCTGCATTTTGAGCCCTGTAAATGCTCATGTTTACACACTTGTATATGTCTTTTGTTTACTAAGTTGTTGATAATTCACCCATTATCTCCATATATTTTTCAGATGACTTTGAATAGTCCAGCTAATGATCATGATTATGGAGCATCGTTGAGATGATTATTTAAGCATAGTGGTTTATTCATAGAAGATTTTTGAGAAGTGGCGGATTTTATTGAGAGATTTTGTAGTATTCTGATGATTTTATATTTTGGAGTTTATAAATACATTAATGAATTATGAATTTTAAGTTATAGGGAGTAACTCTTTGATCCCTACGGGACCGGAGCGTTACAGGACCTATCCCATTCCACTGATCTTTTTGGGAAAATTCCGAAGACCTCAGTTTTGAGTTTTATAATAGTAAATTATACTAAACGGTTTTAAATAGTATCTGCAAAATGTATTGTGCAGCTAGTTACCAAGCTAAACATGGATTTTTATTAAATGTATTTTATTGATCATATAATTATATATTTTTTAAAAAATCATATATTATTAAATTATAATTTCTTCAAATTAAACATGATAGAAAACAATTATTGCAAACCAAAAGCTATCTAATTTAAGAGAAGTGCATGGAATCCCGATAATGGGTCCCAAGCGTTTCTGATCTTGATATAACATCATTTTGTGGAAACATATCCACGTAGATAGACATTTTGAAGTTAGCATAGATTTGCTTGGAAATGAATTAAAAACAGTAATAAAGGAAAATAAGGCTGAGACTCTCTTCAATTTTCTATCTAAGTTAGATAATTTATATCTGCAGATCATTGAAAAAGACAAAGCAAACACTAAGCGGTGACTTGGAATTCATAATACTTGAAAAATCCATATCGATGGCATTACTATTGAGACCACGTACTATTGAGATGATCACAATGCTATATATTATACCATCATTTGATTTTTCTAAATACGTTAATGCGGAATTATCCTTTATTTTTTTAAAATCGTATTAATATAAAACCTGATAAATATTGATGTCACATTCATTAAGTGATAAGAAGAATGAAATGTAGATTTATAATTACTTGAAGATTTTCTATAATTTGAATCCAGATAGATATAATATATGGATCACACTGTACTAATTAATCCTGAAACTCATATTACTTATAAGTACTAAAATTCAATACGGTGAACTGCATATTATCTATTTTTTTGAAATCTTTTTAAAATATCTAAATTATAAAATTATAAAAAAAATATTGTTCTGGTCATGACATCTTGTCATGTGCCGTCTTTAATTAGGCGATGATAAAGTTGTCCATCACGTGCCAGTAGGGGTTGTGACAGCTAGGAGTAATATACAAGGCATTAACTTTATCATGTCATCGGACTAGACAACTTAGTCATGGTTGATTAGTCATGGTTGATTTTTCAATTGGAATGTCTACATTTTCTAGCCCCTTAAATGGTGCACAGCAACCTTAATGCCGAGCTAGCTAGCTCGGTCTTAATCGTTGGTTGAAAACTGCATGTTTCCACATGTTGGTGACCCTGCTCTCGGGCAAAGAACCTATTGGCCGTTGGCCTTATTCAAAACATCATCTCACAAATTAGCCTCGTTCACTTTTAAAAAAATTTCATTTCATTTAATTATTATAATTTTTTTTTTAATTTTTATATAAAATAAAATAAAATAAACAATTTAATTCTTTTAAACTTTAAAATAAAAATAATATTAAAATAATATATTTTAATAATATTTTATTTAACTTTAAATTTTTATCTTAACTCATCTCATCTAATCTAATTTTTACATATGAGATGAGCTACTGTAGTTAAAAGCTTAGACCGCTTTTGGATATCTAATGACTACATCACTGCCAGTGGTTAAACTGGGCTAAATGGTCAGTCCCTAAAGAATTGCCTAGTGAAAAAAAGAAATTAAAAGAAAAAATTAACAGACTATTTGAAAAAATACTACTAATGACTTCTCAAATTTAAAAGAATAATATTAGATACAATCATGAGTTATGGAAGAATTATATATATTTTTTTAAAAGGAGTAAAGTTTATTATTAAAAAATTAATTTTCTCTTATTATTTTATATTTACTCATTTTTTTAAAACAAGTATACACCATTTATATATTTTATGATTACAAATATAATTTCTCAATTCAAAATGAAATCGGCGTTTTAAATACTCCCAAGTGATCGTATAATATATGCATGTTACCTGCTTGAGAAATCCAGCAAATTAAGGTTTCTCGACACATCGAAAAATTCAGTTGTCATAAAATAAAGCAAATTAAAGCCGGTTCTTCATTGTCATATTCTTTCCTCTTTTACATGTCAAGTACAAGCAAATGTGGCGCGGTGGAATCTGTCGAAATGTTCGATCTGATCTACTATTGTTGCAATGGGTCCATTTGGCAAAGTTGCTGGTAAAGAAATTCACGTTTGGGAATAAAAGTTATGGCAAACGGAGATTTATTACTCGAGTACTGTTTTTTACAATTTGATTCGAGATATAAGATACAAGAGTAATGCTACGGCTCCCAAAGTTTTGTTCCGAACCGAATACTTTATTTTTTTATTTTTTTATATATTTTTTTAATCATTATAAATATTTTTTTAAAAAATAAAAAATACACAACACCATTAAAAAATACTTCCTTAATTATTAAAAAAAAAAATTCATTCGAAACACTCCTTCGAAATCCAAATTCGAGTTCCAAAATATTTCTAAAGATACAATATGTGGACAACACTCATGTATTTAATGATAAGATTCATATAATTAATTAATGGCGAGTCATAAAATTATAAAAACATCTAGCTCTAGTCATGATAGCTTGTCAGCTTGTCATGTGCTGTCACTATTTAGACTATAATAAGATTGTTGAACATGACATGCAAGTGGGGTACTGTTGTGACAGCCAGGAATAATATACAAGGCATTTAGAACTTTGTCAATGCCTTGCTCCAATGCCTCATGTGATTTTTAGGTCCTCAAGTCAATAGAGAGAGCATGGCCATTAATTAAAAATCATGGTTGATTTTTCTTTGCAATATCTAGTACATTTTCAACCCCTTAATTGCTGCACGGCAACCTTAAAGTCGAGCTAGCTTGGCCTTGTTAGTAGAAAACTGCATGTTTCCACACATTGATTTTTCTTTGCAATATATATTTTTTTCCATCTCATCTAAATATAATCAGTCTCAAATTCCAAGTCTGGCCTTATTCCAAACATCATCTCACAAATTAGTGAGCTTGCAATTCTTGGGAGAAACTAAGCTTAAGAGAAATAATAAACTATTAACGTTGATCCCAAAGTCACTACAAGAAAACTGCTTATTTGTGGCCATTTAATTCCAACGAAATGACTATTTACAGTCAAAATGAGTCTATTTTGGTCACAAATAACTTTTTCGCCGGAATTAAATGGCCACAAAAACCCATTTTTCTTGTAGTGAGTTTTTTTTTTAATATAATATTAAGTTTCTTAATATAGAATTTAAAGTAAAAATACAAGAAAAACCATTCAAGAATGATGATTTATATGAGAAATAGTGGAGATATTTTATCATTTAAATTTTATTAAGCAAGGAAAATTTTATTTAAGGTCTCAATTGTAGCATTCTCTGTTTAATTTGACACCAAAATAGATAGATTTTACATGAAATTTGATAAAATAGTTTAGATATTAGAATGAAAGATAACATTCTAGAAGATCACTTGATAGTTTCAATGAAGAAAACAATTTATATATATTTAATATCTACAAAAATAATAATGGATGTATATTATTCTATAAAATATTGTCTTAAAAAATCTAAAACAGACATTAATTATGTTTTTAAAATTTTATTCCTACGCTATTTGACAAATTATCGAGATTTAATTTTATATACAGTTATGTTTTATGATTTTGTAATATTTTTTTATTTTACATAAATATCTTGTGCGGTAGAAAAGTTGGGCCCCTAAAAATAATTGTTGGTTCGCCGCTGATTAATCGGTTAGGTAAACTATATATAAAATTGTTTTACTTGTGACAATTGAACCATTTAGAACTTTTTATCACAAGTTTTAACCGACTGCCTAGATTACATAAATTGTTACATGTCTACATCAATGAATAAATTAAGATTTAAATCATGACATATATCACATATATCACATTGGAACATTACTTTTTCTTATCTTTTTAAATATTTAAGATGTTATTATTTTAAAGTTAAAAAACTTGAATAAAACAATGATATATATGAAATTTTACAAATTTAAAACTGTTGTTCGTTTATTAAATGAACTTGTAAAGGATGTATCCCACCACTGGTCACGATCGTTAACCTGCAAATCGTTTCGTAGGTGCACGGTATGCCTGTGATACCTCTGATGCCTAAGTCAGCAATAAGTGAGGAATAATAACTCAAGAATGCTCAATTAGATTATTCGATGATTACCTGTTGTCCCCATATATAGGCGTGAAGAATATTGGATGAGTACCATAAAGTAACCAACTTAACACAATGGCTAAATATTGGACGAGTACCATAATTTAATCAACTTAGCATAATACTGAGCCATTACAAGGCTTATCCTTGATATGTTAGAAATATCTAACCACCACGTTATTCATACTCGTAACCCGAGGGCTTATCCCTCCTAATAAACAGGGTGGCTAGGGCCATTATTACCAGACGACTCCTTGGAATAGTTATCCTTTATGGGTGATGGGCCTTGGGCCCCTAGTTTGGATTAGATCAATATTAACTTCTCTAGTTACCCTGTTAATTCCTCTCATGTGTAAGCATGGGGAATTCATCAATGAAGGACTTCTTTGTCTGCTTCCCTAACCTCTCTCATCTCTCCCTTTCCCTCTGTTTCTTCACTCTCTCATCTCTCCCTTACTAGGAATGAAGCCATAAGCAGCATGGTTAATCGGCTAAGGAATTTCATCTCTGGGTACCCTTGATTCTTCTTCTTCTTCTTCTTCTTCTTCTCTCTCTCTCTCTCTCTCTCTCTCTCTGGTAGGCAACTTGGACATCCTTTGCGATGAACTCCGTCATGCCAAGGAGGTGAAGGCGCACGACAACTTCTCATTGGGACTGCTGAAGTCAGAGCATGACTCCGTTAGAGCTCAACTTTCTCTTTCCCAGGGGGAGTTAGAGTCAGAGCGAGGTTGTGCTCGCTTTTGAGCACTCCTCTCTCAAGAAGGAGCTAAATTCTATCTGTCAGGAGTTGTCTAGTTCCTAGCGGTGCTACTCTGAGCTAGGGGAGGTCTTGGCGGCTTCAGAAAAAGCAAGTGGCAAGTTAACCTTGATCTCTATGAGGCACATGACACTCTAGAGGAACTGACCAAACGGCACGAGGAATACAAGACAAATCAAGTCGACGTAGACAAACAGTAGAGGAAGCATAGCGAAGCACTTCTCCACCTGGATACCTGCCTGAAGGAAAAGACCCAGCAGGTGAAGACGTTGGAGTTTGTCTGCCTTCACCCTCAGCTAGCGTCAGAGCGTATAGTCAGGGATCGTGCTTTTGGTTATGGGTATGGGGTTGGCATGTTGCGGCTTAGATCACACTTGGCCAATCCTCATACTGATTTGAGGCGCTTAGATTTGGGATGTTTAAACCTGATGTAGCCTCGCTTCAGTTTGTTGACGCCTTTGGTTGGGACACCATGCCCGATGCCTTTGACGTTCCTCGTCCATCTCCACCTTCTGGTGGTCCTAGCACTTTGCCTTTTGGAATTGATGACTTCCACTGTTGCACTTGTAATAAATTTTGTAAATAATATGAACACTTTTGTACTTGTCTTTTGTACTTGTGCATGTTGGGAACACTTAGCCAGTTTTGGCTTTTTATCATGTTACGTTTTGCTTTGATTTCACGAGGCTTTTTTTGTTTTGTTTTGTTTCTTTGTTAATGGCTCATTTTTGTACTTCTCAGTGTTGTGCTCTGCGCCCTTTCTCTTGAACCGCAAGTCTTTGGACTAATCATTGGTATTTAATGGTCGCGTGGACTGCTGACCTCCATGCCCTCTTTACTTGGTCCCGTGAGTCTTTGGACTCTTCATTGGTGTTTAAGGGTTGTGTGGTCTATTGAGCTCCGTGCCCCTTTTTCTTGACACTGCGAGTCTTTAGACTCATCATTGGTGTTTAAAGGTCGCGTGGTTTGTTGACCTTCGTACCCTTTTTCCTTAGCATCGTGAGTCTTCGAACTCATTATCGGTGTTTAAGGGTTGCATGGTCTGCTGACATCTGTGCCCTTTTTCCTTGGCACCATGAGTCTTTGTACTCGTTGTTGGTGTTTAAGGGTCAAGTGATCTACTAACCTCCGCGTCCTTTTTCCTTGGCACCGTGAGTATTCGGACTCATCATTGGTGTTTAAGGGTCGCATGGTGTGCTGATCTCCGCACCCTTTTTCCTTAGCACAACGAGTCTTTGTACTCGTCATTGGTCTTTAAGGGTTGCGTGGTTTGCTTACCTCCACACCCATTATCCTTGGAATAATGAGTCTATGTACTCATCATTGGTCTTTAAGGGTCATGTGGTTTGCTGACCTTGACGCCCTTTTTCCTTGGCAACCAAGTCTTAGGACTCGTTCTTGGTGTTTGATAAGTGTGATTTTTATTACTCTTTTATTCATGAAAAGTGTCAGTTTTCCTTTATTTCTATTGATTTTATTTTAGTTCCATATATTTTCTTTATTTTCTTAGATTTGAAGGAATAAGAAGATTTAGTGCAAAAGGAAAGCATTTTGGTATAAAAGAAAAGACTATGGAGCTAGACCGATTAGAGGCGACGAGATCTGAAAAGGCAAGAAGACTTTCCCCTCAGTAGGCGAATAGTCTTTGCTCTCGGTAAGCAAGAAGACCTGGTGACAAGGCTCCGGGCGGTTAGATTGGGCGACTAGTCTAAATGACCAACTAAAAAAACCAACCTAAATGACATCGTGGGCAACAACTAGTAAAGACGAGCAGCTTTACCACTCGTTAGGTTGGCGAGAGGGTTCTATCATCCCGGTCGCGAGTCTTTCCTCTTGGTAGGCGAGGGACCAATTATATTTATTGCACATGGCATCTACCTGATGGGACTCTCTTGAGTTCCGTAATCAATTTGTTGGCGACGAAATCCTCCTGAACTCCTCAATTCAAGCCACATATCACTGAATCTTCCATTTTAGATAATTTCGATATTCTCGGAATAATTTCTTTTATGTTAACATTTATTTTTAGAAACTATTTTCTAGATGTTTAGGCTAGATTGTAGCCGCATTTATCTTGTTTCCGGATTTGAATTTTGACATCTATTTAATCTCTTCTTGTGGGATGAATAGTCTGACTCTGACTCTGAGTTTTAGCCCTTCCAAACAATATATTTCCAACAACTCTTGGATCTTATTCCATTCATCCAATTTAGCCCTTCCAAAGAATATACAATCATCTGCAAAGAGAAGATGATTGATACTTTTCCCCCTCGAGTCACTTGCACACCTCATGTAATTTTCTGTTTCTCATAATAGTTTAGCAAAGAGCTGAGCCCCTTAGTACAAATGATGAAAAAGTACGGTGACAAAGTGTCACCCTACCTTAACCCCCTTGAGGGCTTAAAAATATGACCTACCTTTCCATTTATTAGCACTGAATAAGTTACAGAACAGACACATTTCATGATGAGCTTCACCCCCTTCTCACAGAAACCAAGCCTTAACATCATTGCCTCCAAGAACTTCCATTCCACTCGATCATAGGCCTTGGACATGTCCAGCTTCATGGCCATACTCCCCACCCTCCCTCTCTTCCTTGTTTTCATTGAATGTAACATTTCATAGGCTATCATAATGTTCTCACTTATCATTCTCCTAGGTAAAAAGACACTTTGAGTGGGAGAAACGCTAGTTGATAGCACTTTCTTGAATCTATTGGTGATGGTTTTTGACACTATTTTGTAAATGACATTACAAAGGCTGATGGGTCTATAGTCACTAACCATCTTAGGGTCTTTTAATTTTGGTATCAAAGCAATATAAGTGTAATTGAGAGAAGAATCCAAAGAGTTTCCATTTAGAACAGATAAAGCAGCCTGGCTACCACACTCCAGTGGTTTTGGAAAAAACAAGCTCCAAATCCATCTGGGCCAGGGGACTTCAAGGGTCCTATTTGCTTAACTGCCTCTTCCACCTCCCTTCTTGAAAAGCTTCTCGAGATCCTTTCATTCATCTATGGAGAGACCTTTGCTTCAATGCCTCTAATACAATCCTCAATCTCCTCTCTATTAGGACTGGTTGTTTAAAAGAGCTTCATAAAGTACCTTATGAAAGTTTCCTCAATTTGTTCATGCCTAGTAACTCTTATACCGCCTTCATTCAACACTTCTTTAGTAAGATTACTTTTTTTCCTTTAGTTAGCACAAGCATGGAAATACTTTGTATTTCTATCTCCAAGCCTATACCAATTTGTTTTTGCCCTCTGTCTCCATCTTAGATCTTCTTTGTCTAGCATAAGGTTCAATTCTTCTTTCACTCTCCTTATCTCATTTACATTGCTGCTATTTTCATCCTCTTGTAGCCTCTGCAACAATTTTGATTTTTCCTCAATTTCATTTCTTCCCCCATTTTTTAGCTTTTTACTCCATTTCTGAAAAGCTACTTTACTGCTATCAAGTAACTTTACCACCTTATTCGTGGGATCCCTTCCTTCAACTTCCTTATTCCATGCTTTCTTTAAAACCAGTTCACACTCATCTTTTAGGGTCCAATTTGCTTCATACTTAAAGATCTTCTCTTAACCCATTCAACTTCTTTTTTTGCTTCAGTAAGTGAGCTAACAGTGGCTTATGGTCAGAGGTACTAGTCACCAAAACTTCCACCCATGTCTCCTTATACTCCTCTCTCCATTCAAGGTTTGCAACAACCCAATCTAATCTTTCCTTGGTAAAGGATTCATCTCCATGTAGATTACTCCATGTAAATGTGTCTCCCTTCCAACCTAGGTCTATAGGTTTCCATCATTAAGAACCTCCCTGAATAAGGCCATTTGACCCTCTGGTCTAGCTCTTCCCCCTTCTTTTTCAATGTTAACAAGGATTTAATTGAAATCCCCACAATACACCACCCATCCTGCTCCTGTGGTTTAAAGGATTTTAACAAGTTCCATGACTCTTTCCTTTTTGCAGTTTCAGGCTGCCCATAATAACATGTCAGCAACCATCTCTTATCAACCTCTTCATCCATAATCCAAGCATTAATATGCCTTTGGGAATAATTCACAATTTCTATTCCCACATTTATATTCCAAAATAAAACCAAACCACCCCATTTCCCCATTGGGTCCACAATGAAACAGCCCTCACAACCTAACCTTTTCTTCAGACATTCAATCCTCCTATTTCTAATCTTGGTTTCCATAATAAAAACCAAATTGGGTTTATTTTTCTCTGCCATATTGTAGAGATCTTGAATTGTTTGACGATTCTCCAATCCTCGGCAGTTCCAACTTAAGATTTTCATAATGTTTCGCAGGGCTGAAAATTAGCCGCCGCTACTTCAACCACACTATCTTCTCCCTCTACACCACTGTTCCATTTCCCCTTCTTCCTATTTTTACCACTCTCTTTTCATTTAGAAACAGTCTCACCATTCCTCTTTTTACTGTTAATGATAATTGCTAACCCCTCCCTTTTTCCTTTTTTCCTTGCTCTCCTTTTCCATGTTCCTGTTTTTATGACCAACATAGCTCCCTTCCTGCACTCCATCTGGTTTGCAACCTCATTAGGACTCACCTCTCTCTTTAAATTTTCAATGCCCTCATTACCAGTTTGAAAAACTACCTCCTCTCTAAGCTCCACCTCAAACAATTCTACCATACCCTTCTCTTCATGATTTTGCCCTATCCACGCACTCTAACTCACTTCCTCTTTATTAATTATTGAATGATTCTACCCTTCCCTCCCATTGATTGATCTTTCACTTTTTGAAACATCCTCTTCCCTCTCTTCCACACCTCTCATTTTTTGCCCTTCAGCCTCATCTCTCCCTCTAGCCCCCTCACCTTCTTTTGCTTCTCTGCTCTCCTCACCTTGAGACAGACTAGTTCCTTCCTTCTTCCATATGTTTCACCCTTTGTCCCTTCTAGAAAAATTACTAAAATTCTTACTTCTTTGAAACTGAGTAGCCCTCAACCAAACACCATACTGCTCTTTCTTGTTCTCAGAATCTCCCAATAGACTACAAGATCCATTTGTCCCGTGAACAATGCATCCCAGGAAAAACAAATACGTAGCATCTTCTCATAACTAAAAGGAATCCAGATACTCTCTCCCTTCACCCTAAGTGTTCTTCCTCTAGCTAAGGGTTGTGTCAAAGCCACATAAGTTCGAACCCTCGAATAACTCCCCCAACCACAACCATCATCCTAAACATCCACCTCCCCAACCTTTCCAACTGTACTACCAATCTGTTCTCCTCTTTCTTTTATCATACATGATAAGGGAAAATTGTGCATTCTGATCCAGAAGTTTTCATGGTCAAAATTTATATGATGTAAAGGAATATAACCCTCAAACTCCCTCAGAGCTAACAAATTGTTATAAAAAAGCCAAGGTCTCCCTGCCCAAACTCTTTACTTATCCGCTTGATTCTCAAAAACTAGGACAAAGATATTCATACTGACCTCCATGAATTTAGTTGCCTTACTGATCCTCCATATCTTTGCCATTGTTGACTCCAATGCCTCCCTGCTTATAGTTCTTGTTGAAAACACTTTACCCATTAAACTTCTCTGCTCTTTATACCTTAGTTCCTCAAATTCATTGCCTTCTATTATGATGTCTGAGACCTCCTCTTCTAGTAGCCTAAGCTTCTTCCATTTCTCTTCCAAGTCCTCCATTGCTCGCCATTTCGGTATTGTTTGGTTAGTGAGATGAAAGGAGATGGCTTTAGATGAAAGTTAAATAAAATATTGTAAGAATATTATTTTTTAATATTATTATTGTTTTGGGATTTGAAAAAGTTGAATTGTTTATTATATTTTGTGTGAAAATTTGAGAAAGTTATAATCATGAGATGAGATGAAATCGTTTCTGTATCCAAACGGGTCCTTAAACAAAAACAAGGCTCATGTTAGTTCTTAAAGACTTTCTTTTGATCTTCTTGAGCGTGACTAAAACAAATTTCATGTTAGTTCTTTGTTCGGGCAACTCTGCATAACAATCTAAAGTCAATCCCGTAATTGAAGATATGTAGTCCTCCAAGGCAACATGACATCTTTCATTTTCCAACAAATTGGCATTAACAATATCAACCGTTGAAATGGGCAATGCTACCAAGCACTTCAAGCCCATTTCTCCTACAAACATGTTATCTGTAGGTTTTTTTCTTGTAAAAGTCTCAATAAGCAGAATACCATAACTAAACACATGATCCCCTCTTATAGAAACAACTCCTCCTAATCCATACTCTGTGCATAATATTACAACTTATTGTTATAACTTACTTCAATATTTGATATTAGTGAAAAATAATAAGGCAAAAGTGATAAATTGTGTAGATGAATGTTCTATCATATGAGAATACTTAGTTGTGTATGAGTAAAATAATGAATAAGAGAGTTTTAGTAGTCTGCATCATAGAATCCTCATCACCTAAGAGTTTGGCCATGCCAAAATCAGCAACATGTGCAACTATATCTACATCTAATAAGACATTGCTTGGCTTCAAATCACAGTGAACAATATTGCGACATCAATCATTATATTTAGCCTTTGTAAGAAATTCAAACAAGGATCATGAGAGTATAACCACTTCCCTAAGTTGTCGTTTGGCATGTATTCCAATACCAAAGGCTTTGAAGTCGATGTTGCTACAAATGGTAATGATTTTGACCAAATTGTGACGATGAGAATTTCATAATACCTTGCACTCTGCATCAAAACACTTAAATGCCCCTTCTACTTGCAAGTTTTATAACTTTTACTGCAATATTCAACTCATCTGAAAGTGTTCCCTTGTATATTGATCCAAAACTCCCTTCACCAAGTAAGTTGCTTGAGTTCAACCTTTTTGTTGCTAGTACAAGTTCTTGGTGAGAAATTCTTTTCCATGTAGGTAAATTGTACAAGTCTACTTGTAGTGGAAATCCAAGATTCTTTGTTTTGCATATATTATTGGCTAATGAAGGAACCACTGCAAGCCTCGCTAATCCAATTGTTGGTAACAGATACTTCATTAAATCCGATACTTTGGCTTCTTTTTATTTTTCTTTTTTTCTGGTGAGGGGTGCACAACAAAGCACATTATTTGAGATAAATGAAGCAGACTAGAAGTATACAAATGGTCCTCCTGTTAGAATTTCCCCTCGTACATTATTACAAGAGACAGTTAGATACTTGAGGAATAAAGGTGCTTTTAAGGAGTTGGGAATCCTTCCATATAAATTGTTGAAGTAAAGATCTAAGATCTCCAAGCTTGAGAGTTCACCAAAAGACTATATAATTGAACCTTCTAGTTGATTGATTGCTAAAGAGAGATTAGTTAGATCTTTGAGGCCACCGATTGTTATTGGAATATACCCTTATAGTTGATTTCTTGACATTTTCAATATCCTCCGGACTTTTATATCTCCAATCTCTAATGAAAGAAGACCGATTAAAGAACTGCATGATAGGTCAACCTCCAATAGATATGTAAGGTTCCACAAGTTCAAAGGAATTGTGGAAGTTAATTTGTTGAAATCTAAGTAGAAATATCTTAGGGAAGTTAAGATTACTTATGCATATTGGAATATGTCCAAAAAGCTTATTGCTATTTAGAGACAACACAAACAATCTCTTTAAATGACTAAGATCAAACAAGATATGACCCTCTAGTGTATTAGCTGGAATGAGTAAAGCTTGTAACATGTGCGTCTTCCTAATGTAGTTGTAATATGTCCTTCCAAGTCGTTGGATAGGTCCAAAAAAATCAAACTACTTATATTCCCAAGCTCTACATGAATGCTTCCCTCAATATGGCTAGAAGATAGGCCAAGTTTTTGAAGAGAGAGAGAAAGGTTACCAACGGAATTGGGAAAGAAGCCACGAAGGGGATTGAATGAAAAATCTAATACTCTGAGAACTTTGCAATTCAACAAGGAAGAAAAAAATATTCAATTATTGACTTCTTATTGACAAATTATTAATTTCCAGGTTGAGCCAAAGGAGGAGCTTTAAATCACCAAGTGCTTTTGGAATTATGCTCGGCAAGGAGTTATTACGCAAGTATAGGAGAGTGAGCTTTAAGTTGCGTTTTGGCAAATTCGAAGGCAAAGCGTTTTGGCGATTCTGAAGGCAATTGTTTTCTTATTTTGGAACTTCCTTTTTTTCTGGCCTTTCCAATTTTGGTTTAGGTTGGTGGACTTTCGGAGATTAGGGTTGCCTTTGACGGCACCTTCTTTCCCCTCTGATGGCTTCTCCATCGACGGGGCCTGAAGCTTCTTCAGGTCATGTGGTTTAGTCTTACTCCTAGGTGGTGAACAAGAAGTTGGAAGCTCCATCGTTTGAAATCCCCATGAGTTTTCCAGTTGAGATTAATGGTGAATTGGGTTTTATATTCTCTGAAACTAAGATGTCAAAAGCAGTGGAAGAATTTCGTTTTGCATTGATTATGAAATTTATGAGAGTTCCATTGATAAAATCAAGTTGTTTGTGGTCAAAACTTGGGGTCTGCAGGATATACCAATGATAAGTTTTATGGATGATTACCATGTTCTTATCCATATGAAAAATGAACATGGCTTTGTGCATGGTTGGGCACGCGAAGGACGTACAATGGCAAGGATAAACTTTCGGCTTTTCAAATGGTCTAAAGACTTTGATGTGAAGAAAGAGTCAACGCTGGCACCACAATCGATTTATTTACCAGGCCTACTGATGCATCTGTACAAAACATATTTGCTACAAATTTTCATACCTGGGCACAGACAATGCTACCCTTAATCGTACGAGAGCCTCGGGGGCGCGTATTTGTGTGGAAGTAGATCTAACCATGGAACTAGTAATTGATTTTCCTATTGTATTGGCTCCCAACACATGCATTTGGCAAGAAGCAAAATATGAAAAAGTTGGGTTGTATTGCTCAAAATGTTATCGACAAGGGCATGCAGTGGTGGTGTGCAAAGTGGGCCAAAAGTAAAAAGATGAAAGTAAACCGAAAGATAAAAAGGAATGGCAGGCAAAAAGTAACAAAGGTTTATCAGATGAACCTATGGATTTTGATGGGCAGGCTGACGAAATGGATAATAAAGCAAGTAAGAAGAATACACACAATATAGAAAATAGTATGCATGTTACGAATGACGTGAATAGTCCGGTGGCTTTGGACAATAATATGCAAGTCACGAATGAAGTGAACAAAACGGTTGATATGACAAATCCTGTGTTGGAAATTCAAGAAATTGGGGAAAAAACAATGGAAGTGGTCTTGGAAACACAGTTAAATATTAAACAAAACGTGAGGACTGATAAATCAGAGAGTAGTGATGAGGAATGCGAAGAAGTGTGGTGTGATGAATATAGACCCCTTGGAGAAATAATGTCTCAAGTACGAGTTGAAAACATTGAGGAGATGCATACTGGGGCTTGTCTAGGGGATTTGGCACTAGAATGTGCATCAGAAAGAGAAGAAGGCGAAATACCAACATTGATGGGTAAAGAAAAACTGTACGAGTCAAATGTGGAACATAGTTCGGTTTCCAGAAATTCAAAGATGATAGAGGAATTATCTGTGAGGAAATCTCAAAGGGTTCATACCCAATCTCAAAAACTAAATCTATGACAGAAACAATCTTCTTCTGGAATATTAGAGGCTTGAGAAAGTCTAGAGGTAGGCTAAAGATGCTTCTCAATAAATTTCGAGTAAAACTGCGTGCTATTTCGGAACCGTTTGTTTCCGAGAATCGTATGTTTATGTTGGGGAATTTTCTGCAGTATGATTACTCTGTTTCTAATGAAATACAAGGTGGTAAACTGTGGTTGTTTTGGCATGATCCGAATGATTTTGAGGTAATTTCCTACACTTCTCAAACGGTTTCTGGATGGTTGGTTATGGCCGGCCATAGAATTATGATTTCTTTTGTCTATGCCAAATGTACTTATGTTGAAAGAAGAGAGTTATGGAACCTGTTAGAAGTGACACAAGTGGCTGACGCACCTTGGATGGTGCTGGGTGACTTCAATGTGCTTCGCATGGATTCGGAAAGGATTGGTGGAAATCCAAGACCTCTCATTTTGATGTCGGAGTTTAATGATTGTTTAGATCATTGTGGTCTATTTGACTTATCAAATGTTGGCCATCATATGTCATTGTGTAATGGCCATGAAGGGATATCTAGGAGCTGGGCGAAGCTGGATAGAGTGCTTATTAATGATAAATTAGTGAGGTAATTTCCATCGGCTCAATTTAAATTCCTTTTGTGGAAAGCATCTGATCATTGTCCAATAATGGTCTTTCCGGAGGTGCCACAGTCCTCTTATGGTCCTTCGCCATTTCGTTTTCTTAACATGTGG
Organism: Juglans regia; assembly: GCF_001411555.2. NCBI lineage: Eukaryota > Viridiplantae > Streptophyta > Magnoliopsida > Fagales > Juglandaceae > Juglans > Juglans regia. Next base: position 20,373,012 of record NC_049904.1, read on the forward strand.
TGTACTCATGATGCCTTCCTGGCATGTGTTAGAGATGCGTGGAATCAATAGGACTCGGCCTTGGGTCTTCTGAAGCTTGTTATCAAACTTAAGTGTACTAAGGTTGCTTTACGTGCTTGGAATAAAAATGTTTTTGGGAGAGTGGATGATCACTTAAAAGATCATGAGGAATGTATGGAGTTTCTAGAAACCCAATTACAGGGTGGTTTTTCGGAGGAAGTTGAGGCAGATTTCCTAGTTACTAAAAGCGAACTTCAGCTGTGGGAGATGAGGGAATCTAGCCGCTTGAGTCAGATAGCTAAAAAAAGATGGCTGACAGTGGGGGATCAAAACACGAGAGTTTTTCATTCAGTAATTAATCAAAAGTGGAAAAGAGGTCTAATATCTAGGATGGTGCTCGAAAATGGAAGAATTCTTGAGGGGGCCGATATTGTTCATAAAGAAGCTGCTGATTGTTTTCCAGAATTTTCTCTTTGAGAACTCGGGTGTTGAGGAGTGTGACCTCTTGGATTTGATTCAAAATCAAATATCTGAGGAAGAGAATTTATTCCTTTGCGTAGAAACTTCAGAGGATGAGGTAAAACAAGTAGTTTTTTCTATTCCAAAAGATCGTAGTCTGGGTCCTGACGGTTTCGGATCAGAATTTTATATTTCTTGCTGGGATATTGTTAAACATGATGTCATTGAGTCGGCTAGAGATTTCTTTAGGGGTGCGCCCCTAACCAGGTTCTACTCTTCTTCTTTTATTATCTTAATTCCGATAGTGCCTGATCCCTCCAGTTTTGACAAATTTAGATCGATTAGTTTGTGTTCTGTGAAGTATAAAATCTTTTCTAAGATTATTGTCTCTAGACTTACTCTGGTTGTAGAGAAGTTAGTCTCACATGAACAAGGGGCGTTCATTCTTGGGCGAAGCATTTTTGAAAATATCACCCTCGCTCAGAAAATGGTTCATTCATTACATAAGAAAAATATCGATGGTAATGTGATGATGAAACTTGACATGGCCAAGGCCTACGACATGGTGAATTGGGTTTTTTTATTGGAGGTATTTAAGGCTTTGGCTTCTCTGATAATTTTTGCAAATTAATACGACATTGTGTGGAATCCCCGTAGTTTTCTGTTATGATGAATGAGACTTTGTCTGGTTATTTTAAATCGATTCGGGGTCTACGCCAAGGAGACCCTCTTTCTCCTCTTTTATTTATTATCATGGAGGAAGTTCTGACAAGATTACTCAGAAAGAATTTTAATTCTGGGCGTATTAAAAAATTCTATCATCCAGTTGGTGTTCCTCTGGTATCTCATTTACTCTATGCAGATGATATCCTTATTTTTGCAAATGGGAATAAGAGGTCTATGAGAAACCTCGTTTACGCTCTTGAGACTTATGAGAAGTGGTCGGGCGAAACTATTAGTAACGATAAATCTGCTCTGTTTATGTCGAAGCATATTTCCTTAATCCGTAACCGTGGTTTGTTGAGAATTACGGGTTTTAAGGAGGGCATATTTCCTGCTATGTATTTGGGGGCGCCATTGGTATCAAGTAGATTAACGTTCAGGATGATGGAGCCGTTAATAGAGAAGATAAGGAAGAAAATCGCAGGCTAGAAAATGAAGCTTTTTCGCATGGAGGAAGGCTTATTTTACTAAGACACGTGTTATCTAGCATGCCGATTCATCCTATGTTGGTGATGAATATCCCCATGGTGACTGTGACTTGTATTAAATCGCTTATGGCCAATTTTCTTTGGGGTGAGGTGGATGGAAAAAGAAAGCTGCATTGGAGATCTTGGGGGGAAAGTTTGTAAGCCTACTTCAGAAGGGGGTATGGGATTGAGAGATCTTAAAGATGTACAAAAATCTCTTCACATGAAGTTTGCTTACTGGTTGATAACTACCAAGACTTTGTGGTTTGAATTTTTTCGCTCAAAATACTTCCGTAATGAGCATATTTCGTCCCATGTGGTGAGGCCTAATGCATCCCGCTTTTGGAAGTCGGTTATGTCTTCTCTTCTGGAAGTTATGGAGAATATAAAAGTGTTGGTGAGAGGAGGAAATGCTTCATTCTGGTTTGACAAATGGCTTGCATCAGGCGTATTATCAGTTAGCATTGAGGCTGTACTTAGCTCTAAGCTGTGCATCAAAGATTGCTGGATCAATAATTCTTGGAACTCTGATTGTTTATTGGAGTTAATGGGTTCGAAACTAACAAAGGAGATTTTACAAAATGTGCCAGCTGATAAAAGTGGACAGGACATCTTCATCTGGAAACCTTCTCCAAATGGTCTTTTATCTACTGGCACGGCGTGGGAGCCTGAATACTTTGTACCATGATTGGTTGTGGCACAGTATGTTGTCGAAACGTATTTCTGTGTTTTTATATAAAGTTTGGTCTAAATGCTTAGCCATGGATGATAGAGTGCAGAGCAAGGGCATTTACCTGGCTTCTTCATGCGATTGCTGCGCACGAAAAGACACAGAAACTATCGACCATGTTTTAGCTTCTGGGGATGTAGCTTTGACTGTTTGGTCTCATGCAAGTGCTGTGATGGGAGTCCCGTTTAAGCATTAGATGCCTTGGAAAACCAGAGTTATGGTCTGGTTTCAGTACGCAAAAAAATCCTCCATCAAAGGCACATTAGTTGGTTTAATTCCTTGTCTAATTACTTGGAGTTTGTGGAAAAAGAAGGTGTAAGGCCATAATGGAAGGTGTACAGGATAATGCTGAAAACATCTGGAGAGACGTTTGGGTTTGGATGAAGTTATTCGCTGATAAGCTTAGAGCTAAACGTAAGTTATCTATTCAAGACATTAAAATTCTTGAAGAATTTCAGATTGAACGTCCGAGAACTGGGGCGAAGGAGGTAAAAATAGTGACTTGGTCCAAACCTCCCTTGGGTTGGGTGAAGCTAAACTATGATGGGAGCTGTCGTGGAAATCGAGGTAACACGGGAGGTGGTGGAATTATTTGTGACTCTAACGATGGGGTGAAAGCAGCATTCTCAACTCACTTGGGAATGGGACCAATAACGGAGCTGAGCTTAAGGCGATCGTGGAGGGTATTTGCCTTTGCAAGCAATTTCACTTTTTTAATATCATTATTGAAAGTGACTCTCGTATTGTTGTAGACTGGCTCCAGAAGGGAGATGTACCTTATGGTACCTTTGGGATTTCTGGGATGATCTAAAGGCAGAGCTCGTTGGAATAAACTTTGTGGTAGTTCATCAATATAGGGAAGGAAACAGTGCGACTGGTTTTCTGGCTAGAGAAGGCGAAAGTGGGAAGAATGAAATTTATGAAGGGCATGTTTCTCTCCCAAGACGTCTAAGAGGTATTACGTGTGTTGAGAAGATGGGTCTTCCATACCTGCGACAATGAGATTTTTCAATATTCAGTATTTATGGTCTTTTGTTTGGTCTGGGGTGTGGTTTTTATAGGCCTGTTTAGATGTTCTTTCTGTTTTCATATAGGCTTGCTTAGTTTTTTATTCTATTAGGCTTGTTTAGAATTTATCTTCGGTGCTCGTTAAATAGGCTTGTTTAGTTTTTTGCTTTACTATTTAGGCCTGTTTAGATCTTTGTTTTGTTTTGTGTTGATTTTGGCTTTTTGGAAGGAGTGCTCTCATAGTTATTTGGCTTATTACCACAGTTTTCCTTCACTATAAATGAGGGTTTTTTAATAAACTTGGGACGGGTTCACTACTGTGTGGCTATTGGCTCTTCGGTAAAGGAAAAAAAAAAAAAGGAAAGTGAGCTGTGAAGCATTGGAGATGGAATTGAGAATTCTTCTGATGGAAGATAACCTGGAAATTTATTGAGGCCCATATAAATAGCTTCTATTGTTGAGATATTGATGATCTTGAATGGAATTGGACCCAACAAAACCATTGGCTCGGATGTTTAAAAAACTCTAGATTCTGGAGGTTACCAATTTCACTTGGTATTATCTTATAAAAAATGAATTTATATGTATTTCTATTAGGAAAAAAAGAAAAGAAAAGAAGAAATAGTGGTTTTAATAATCAAATAGACACAAATTAGCAGATGGAGGTGTTATTAGTTGTAGTGAAAGATTGCACGTCGACTGTGATGCAGAATCTTAGCAAGTTCCCTCCCTATTCAGAGCATTTGTGACCGTTATATTTTCCTGTTGTACTTAAAGAATTTCAATTACCTGTAATACTTGAATTCTTTCCCATATAAATCATACCCCTACTAAAGAGGCGAGTATTGTTCGCACAAATTTATGGTGTTTTGTTTTTGGCCTAATCACATTCTTTCATTGATACACGATTGCAACACTCTCCAGGAGAGTTCTTGCCCTACTCTTGTAATGTTACAACTCCGATGTGCATTGCAACAGAAATAAACACAGCCCAGACCTCTCTCCAAACAGGGCCCAACAACCCACGCTTCTATCCCAATCAACCCAATTAACCACCTTAACACAGAAACCAACTTAGACAAGTCCTGTAAAAGCCCTTTCATGAACCACACAAATCTCCAGCAGCTGGCCCTTCTTGGCCCACCTCTTCCAACTACTCGGCACAACAGAACCCCCTCCAACAGTCAAGCTTTGCATTCTCTATAGCAATTGAACAACATGCCTTGTCAAAATCATCCTCCACCTCCACATCAGATCCTTCCCTAGCTAGCCCAAACCCACTCCTACATTCCAAAACTCAAATCCCTTCCACAATAGTTCTAATAATAACTTTGACTTTTGTTTCTCATGAATGTAAAATAAAAATATAGAAAATCAAAGGAAATTGGAGAGAGAGAGAGACTAAATGTGGTAGAGAATAAATCATAGGGGAATTTGTTAGCTCCCAAATTGAAAAATTCTAGGCTCTGCAATTACCAATTTCACTTGGTATTGCACTTGTCCCAATTTGTATAACTCTATTAAAAAAAATGTCTATAACAAATCGAACATGCAACTTATTAGTAGTAAGAGAACAATCAAGACTTCGAATATGTTCCATGGTTGATAAGGCATATCAACATTTATAATTGGTTGAGCCTCCCTTGAGTTGATTGCACTGGAGGAGCCACATGCATTCTAGTGGGTGCAATTTTTACAGTCACAATTCTTTCTTTTTTTACCTGTCGCAGTAATTACTAAAAGAATAAGGCAGCCATAATGAGAATCCATTTTAAAATTATAACCATTAAAACATTTTGATCTTTTCACGAAAAAAGCTTTTAAGTTTTATTTACTTCAAAGTAATTCCAATATAAAAAAATCCCAACTTCCATAGCCATGCATTTAGAAAAATCTTAAAAATCCACACATGACCAAATAGTTTTTGCTTCGCTAAAAAATTATAAACTTTTTTATTTAATCGAGATTGCATATATACTAATGATTTGTCATATAAACATAGTCGATCAAAACAAGACTATGGTTACATTACATTAAAAGTACTTAGTTGTAGCCAAGGTACGTATAAAATACTATAAGCTAGCATTGTTAACTTGATCTCTATTTTCAGAGCTACACTCGACATGGGATTTAACAATATTGGAGAATAAAATTATTGCTACTTATGGCTTATCCTTGTACATGACTTTTTAATGAAAAATTCTAGGGAAAATTACATATTCCACCATGGGGTGTCACTATCCACTACCTCGTGCTGGCTCAACCAAACCATTTATTTTTTTGCTTTCATTTGGAAGTACCTAATTTGAGAAGTTCATATATAGAACATGCATAAATATATATATATATATATATATATATACACACACACTAAATCAATGGTGACACATTGGCATTTTGATTATAATAAATTAATACAAGACGTCACGTACGTACCTTCCAAGTTGTCGTAGGCAAGCGTTAAAAATAGTTCCCAATTTCAGGTGACAATTTTCCTTTGAAATTATTAGACGACAAAACTATAGCTTGCGGCTATTTGCAGTTGAACAAAGAGGATGGGAGAGTACTACCTGTGAAACATGCAATTAAACCTATTTAGAAACAATTAATGGATTTTACTAAACAATAATTAACTACATAATCTACGAATCAAGACTAAATCATTACAATAGAATTTGCTTTTTGTGATGGATGAAATTAACTGTCACAAAAAATAAGCAAACCATCACAAAAACTTTTTTTGTGATGGTTTGAGACCGTCACCACGACCGTCACCTAAAATACGTCACAGAATTTTTTTGTGACAGTTTACTGTTCAACCGTAACAAAAAACTTTTTTTTTTCTTTTTTTTGTGATGGTTGGAAGTCTTCCGTGAGATGTAACGGCCTCATCTCAAAAAACTTATTTCCATGGTTTGAATTCAAATTTTAGTTCTTCCTATTTCCACCGAACCTCATCTCTTGTTTTTAGACTCTGAAATAAACACTATAAACCTCAAAACCTGTATGTCTCTCAATATTAGTTGTTAACATTCTAGTAGAATGTTGACATTCTAGTTGTTAACATTCTAGTTGATTAGCAATTTTTCCACTCTGCATGTCTCCACTCCCATGCTCATGCACGTCTCTCCCACTCTAGGTTTCCTTTTATTTTTCTCAATCATCTACATTTATAAATTTCTCTTACCCCTTATATGAGAAGAGAAAACTCGAAGCCGTGAGCCACCCCACTGCTGAACTCCTCCACACCGTGAGCCTTCCCCCACCCTCAACCACCGTGCAAGGCCAAGAGCCCCCAAACATAGTAAGCCCTCGTGCCCCACCCTCTTCACGGAACCATTTTTGGTGAACCTCTGTCTTCCACGTTCGAAACAGGCCATTGCCTCTCCTCCATGGTAGCCACCTCAAGAGACGCCGAACTACCTCTCCGATGAGACAGAGTTTGCCGGCCATCTTTTTCCGTCGCACCCACTCCCTTCTGGTAAGCCCACCACCGTCGACCACCAGTTTCTCTCTTATTTTCCGGTTGACAGTATCTCTCTCTCTCTCTCTCTCTCTCTCTCTCTCTCTCTCTCTCTCTCTCTCTCTCTCTCTCTCTCTCTCTCGGTGTCTCACCACCGCTGAGAAGCCGCTATTTGCACCGCTGTGACCCCCGCTTGTCGCCTGAACCGCCACGCAGCCCATCTCCGTCGCATAACCTCTCTTGGTGAGCCCCTGTTATCTCTCGCATGGCTTTTCGTTGCTCTGTCCGTGTGCCTTAAAACCTCCATGAAACATTGATTCACAACGGGCCCTTGGGCCTTATGTATGCTGGGATTATTAGATAAGTTTGTGTTTTAAAAAGTAAATTGGGCTTAGTTTTAAGTTGTTTGGTGTTTAAATTTGGTGGGCTAATTTCCTTGTGGGCTGAGCTTAAGGTTAATTAGACATGTACCATTGGGATAGATTTGTATTTTAAATTGGGCTTGCCTTATTATGTTTCAATAATTGTTTTAGTGATTTTTATTGAGCTTAATATTTCTAGTTGAGTTTATTTTTATTAAATAAATATTTTAGTCATAAACTCATTTTTATAAGAAAATGCTTAAAGATTTTGAAATGTATTTTAAAACGTACTATTGAGCCTAATATTTTGTTAATACTCTTTTGTTTATTTCGTAGAATTTTAATAAAATTATTATGTTAAGAATATTTAAAGAATATTAATCTTTATTAGGTTTCTTATACGATGGAATAGTTATGTTAATAAATGAAACTTATTTTTTTGAATTGAAGTTTTATGACTTATTTTAAAATAGCCCAAATGTCCTACTAAATTATAATATGTTATTAGTATTTAAGTAATTTAAATACTAGGATTTATTGATTATGGTGTTAAACAAAAGATTTATTTGACTATCTTTTAGATTGTGAATTTGATTAAATAGGATATTAGTACATGTTGCTCTTAGACAAATTTAGTGATAGTTAATATTGCGTATAAGTGACGAGCTACGAAGTGAGATTCAAGAAGAGGCGCAGCGAGGAAAGTAATTTGATCATAAATTAGAATCATCACAGTTCAGCTTATATATAAGTATTATTCAAGCCAGTTCGTTGACATCCATTATTTATAAACCACTTATGTCATATGTAAATATGTCATCCAGCATAGTATACGATCATGTCATTCTGCATCATGTTCAAATTCAGAAATTATAATTATATTATGTATATATTATGTCATGCATCTCATGTGTATAAGACACATAAGCTATCTTAAGTTCAAAGTGCAAGATAAGATCATATCAGTTAATAATATGGCAATTAAAATGCATGGTACCAACGCAGTTCAGTTTCAGGGTGGATGTGCTAGCCATGGACTCAAGCGTGGTCCACCATAGTATGCCAGAATACTATCAGCGGCTCCCCTTGCTGCAGCGGGAAGTGGGACCGGTGCACAACATCACACACAGGGTTAAGTGTGTTGGCCAGTCAGATCAGTCAGATAATTCAGATAAATCAGTCATGCACAGCATAAGCATCAGTATGAACAGTCATAATTTTTAAGCTCTCAGGATGAAAAACTTTTATGAAAGCCTTATGTTTATTTTGTTTACATTGTGATGGATTTCTTGCTTAGTCTTCGACTCATTTTAGTTTTATTTCATGTTTTTAACCACCCAAGTGAGGATGATGAACACGAGCAGGCAGGTCAGGAGTAAAAATAAGAGTCAATTTTAGTTTCAGACCGTCTAGAATAAAATTACTATTATGATATAAATTTTAGTCAGATTATTCATTTAATATTTTTTGGAAGATATTTTTATTAGACAGTTTTTCCACAAAATAAATCCTAATTTCAGTTATTAAATATGAGATCTCTTGCCTTGTTTATTTTATTAAAAACACGTGACACTCCTAGCCTACGGGAAGGGGGTGTTACAATTTGGTATCAGAGCCAGGTTGTGAGATTCTGTAGACTTTTGTTTTGAAAAAAAAAAATGTCTTTTAGGAATTCTAAAGTTAAGTTACCTAGGATGCTCCTAGCCTGCTCGTGAATAATCAAGGTTTGTTTTTTGAGTTGAATACTTTATAGCTCTTATTAGTTAGAACCATCATTATAGTTGTTTTTATTATTCATATCAAAATACTAGTTAATTGTTAGTATGACATCTTGACTTAGATCATGGCCTCTGGCACTAGAAATCACCCAAATCGAGAGCGATCTTCTGGATCTAACTAGAATGACAACCCGGATCTTCTTGTCGCAGGTGCTACCCAATTTTTCCAATCTATGGTTAGTGGCCAATTTATAGCGTCTAGAGCTCCTCAAGTAGGTTGTACCTTGGAACATTTTCCCCGCCAGCATCCCCCTACCTTCGATGGCAGATTGAATTCCTTAGATGCAGAAAGCTGGATTGAACGTATGGAGCAGATTTTTGAGGCACCCTATTGCACGAATGATCAGAAGGTGAAATATGTCACTTACCATTTGACTGACATGGCAAACAAGTGGTGGAAGTCAGCATGAGCATTGGTTCAATTGGAGTTAGGGGAAGCAGTCCCCATTTCTTGGGAACATTTCAAGAGAATCTTTCTACATCATTTTTTCCCACAGACCCTACGGGAGTCAAGAGCTCACCAATTTATGGACCTCACTCAAGGAACAATGACAGTAGCACAATATGCTACGAAATTCATGAAACTTTCCCATTTTGCCAGTTACTTGACTCCAAATGAGGAAAAGAAAGCTGAAAAATTCAAGTGCGGATTGGATCGTAGGATTCAAGAACGTGTGCGTACTCTCAGGATTCGGAGTTTTATGGAGCTAGTCACCCGATCTACCATTGCTGAAGAAGACCTCCAATAAAACATGGAGTACAACAACAAAAGGAAGCACCAGCAACAACAACAACTCAATCAATGTCGCATAAGGACAAGAGGCCTCATATCGAGAATAGTCAAGGGCAACCACCAGCAGGACAAACTTACCCCACGTGCGCAACATGTGGGAGAAGACATTTGGGAAAGTGTATGTACGGCCAGAACGTGTGTTTCAAGTGCAGGAAGACAAACCATCTAACCTGGGACTACCCAATAAAGTGACCCGGGGAACCAGGAAGGAGCGGATGACAGCTATGGCAAGAGTATATTCCTTCACCCCTGTTGATGTTGAAGCATCAAACGATGTAGTCACAAGTACCTTTCCTTATCCTAAATTTAGATATGTATATAGAACAATGAATAAATTGCATGATCCTGATAGCTCTAAATGTTATGACATTTATATAGGCACATTATCGTTGTTTTCACATCATGCCTCCATTTTATTCGATTCTAGAGCTACTCATTCTTTCATTTCAAATCATTATGCACCTTTGGCTGAGAAGATACCTGAACCACTAGAACCTAGTATGTTTGTTGCTATGCCCTCAAGAGAACTTATCATTTGTGATTCTGTGCTAATTGGATGTTCGATAGAGATTCAAGGGAGAATTCTACTTGCGAACTTAATCATATTTAATTTGTCTGGATTTGACATGATTCTGGGAATGGACTGGTTATCCTGGAACCATGCCTGTGTGGATTGCTTTAATAAGAGGGTAGTCTTTAAATCCACAAATGGTGATGAGTTTAGTTTTCAGTCAGTACGAGAAAGTTCCCCTCCTCGTGTAGCCTCAACTTTATAGGCCACCCGACTTTTGAGACAAGGGTGCATGGGATTTCTAGCGAGTTTGGTCTTACCACCAGTAGATGGACTCATGATTGAAGACATAAATGTAGTTAGAGAATTTAGAGACGTGTTTCCTGAAGATCTTCCAGGCTTACCACATGATAGAAAAGTAGAGTTCGCAATTGATCTCACTCTAGGAACAACGCCTATATCTAAAGCACCCATATGGCTCCAATTGAGTTAAGGGAACTCAAGGTGTAACACCCCATATTTTAGTGTAATTTTAATGAAGAAATTATTTTTATTGATTCAAAATTTATTCTCTTGTTTTAAAATTATTGGATTTTTTTTTAATTGGGTTATTTTATGATTTTTAGTTTACAAAAATTATTTTTTTTTGAAGTGCTTTCTTTAAATTAATTACTGTTATTCGTTTAAATTTCTTCTCAAATTAAATTAACTTATTATTACATTTAATTATTTAGTTTCATTGTAATCACTGCGTTTGAATTATTTTTATTTCATTGGCTGTTTTAAAATCATTTGGGTTCATTAATAATTTTTTTAAAAGAGAGTTTAGGTTTAAGTATATTTATTTTATGTTATTTTTTTTATTTTCTTTTCTCTTTAGACTTAAGAACCCATTCCTTGGTAGCACCCAGAGCGCGTTGCACCCGTTTGCCATTTTCATGCACGTTCATCCCTCCCTTTTTAATTAGGTTTGTTCTACTTTCTACTTATAGCTTATATATAAGTTTAAGTTTTCTCAACCCTAGACTTGTGCCGCTCGGTTCCCTCTTCACAGAAGACCTTTGTTTCTCTGCAAAAACACCAAACCAGAGCCTCGTTCAGCAGCCCAGCCACCCCACAGCCAGGCCAACGCGTCATTCTCTGCCAAACTCAATCCACGCAGCGGAACCTTAGCCACACAAAGCCCACCACACATGAGGTTTTGGATATCTGTTGGTTTAAGTTGTTATTTCATTCTTGGGGTATAGAAATCTGAGGATTACAAGCTAGATGGTTATGGGGAAATTCCAGGTTTGAGATTTTGCAGACTTTGTGATTGAGTGTTGAGATTTTGAGGTTTAGTGATTTTAAATCCAATAAGCTTACTTTGTGGAATTTAAGGGATCATTTTTATAAGATTTAAGGGTTGGATTTTTGTGGTTTAGATTCTAAAGATATACGGGAGTTTAGAGCGATATCTAGTTTACAATATTAGAGGATAGGAATGACTATATGAGTTGATTAAAGTTATGGGTAAGAATGAGTAAAACCTTATATGCAGTACCAGAAAGTTTAAATGTTTAATTTGAAATTATTATTATTTTATTTAAATTGAATTTATTCCATTTTATTTGATTTTATTTTAGTTGGAATGAAATTATGTTATTTTATTTATTAAGTTTATTTTTGTTTTATTTTATTTTGTTCATTTGGTTCGAAGTGAAAAGTGGGTTAATGATTAAGTTATGGCAGGAAGATGGTACAACTGAAAATGCTAGTATTAGGTATAAATATTTAGTATAGTAGGCTTGAATTTTTATCGACTTGGTTTGCTTTTGAAAACTTGAGGCATGAAAGGAACGGCATGTCTGGGTGATCTCTTTGGGGCGTAAGATAATTGAGGTTTTAGATTTTGTGGAGATATGACATAAGGCTTTAGAATAGGAGGTTGTAAGTTCAACAAACTTTAAGGATGGACTTACGAGAATTTCACTAAAGGATTAAGGTTTGCAGACTTTAAGAAATGGTTTGTTATCTTTAAATATTTTGATCTTAAAAGCTTCGGGAATCGATTATTTTATTATTGGATATAAGTTCATCGATCTTACAGATTTCGAAAAATAATTCTAATATAGTTTAAGGTTTTAGAATTGCAGATTTGAAAGACTAATTTGTAATAAGATTTAAGTTTTTAATTCTGCAGGCTTAGTGTCGTAGCTTGATTTATTTTGGATATTGTTTAGTCCGTGATCATTAAATAGGGTTGATCAGAGTTGAGTTATTGATATAAGAATTTTCAAGGAGAATATTTCTTTGGGTATTGAAGGTATTGATTTAGTTTGTGTATTTCTATGAGGATTGAAAATTTGGTTTGAATTGGGAAAAATAATTGTTATTAGTTCAAGGTTTTAGTGGCAAGTTTTGGGATTTGATCCATATCAGATTTAAAAATAATAGTTGGTGCAGATTCAGGAATGAATTCTTGGTGAATATGAGGAAAGTGTGTAATAGTTCATGGTTTTGGAGATCAAGAATTTTCTATCAAATGTGGTGAGAGTTTTCTGGTTAGTAGTTATGGAGCCATCTTGTGCTCGATGGTGTTGTTTTTATGAGGACATAAATTTTATATATGTGACAAATTATCAGAATGCGCAGCAAGAGCATAATATTTTGGATGTAATTTAGGAGTTCAAATTTTGTGCTGATTTTTGAGGAATTAGTAATAGACTTGAGAGAACATTATTCATGCTTGTTTGGAAGTTGTTGATGGTATGTTTTTCTCAAGCATGTTTTGAGTAGTATCTTGTATCTTGCCTTGGCGTTAATGTTTGACCTTACAAATTTCGAGGACGACATTTTTTTTAAGGGGAGGAGGATGTAACACCCCATATTTTAGTGTAATTTTAATGAAGAAATTATTTTTATTGATTCAAAATTTATTCTCTTGTTTTAAAATTATTGGATTTTTTTTAATTGGGTTATTTTATGATTTTTAGTTTACAAAAATTATTTTTTTTTGAAGTGCTTTCTTTAAATTAATTACTGTTATCCGTTTAAATTTCTTCTCAAATTAAATTAACTTATTATTAGATTTAATTATTTAGTTTCATTGTAATCACTGCGTTTGAATTATTTTTATTTCATTGGCTGTTTTAAAATCATTTGGGTTCATTAATAATTTTTTTAAAAGAGAGTTTAGGTTTAAGTATATTTATTTTATGTTATTTTTTTTTATTTTCTTTTCTCTTTAGACTTAAGAACCCGTTCCTTGGTAGCACCCAGAGCGCGTTGCACCCGTTTGCCATTTTCATGCACGTTCATCCCTCCCTTTTTAATTAGGTTTGTTCTACTTTCTACTTATAGCTTATATATAAGTTTAAGTTTTCTCAACCCTAGACTTGTGCCGCTCGGTTCCCTCTTCACAGAAGACCTTTGTTTCTCTGCAAAAACACCAAACCGGAGCCTCGTTCAGCAGCCCAGCCACCCCACAGCCAGGCCAACGCGTCATTCTCTGCCAAACTCAGTCCACGCAGAGGAACCTTAGCCACACAAAGCCCACCACTCAAGCCGTGCGCCACCACCCTCTCCGTGTAAACACCGCCTCTGTTGCACCACCGAAAAATAGAGGACCAGCCAAGCCATCAGGTCGCTACTCACCGGACCCAGTCCACGCGGAACCTCAGCCATTGCACCGTAACACCTTTGCTTGGCCGCTGCTCAGCCTCACGAAACCGTGAGCCACCCCCCCATCTCACGGATGACCCAACAGTTTGTCCCCTGTCTTAGCCACCCGAAACAGAGTTTCACCACTGAACCGCTGCACTTCACCGCACCACACCAGACCAGCCACTCCAAGCCATCACCACCTACACGGAAGAGGACGTCGGACACCCACAGACCACCTCAGCCCGTAACAACCCCCTCTCGGTTACTCTCTCCTTTCTCTTCGCTCTCTCTCTCTCTCGCACTCCCTTCCGCTCATCTCTCTCCGCCTCTCTCTCAGTTTTGCCACCCAGCGTAGGCAGCTTTACCACCGCACGCCGCCCCAGCTCAACAGCCGTACCATTTCCAGCCCAGCCATCGCACGCGGCCCCTAACTTCTCCTGGTGTAAGCCCTGCCGTAGTTCTATTATTTGTTTCTGTTATTTGTGTTTCTATTTCCGTTCACTGCTAGTTTTCCCTCATAAGTTATATATATATATATATATATATGTATGTATATATATGTAAATTGTTGATTAATAAATGAGTACTATTATCAGTTTACCTTAGTGTATGTACTAGATATATGTTTTCGGAGGAGTGATATTTTTGGATTTATGTTTAAATGTGTTTTGTTTGAAGCCTCATAAAATAATTATTTTTGTGTAAATAATATTTTAATAATCATTTTATTGAGTTTTGTAATTATTTTAGTATTTGCTCGATTAAATCTCTTATCCGGTACGAATTCAACTAGGTGAATATTGGTGGTTTTAGATAATGGTGGTATTATAGGAATTATGAGAATTCTAGGTTTTGAGGATTTAAAATAGGTTCTTAGGTTCAAATATCGAAATACATGATTGATTGAAAATTTACAGAATTTACGTGATTTTTTATAGGTGACGATTAATATTTATTCGACTTTGTTGAGGAATTTTGAAAGATTAAAGAATCCAGGTAAGCGGGGTTCCTATGCTAGATTTGCATAAAAATAAAATGGTCTGAGGTTGATTTTTGAAAATGAACATGTTTATTATAAAAATATACTTGAACTACCTCAGTTATTTGTTCTGCATTACTCATGAGATTCTGTTTAAGAATAAAGTATTTTCTGGCATGACTGGTGTAGACATGAGCTATTTTGCATTTTGATTCTAAACTCTAAAAAAGAGAGCGAATATGAAAGTTTGTGCATAAAATAATGTTTTGTGATTTCTGAAAACTTTGTTCTGTTCTGAAGATGGTCTGTACTCCGATATGATATGCTTTCTGAAAACTCTGTTCTGTTCTGAAGGTGTTCCGTATTCTGATATGATGTGATTTCTGAAAACTTTTGGCATGACATTCTGAATTGGGATGTGGTTTGTGGATGGTGACCTATTTGACCTACCACGGGTGCTAATAGTGGTTTCTGTTTGGGTTGGTACCAACTGTTCTGTTTCTGGTGCACCCACTTTGGAAACAAAGTGGTTTTCTGGTGGTCTTTCCTGTGTGCACACTCGAGGCTCCGAGAATAAATAAGGGGAAGATTCACATTCTGTTTCTGCTCGATTAGCTACCGGGGTTTGCACAACCCTACCACGGGGGTTAAACATGGCCTCTGATGCGATATGATGCTCTGGTACGATGGTGGTCAGTTATGCTATGCCAAAAGAATTTAAATAAGAATATTTTTGAACTTTCGCTCTGATATTTTTATAATATGTTCTGACTCTGCATTATGAAAATAAAGTGTTTTGTTCTGCATCATGAAATTTGTAAATACTCATGTTTACATACTAGTATATGTTCTCTGCTTACTGAGTTGTTGATAACTCATCCCCCTCTTATCTCCAATATTTTCAGATGATTGTTGGATATTTTAGCTGAGGATCAGGACTATGAAGAATTGGGTGCGATGACTTAAGAATAGAAAGCTTTCGATGAGTATTGGTAAAAAAAATTTTATGATTATATTATTGAATTGTGAGTATAAGTGATATGTAGAGAAGTTGGTAATTTTTGGGGTTACTGTATTAAGGATTTTATATTCGAGTAGGTGTGGTTAATTAAATTTGAAGCGTTTACGTTTGATTTGAATCTTTTGGAAGAGTATTAGCAACGTTGGAGTTGATTATCTGGTAATATGAGTTAACTCTCTCGACCCTCGGGGACGGGGCGTTACATAAGGATCAGTTGCAAGAGTTACTAGAAAAAGGTTTCATATGCCCCAGTATTTTCCCATGGGTTGCTCTGGTACTTTTCGTGAAGAAGGAAGGGTCTATGCGTTTATGTATTGACTACAGGGAGTTAAATAAAGTAACTATCAAGAACATATACCCTCTACCCCGGATAGACGACTTATTTGATCAACTTCAGGGAGTCCAAGTCTTTTTTAAGATAGATTTGCGATCCGGATACCACCAGTTGAAGGTTAAGGAGACAGATGTGCAGAAGACGACTTTCCGGACACGGTATGGACACTATGAATTTCTTGTTATGCCATTTAGTCTAACTAATGCCCCCGCAACTTTCATGGATCTTATGAATAGGGTATTTAAGGATTATTTGGACCAGTTTGTGATAGTTTTTATCGACGATATTCTCATTTATTCTCAGAGTAGCAGAGAGCATGAGGAGCATTTGAGGATTGCCCTTCAGATACTAAGAGAAAAGAAGTTGTATGCAGAATTTAAGAAATGCGAGTTCTAGTTACAAGAGATTTCCTTTTTGGGACATGTGGTATCAGCAAAAGGAATTTCAGTGGACCCAACGAAGGTTGAGGTAGTGGTAAAATGGGCGAAGCCTAATAATGTGAATGAGCTACGAAGTTTCTTAGGTCTAGCTGGCTACTACAGAAGATTTATAGAAGGATTTTCAAATATTGCAGCTCCGATGACAAAGTTGACAAGAAAGGATGAGAAGTTCTTATGGACAGATGAGTGCGAGGACAATTTCCAAGAATTGAAGAAAAGATTAGTGACGACACCAATTCTTACAATTCCCTCGGGAGATGGAGGATTTGTTATATACAACGATGCTTCACTAAAGGGTTTAGGTTGTGTTCTAATGCATAATGAGAAAGTTATTTCATATGCTTCCTGACAACTAAAGAATTATGAGCAGAATTACCCAACCCATGATCTGGAACTTGCAGCAATGGTTTTTGCCTTGAAAATATGGAGGCATTATCTTTATGGTGAAAAGTGTGAGATTTATACCGACCATAAGAGCCTGAAATATTTCTTCACACAGAAAGAGCTGAATATGAGACAACGAAGATGGCTAGAACTTCTGAAGGACTATGACTGCAATATTAACTATCATCCTGGCAAAGCAAACGTCGTAGATGATGCACTTAGTTGAAAGTCATCCTCTGGTACCTTGGCTACGATGTTTACTCCTCAGAAGCATATACTACCAGACATGGAGCGAGTAGGCATTGAGGTAATCCTGGACACTCAATCTAAGATGAATAGTTTGACCCTTGGTTCAACATTGATCGATCAAATTAAGGTCGCCCAAGCTAGTGATACAAAATTGATGAGGATTAAAGGAGAAATAACAGAGGGTAAGAGACCTGATTATATAGTATCTAATGAAGGCACCATGAGATTTAGGGGAAGATTATGTGTACCCAATGATAGAGTAGTTAAAGATTTGATTTTGAGATAAGCACATCGTTCACTCTACACAGTTCGGAAGCACCAAGATGTATTGGGATTTAAAACAGCACTTTTGGTGGAGTGGGATGAAGCGAGAGATAGTGACATATGTAGCATAGTGTCTGACATGTCAACAAGTCAAAGCAGAGCATCAAAGACCCTCAGGTACACTTCACCCACTCCCTATACCAGTGTGGACTTGGGATAAGATCGGGATGGACTTTGTTTCAGGGTTCTAGAAGGCGCTAGGAGGTCAGGATGCAGTATGGGTGATTGTTGACTGACTATCAAAATTAGCCCATTTTATTCCTATTAAGATGACGTACTCCATAAATAGACTGGCAGAATTGTACATTAGAGAGATGGTCAGATTACATGGGATACCATCTGAGATCATCTCTGATAGAGATACCCGATTCACTTCAATTTTTTGGAGGAAGGTACAAAAGGAGTTGGGAACTCAACTGACTTACAGCACGTCATTTCATCCTCAGACAGATGGTCAATTAAAATACAATTCAGATACTATAAGATATGCTTAGAGCATGCGTGATGGAATTTAAAGGTAGTTGGATTAAGTATCTACCCCTTATTGAGTTCACATATAATAACCGTTACCAGAAAAGTATTCAGGCAGCGCCGTATGAAGTTCTTTACGGACGTAAGTGTAGGTCACCCCTCTATTGGAATGAAGTAGGAGAGCGGAGGATATTGGGACAAGAAATTATACAAGACATGTGTGAGAAAATATCAATTATCAGAAAGAAGCTCACCATAGCAGAATATCGACAGAAGAAATATGTGGACCAACGACGATGAGAATTGGAATTTCATGTAGAAGATAAAGTACTCTTGAAGGTAGCACCGATGAAAGGGATAATGTGTTTTGGTAAAAGGGAAAGCTAAGCCCGAGGTACATAAGCCCTTTCGAGATCTTAGAAAGAATACTTGCTGCAGCTTACAGACTAGCACTTCCACCTCACTTGTAGGCAATGCACAACGTGTTCCATGTCTCTATGTTACGAAAGTATGCCCTGGATCCCACACATGTATTGAAGTACGAGCCTCTTTAGATTTGAGATGACCTCAGCTATGAAGAAATTCCAGTGAGAATATTAGCACAAAAGGCCCAAGTGCTACGAAACAGAACTATTCAAATGGTCAACGTACTTTGGAGTCACCACAGCGAGAGAGAAGCCACTTGGGAACACGAGGAAGACATGAGAGAGAAATATCCTGACTTATTTTAATCAAGGTACGTTCCATCTCAAGGGCGTGATTTTCTTTTAGTGGGGAAGATTGTTAACATACTAGTTATAGATTTGGGGTATATAAGTAAATCTTCTAGTTATTTTATTATTATTAGTTTTTTTATTTTTATAATCTTATCAGATTTTACATTTATTAATTTTAATAATTACTATTATAATTTTGTTTGAATTTACTAGAGTTTTGTTTGATTATTAATTCTAGTAATTATTACTAAATGAGTTGGATTCAGAGATGAGTTGAGATGGGTTGAGATGGTTTGTGAATAGTAGAATAAAAGTTGAATTATTTATTATATTTGGTATGGGAATTTAGGAAAGTCATTTTGGGATTTAAAAAAGTTGAATTGTTTATTATATTTTGTGTGGGAATTTAAGATGAGATGAGTTGAAATGAGTTAAGATGAGTTGCAGTGGATTTTAAATCCAAGCCTCTATAAACCTCCAAGCCTATATGTCTCTCAGTATTAGTTGTTAACATTCTAGTGGAAACCGACTTTATTGATGAGCAATTTCTCCACTTTGCACGTCTCCACTCCCATGCTCATGCACGTCTCTACCCCTCTAGGTTTCCTTTAATTTTTCTCAATCATCTACATTTATAAATTTCGCTTACCCCTTATACGAGAAGAGAAAACTCAACCCGTGAGCCACCCCACTGTTGAACTCCTCCACACCGTGAGCCTTCCCCCACTCTCAACCATCGTGCACGGCCAAGAGCCCCCAAACACAGTAAGCCCTCGTGCCCCACGCTCTTCACAGAACCCATTTTTGCTGAAACAGAGCCGTAGCCTCTCCTCCACGGTAGCCACCTCAAGAGACGTTGAACTACCTCTCCGACGACACAAAGTTTGCCGGCCATCTTTTTCCATCGCACCCACTCCCTTCCGGTAAGCCCACTGTCGTCGACCACCAATTTCTCTCTTATTTTCGGTTTAACAGTTTCTCTCTCTAAACTCTCTCTCTCTCTCTCGGTGTCGCACCACCATAGAGAAGCCACTACTTACGCCGCCGTGACCCCCGCTTGTCGCTTGAACCTCCGCTCAGCCCATCTCCGTCGCATACCCTCTCTCGGTGAGCCCCTGTTATCTCTTACATGACTTTTCTTTGCTCTGTCCGTGTGCCTTAAAACCTCCATGAAACTAGATTTAGTCCTGAGCACTTGTGTGAATATGTCTATGCTACTAGGAGAGGATTCCTCAAAGGCTGATTGGATTTCAATCATTTTTTCCTACAATTACAACAAAAATATGATAATAAAGCTCACATATTAAAAGAAATGAGGAATCAAACATAATATGAATTCACATGTTGCATAATTTAGTCACAGAAAATAACATCACTTACATAATTATCTTTAGCGACAGGATCAACCCACTCACTGTGCTCACTAGTGTGAGTAGCAGTATAGACATGAATGAGGGAGAAATTTGCAGGATCATCACATTTCTAACAAAGCCACATTAGTAAATTTAAAAAATAATGTTAGTACTTAAATAAAAGAGTATGATAAAAATGAGTGAGAATTAATAAGTTATCAATTACCATTTTATCAGCACGACTTTGGAATGACCGTGAGACAGCGCAATGGTGGATTTTCAAAGCCGTTCTATTCTGTACATTGGTAGAACTTAAGTGTTGCAAGAGAAATTAATAATGTTAAATATAATATATGAAACCAATATAGATGTAAATAACTTGTAGGGAATAAATCTAGAATACCTGATAATCTGGACTTGCGAAAAGATCACGACACTTCCTCTAATTGTCTAACTTTATTTTTTGAAAAGGAGACTGAACAGCCTCTTCCAACGTCTCGAACTTCTTGAAGTGGTTATGACATTATCCCTTGTGACGCCAAAATAATGTAGCCATCAACATGTTAATAGTTTCCACATCCTCGCTACGGCTCAGAATTTATATGAAATTCGGAGCCGTAGCAAATTACAAAACATCTCATCGTAGCAAATTCGGAGCTGTAGCCATCAACTCGTTAGTAGTTTACACTTTGAGGTCAAATTCATGCTAAGAAGTGAATTACGTCAAAAATATGAAATCAAAACATCTCTAAAAAAATTTACGTTAGTATATAAACTCACCAATACACGACTCCTAATGTGATCCTCCACCTCATTTGGAACATCTCTCCATGATCGCACATAAAATGGGGCATAAGCTTGAACTAGTGTGCCGGCATAGGAGGCAATTGATGCTAAACTATCATCCAGTCCTCCAATGAAGTTATCAAGAATGTTGACCTTGATTTTTTCATGCCTTCTATTCCTTTCAAGAGCAAGGCTATGTGTGTAGCCACGTCCCCGACGTGACAATGCATCAGCTAAAATTTTTAAAATAATTAAATACAGTCCTCAAAGTATTGAAATATAATTAATTATTAACAACATTTCCTTACTGGTAGGTGTCGATTGGCTATCTGTCTCCTGTGTATTAATTTTTTCAAGAGCGGAGTCCTCAATTGGGAAGTCATGAATGAGTTTAGGATGTAACAACCCGCTAAAAATTCACTGGTGGAATTTCTATTGACTTTAGGAACCTCGTGAAAACCCCATGAGTTTTTACGAATCGACCAATCGCATAAGTTTTAGTCTGTGAACATAGTCAATGTTATCACTCACTATGATGCTAGAAATATGAGTTTTATTTATTTGAGATAGTTAGAAGTGTCAGAATGCGTTATGGTCTATGCCATTAGACTTAGTTGATTATGTAGAATTTTATGGCGCAATAAGTTTATTTTTATATTTTTGGACAAAATGCTTGTTTGAAACAATGAAATTATATTTAGGGGCACTTCGAGGTTGAATTTCGGTAAACGATTTTCACAGTAGGTTAATATGAATATTTAGAAATTTTTAGTGCTAAGCTTATGATTCACTTTTTTGGAGTGAATAGTAATCTCGGTAAGTGCACCAATTGCAGTGTTTCAAAATCACAGTGTGGAATATCCAAATTAGATTAGAGAAGTTTTATTTGGACACTTGGCAATATCTTAACCACACTTAGTGAATAAAATTAGACACTTGTCACCATGAGAAATGATTTGATGGATTTGAATCTTCAAATCCAAAGAAGGTTTCAATCGTAGCAAAACCCTAAATGATGGGAATCCAATTGAAACCCCAAAATTTTGGTTGAAACCGAAACCCTAAACGGTTTCCCCAAACCCTAAAGCTGGCCTCCAAACCCTTTCAAATCCAATTTCTAGCATTATGTTTAATCACTTGATTAAATCACTTCCACATGTTACTAATCCTTCAAATTTTTGTTAGAACATCATTATCCAACATTCTTAACCTTGAAAAATTGATTGGGCCAAGTGACATTGGATTTGGGCTTGATAGCAACCTAAACCCACTTTAAACCCCAAAATTTAGGCCCATTCGGTTTAGGCCCATTAAGGCCCACGAAATTGGTCACCATAGGATTGCTATTTGGATATGTTTTGCATCCCCCACCTGGCTGGCCAGATCTTTACAAAGAAGGGCCTAGAAGGTTCTAGAAGTACAAAGCTAAAGGGGCCACCTCACTTTTCACTTTTACACTCCACCTTGAGAAAAGATCTTGGAATGATTTTTGTTTATTGCAATGAGAAGAAAAGCCCAATACACAAGCTTTTATTCAGTCTTATAACTTCCCATAACTTGTGTAAGAGGCTCTCCAGTCCACTTCCCACGAAAAGCAACCCTCCTTTACACTTTTCCTTCATAGAACACAAAAGACACTCTCAGACAGGTTTCTTGTCTCTTTTGTACACCTGATTCGAAGCTTTTGTAAGTATTTTATCACAACATTCCCTTCATTCAAGTTGTTCCCTTTGGAGCCTAGTTTAGGTGGATACCATATTTGTTCCATTTGGAGATTATTTGATTGGTAAAAAGTTGATTAGACCTCATAAAGGTCATTATGGGCGATAAACTGGAGAGTGTCTTATATTTTGGAGTTTTTGATCAAGCTAATGAATAGATCTTGGTCTGAAATTTTTATCGAGTACTTTTAACATGTGAATATGATTATTGGTTCAGGATTTGCTGAATGATTAAAAGTTTTGGTGAAATATTTTCTTAGATCTAGACACTTAGAAACTGGAAGAGGAAAAACAGTTTCTGTTTCGAGAAAGTTTAAATATTTGATGGTTTAATCTTATTCCAATGGCTTTGATTTTGTTTATTGGAAGATCCTAAGCCTCTTATATACATGTTAGAATGTTATTTTGAATATAATTGATGTTAGTTTCGAAGATATGAAATTTTATGCATGGAGATTTTCAGTTAGGCCAAAGTGATGATGTTCTTGGCTAAATTTATGTTTTGTTGATGTTTAACCATGTGATCTTGAGTTTGAAGCTTGGATCTTGTTTAGGACACCTTTTTAAACCATGTGATATTTTAGTTTGAGGATCACTTTTTTATAAGTCATGGATCAAGAGGTTGATCAAAACAAGTTACAAATAAAAATCTGTTTTGAACTTAGAAGAAAAACAAAAAAAAAAAAGTTCAAGTGTGGTTTTAGTATTTTGAAGACTTTTGCTCATGATTCAAAACATGATTATTCTTAGGAATACATTATGAGTGTAGTAGAAGAAGAATTTTGGTTTAATCATGAGTTTTGAAATTTGAAAGAATTACAACAAAAATCAAAGGAAATAGCGTTTGAAGTTTTGGCCCTATAGAGTTTTAATGGTTGTGTTTAGTTTTAAATTTTTCTGAATTGATATTTGAGCTTAGGACAAAATTTAAATAAGATATATAAATTTTGGTGATTTTTGGAATTAGGATGCAAAATCTTTAAGTTAGGTGTAAAATGGTAATTTTCCCACATGTAAAGGGTAAAATGATAATTTTACTCTAAGTTGATATTTTTCCATATTCCTAATTGTTAGTGATTAAGTTCTAATTTTTAGAAATCACGACTTTCAGCTTCTCGTGATCGTACTTGAGTTTTGTCTAGAAGCACGAAGACCGAGATAAGTTAGCATTTAACTTACTATCAGTTTAATGTGTATGAGTGATAAGTAAGAGAATTAAAGTATATGTACGCATGTTATCATATGTGCCATGCCAAGTCATTAGATATTTATCTGTTACACATAATTTATTCTATCATGAATTATTCATTTGTTACACAAGATATTCTGTCACGTATTGCTATATATTGCTATACATTACAAGTATAACATATTAAGTTAAGTATGCCATCTGTTACATGTATTGCATGTCACGTAATATTTACTGTCACATATTATGCCATGTTATAAAATATTGTCTGTTACATGTTATGTCATGTTATAGAATATTGTCTATTACATGTATGCCATGTTATGAAATGTTGTCTGTTATATTTATGTTTCAAAGTATGTCATGTTTATCATCTTACGTTCATGTCATGTTACGCTACATCAGGACTTTTGTCTTTTATGTCACGTTCATGTGATCTCACATTACGAAATGTCATGTATACCAATTAAGTTATTCATGTCAATCACGAAATGTCAAGTTATACCAATTAACTTGCTGAGATTTGTAATCAAATCTCACTGTGGTAGTCCCAACTACCATTCTCCCCGAATGGTAGATTTTGTTACAGAATCTGTGGGAAAACCATCGACCAACTGGAAACGGTCGACTAAGCGATGGTGTGACGTAGATGGTAGTACAGTAGTTACCTAAGATTACTACTTGTATTTGTGGAGTTCAATCTCCAACACTCTTCTGATCACAACCATTTTGGACTAGTGATGTGATCTCAGTTGTTTAGTATGTCATCAAGTATGAAGTATGTTTTTTAAGTATTTGAGATATTTCAGTTTGGTGCATAGTATTGCTAAAGAAAAAATTATCCACTGCGAATATTGCATAATGCAAGATGCATGTTAGAATCATTGCATCTTATATGTCATGAATGGGGGCAGGCAACCATGTGTTGCATGTCTCGGCGCTTCAAATGTTCGTTCGATACCAAATAGAATTTGGGGGCGTCACATAGGACTTGGAGGAGGAGGCACATTTCTTCGTTGTCTTTTTTGTGGCATCCTTGATAATGATTAATATTTTAAAAAAGAAATTAGCATAGAATAATTTATAAAAAAATGTATTGTACTGTCACCTATGTAAATAAAATATTTAATACTTTTATTCTTCATCTCCATATGTATTTTCCATACTTGTTTCAGAATTGACTTCAATAACATCTTCGTCATCATCATCTTCTTCTTCATCAACTGCCTCTTCGGACTCTTCTTCTTCTTCTTCTTCTTCTTCATGCCCTTCTTTTTCTTCTTCTTCTTCTTCTTTTTCAATCTCTTCATGAACTGAATGATCATTTAATATGGATGGGTCGAGATGTACGGGTGGGACGTCATCTCTACATAAGGGGATTAGGTCAAGTGCACTGAGGTCAACAAATAAATTTATACCCTCCCCATCTTCCTAGTAGGCCTCTATAATCAGAGTGTCATCTTCGTCTCCATTATGATCGTGATCAGCTACCATTCCTTCATCATATAGATACCAGGGCACAAATTTTTGTACGACTTGCCAAGTTATATTTCCACTATCTTCATCGGGCCCTTTCATTGGCTCAACCAAGTAATAGACTTGGGTAGTTTGACAAGCCAGTATGAATGGATTATTTTCGTACCATTTACATGCAATATTGACACTTGTAAAGTGACTATCCCTATGTATCGAAACCCGACCACTGTCTATATCCCACCAATCACATTTAAAAACATATATCACATTCCCACCCAGATATTTTAATCCGATAATGTCACGTATGACACCATAGTAGTCAATGCCATTTGTTCCATGACTTTCCTCGACCAACACACCACAATTTTGCATTTTTTGATTACATTCACAGTCCATAGAATCTATAACCTCGAACCGTGCATACAGTGTATCTAAGTGCTCTGTGTGAGGGACCATGGGCGAATGCATGCACTTCAAAAGAAACTGATGCGGGATCATTAGCACGTTGTTCCAAAATCTAACAATTGGAATAGTAAGAAAACTATTAAAAGTAAACAAGAATTAAAATGGTTCAAAGTGATTTTAAGTCATGGGACATTTAAAATGCATACGCATTGTTCAAACCATCCTGGAAATTCTTCTTCGTGTCTCGCCCCTATATTCTCTATACCTTTTGTCCTAAGTTTGTCCATGTGTTCATTGTATGGAAGTACAAGAGAATGTACATTCTGTGCATTACAAAATATGTTATATAATAATATTTTTAATTATAATTATTCTAAGTATGCAGCGACATACTAGAGATAGTCATCAATCTCGTAACAATTATTCAACACGTATCACCGAGCTTTTCCTAACTCTCCACTAATTAAGTCATATCCGGTTTGTGCACCCAAGGGTCGTACATTCTGGGAAAACACTGATAGCTCACGAGGAGGAGCAGCAACATTAGCATTCCGCACTTCACAATTAAATCATATCTCAACAACATGAAGATATAGAGACCAAAATGTCAACCATTCATCGTGTATATAAACCTCTGCTATTGAACCCTTAGCTCAGGCTTTATTCCCAATAGTACGCTTCAATCTACCCAAATATCTTTCAACTGGATACATCCAACGGAATTGCACCGGGCCACCTAACATTAACTCCCGAGGTAAATGTTTTGTAAATGTATAGTAGCAATGTCTTCTTCCAACTTCCATAATATATATCGATTTACGACCCGAGAGTGCAAATCTTTGAAAAAAATGCAAAGTTCGATTATGGCAACATGTACATTAGAAGTCAGTTTACCACGAATTCCAACTAGTCACAATTTGCAAAAATACGTGATAATCATGACTTTTTGTCCACATATTTTCCAGTCATCAGGGCTCACGCATCTACCGAGATTGGAAGCATAACCATCTAGCAACTTCACACTTTGCAACCATTTGCAAAAACCCATCCTCTCATCTCTTGTCATCATAAAACATTCATGCGGCATAACCACCCTATCGCCTTCCAGTCGCAAATGCAGATTATGTTTAATTCTCATATCTCAAGATCTTTTCTCATCTTAATAGTGTCATTCTTCTTTTTGTTAATGCTCATCAATGTCCACAGAACATTGTCACAAATATTCTTCTCTATGTGCATTACATCCAAATTATGTCGCAACATGCATGATGACCAATACGACAAGTCAAAGAAAATACTATTCTTTGTCTACTTCAATTATGCAAGGCCTCGTTTTCTCTTATTCTTTCCCCAACATTTGCCAAAATCATTCGCTTTAACTTTCCATAGCTGTTCGACTATCTCATCCCCAGTGAACTCATTAGGTGAAGTTCTGTCCTCAACTATCCCATCAAATTTAGTGCCTTCCCTTCACCATGCATGATTTGCTGATAGATATCGTCGATGGCCCTTGAAGCACATCTTCTACAAATATTTTAGCCACTCACTTGCAGTTTCATTATTACACGTGGGACACGCTAACTTCCCTTTAGTACTCCAATCGAAAAGCTTCCCATATGTTGGAAAATCATTTATCATCCACATTACTGTAGCATGCATCTGAAAAGATGTCGACGTAGATGCATCAAAAGTTTTGACTCTTGTTTCCCATAGATTTTTCAACTCTTTAATTAACGCCTACATGAATACGTCAATATCATTCCCAGGTGATCTTGGGTCGAGCATAGGTAAAGTTAACAGAAAGCTTGGCGCCCTCATCACCTCCATGGTGGAAGATTATCTGGAATCAATACTACGGGCCAAGTACTATAACTTGTACTCATATTGCCAAAGTGATTGAATACATCCGTTGTTAGTCCTGGACGCACATTGCGAGCTTCATTGCCAAACTCTGGATATTAATCATCAATCTTTTTCCATGCAAGTGAGTCAGCTAGGTGCCTCATATATTCAACGTCCTTAACTCTTTTCTCCTTGTTCAACCTCATATCTAGACTTTTTTTTTTTACACATATATAGCCTTTGCAATCTGGGTTTTAGGGGAAATAAAACCAAAATCTTCACCGGAATTTTTCTTACCCTTCCACCTCGACTCTCCGCATAAGGGACAAGCTTGTTTTTCCTCATTCTCCTTCTAAAATAAAACACAATCATTCTTATATGCATGTATGGACTTGTACTCAAACCCTAATCCCTTTCTCAACTGTTTCCTTCATAAAAATTCTTCAGTAATGCAGAACCTTCAGGAAGCATCTCATTCAACAAATCCAAGACCATGTTGATTGCTTTTGTCGACATCCCACACAATGATTTAATGTGAAGCAGCCGCACAATAAACGACATTTTACTGTGTTTTGTATATCTAGGATAAAGCTCACGCTTTGCATCTTCCCACATTTTAGAGAAATTCTCTGATTCATTCCCTTGACTACTTGAGGCGTCCTCATCCATTCATCCACAAACAACCCGGTTTCAATGTCACCCAACATCTCCTCCATCTCATCCCACTCATTAAGGTCATCCTGCTCGATATCTTCATCCATATGTCGCATATCAATACCATGACCGAATATAATCTCGATTGATTGTTCGTATGGCTCACCATGCAATACCCATCAGGTATACCCCAAATCCATACCATTCACAAATATATGACTTTCTACTTCATCCAATCCTATAGTGTACATATTTTTGCACCCACGATATGAACACTTAATGTAACCGTGACTATCAGTAGGGGCTCGAGCAAAATCAATAAAGGCTCTAACTCCACGTGCATACACATCATAGTCCTTTCCAAGTCTATCATCAAGACGCGTCCAACTTTTATCCATTTCTAAAAAAAATCTATCGATTAGTATAATGCAAACTAATTTCACATGCTCCAATTCTCACTGCTCTTTAGATCTTTAGTAGTTGGTCCTATCCCATTCAACATTATATCATCCATATTGCACAAATTTTTTTTACTCTTCTACTTTCCACGTCAGTAGAAATTTCGGCAGTACCTCCCTATAGTTCAACATGTAATAGGAATTAAGTAATTAATTAAACGGGAATTAATTAATTTCGGTAGTTGCTCCTATCTTGTTCGCATGTACTATTATAACATTCGCATGTAACGAGAATTAAGTAATTAAACGTTCAGACGTTATGATTGAAACATTCGGATGCATATCTCTCTCATCGCTTGATGTAACACCCCGTATTTTAGTGTGTTTTTACTGAAGGATTATTTTTATTTATTCAAAAATTTATTCTCTTATTTTAAAATTGGTTGGATTTTTATGATTTTAATTTGGTGAAAATTATTTTTATGTGCTTTCTTAATATTTATTTATTGTTATGCATTTAAATTGCTTTTAATATTTAATTAATTACTGCAAGATTAAATTATTTCAATTTGACTTTACCATTACGTTTAAATTATTTTATTTAACTTGTGGTTTTGAAATCGTTTCCGTTGGATCATTTTTGTGACCCAAGTTATGAGGATTGGACCTCATTTCTTTTCCCTGCATTTTTTCTTTCCTCTCATTTTCTTTTCTCTTTCTTTCCTTTTTTTCCTTATTTCTCCTTTTGGCCTATCTCCCACGCGCGACCCAGCTCCCCCTCCCTCTCTCCGTCCATTCCCTCTTCTGCACCCAGCGCCACCGTGAGTCGGCGGTGATCAACACCGCCCAGCCCATTAGCTTCCCCAGCTGCCGGCGACCTTACCCCACCAACCTCAGCTCCATTCGTGCCACCGTTAGCCACCACGAGCCCATTGAAGCCGCGGCACTCTTTCTGCCGCTGTGCCGCCATCGCACAACCATTGGCCACCATCTTATCACCACTTCATCCTCGACCTCTTGGCAACCCATTGGACCCAACCCCACCTCCGATCCGTCACCGGTGAAGCACATTCATCAACATTTCCGATTTGGGTATTTTGGTCTTCTACCGCAGCCCACGCCGCCACCCACGGCCAACCATCACCACCACTAGCTTCACCGACATCCCTACGCCCTACCCTATCATTTTTGGGTCTTCGTTTATCTCCGTTGAAAAGTGGGCCTTTGAGACCCACAGTCACAGTGCATTTGGCACTGTTTTGTAGCTGTGTTGATACCTCTTGCAGCTTCGTGATCCTTCGGAAATTGCTATATAGCGCTGTAAGTATTTTCCAAAGAATTCTTGTGAATTTAATGTATTTTTGCACTAACACATTACACTATATTTGAACTGTTGATTGGTTTTGCCAGACTGAGTCCGAGGAGTACGGAAGTCGGATGGATTGATGAATGATGTTGTTTGGTTGGATTTGATTGGGTTGGTTATTGATGGTTGTTGATTAATGTCGGTACATGTACATTTCATGATTTCATGCATGATCATGTTTGTAAAGAAAAACTGGGTTTTTCGTGTTTTGCATTCATGTTGATGTGTTTATTGAAAACTGGGTTTTCATGTGAAATGATTTGTTGGGTGCGTGTGTATCACGAACCCCAAGCCAAGATGGGGCATTATCTCGGTGGAGCTCCTCTGTTCACTCGGGAGCGTAATATACTGAGTGATGTCCCCTGGATTGTCGCTGGGCGACAATGGGATCGGACGAGAGAGTCGTGCCGACTCCGTGGTCCTTCTGCTGGCGGGGACTAGAGGATGCTTGGCTACATACGCGTTGGGCGTAGAACTGGGCATCGCTCGTTGTGTAGTTGATGTTTTACGACGAACGTGTTGGGTGCGGAAGTGGGCATCATTACGAAGTCAGGGTGTGCGGATGACCCATAGGGGAGATCATGGTGCATACGTTAAAAATGGACTATTTTCTGGGAAAATAGCGTGTGTTGGATTTTGTGTATAACATTTTCTGGAAAAATGTGTTTACGGATTATTTTTGGGCCAAGTGGGATTTTGGCGTATGTTGGAAAATAATCATTTTCGGAGAAAATGATGTTTTAAGAATAATGCATATTTTATCATATGCATGCATATTGGTTGCATCAAATGCATTTTATTCCTGAGGATTGTTTGGTTTATACTTACCTACGCTACCATTTTGTGGTAACGTAGATTTTGATGTAGATGAAGATGAGGGTGAGCCTGAGGAGTCGGCTCCGCCAAAGGAGTGATTTGAGATCTCTCATTTGTATTTTGGGACATGTGTTAAACTTTATTTTGGGATGACTGTATAACTTTTTAAACCTTTTTATTGATATTTAAATTGTATTTAAATTCTAGTACTTAGTAGACTTAATTATCCGTTGCGTTGTTATTGTACACTGTCGCATGTACACACACTTGGCACTTTCGTTGGGATGCGTGACCGTGTTGTCATCATCTCGGCGTCTCGATTCATGTGTTTCCTTACATGGGGGTCGAGGGCGCCACACTTGACGTTTGCACGTTCAGACCTATATGTTCAAATGTTAAGTGTATTAAAGCTCAAGTCAGAAATCAAAACCGCACAACTCATGTTCCTCTCAAGACTATAATTGGAAGCCTCCATCTCATACCACCACTTGCACCATCGCCGTCGCTGTCAAACTCCACCACAAACATTACAAAAGAGGTAGGCATCCCTCTTTAACCTTTGGGTAGATTTTTTTATTCTTTAATTTAATTTTATTTTTATTTCTGGTTAATGGAGGTTTTGGTTGTTCCTAAAAACATTGGTGGCCAGACATTAATCTTGATTTTCCGGCCTGGCCGAATGGCCACCGTAGAAAGCCTTCTTGAAGTTTATACTTCATTTCTACAGTGACTTTTGGCTAATTTCATTGTGTTTGAGGTGTTAGGGAATGACTGAATCAACTCAGCCATTTCTGTCTCGTAACATTCGAACCTCGTTCGAACGTTAGATTCTCACGTTTGAACGTTATATATACCAAATGAGGAAGATGACATACACGTTTGCACGTTAATCATATATTAGTGCGCATGTGCTACAGTATGTGCAAACGTATTGAGAGTACATGCGAATGTATATTTTATATTCGAACAAACATTTGTAACGTTTGCACATATGATCGTTCAAATACTTGATTGGTACATACATGTGAACGTTATTTGGAATTCATTCAAATGTAAAACTTTTAGTTGCCATAAACCAAATATACGTTCGAACTAATAGTTATGTGCGTTCGAATGTATTGTTAAATACATTAAAGAACTTTCTCACGTGTGAATGTGGTATGTTTTGTACATTCCAACCTGTGTTTAAGCTATCACGTTCGAACGTAACTCATCTTAAGTTGGAATGATACTATTGAGGAATTGAACGTGCGAACGTAAGAGCCAAAACGTTCCCATGTTTATGCGTAACGTTCGAATGTGTTCTCGAAATAATTTAGATTACAGTACATAATATGGATCATAATGTTAATATTGCTCAAAATTTTTTTTTTATACCTAGGAAAAGGGGGAGGGAAGGAACAAGCGATGACACATCTTGAATCTGGACTCAAACAGTGATATCTGAATGAGAAGTCGTGATCAACAACTTTCACGTACTCATATGGGAGCAGAAGAGCGTTCGAGACATGTTCGTTTCAAGAGGCTGGAAGAGTATCTGCACATTGAGGGGTATCGTATACCCCTCAATGGTTCGGGAGTTTTATATGGCGATGTACTCCATGCCTAAGGATGCATCCTCTCACACCGTGACAATACGCGGTGTTCAGTTCAGTTCTGTTCACTGACAACCTCCCATATGGAGTCCTCATTACCAATCTATTACTGGCTTGGGGTGTGCAACCCAAGGTGGAGGAGTGGATGAGTGACCAGATGAGCTCTATCGACATTACCACACACCGTCAGAGCATTAGACAGGGGAGGGACCATGCTTGACGTCAGCCTGGCACTGTACTAGATCTTATTCCTCCCACCTTGTCTGAGCTGGGTGTTGGGAGTTGTTGGGAGTACTAGTCAGCCGCCGACAGGTACATCTATGGGAGATGCGCGGCATGCTTAGGTTGATGCATCTTGCTCATATATTACTGCGCACATCAACCAAAGGATCATGCCAGTAGAATAAAATGTTGGAGCTTTGGTCACCGATGCTCTCCATCGGATAGATATCCTAAACGCAAAGGTGAACACATTGATAGACGATTTTTATTAATATATAAATGACACATTCTGAATATTTTGTACTTTATTTTTATCATATGTAATGAGCAATATTATTTATTATATCTACTGTTATTGAAATTCAATTCTCAATTTTTTTTTAAAACTTTGAAGTATCCAACTTTAATATTTAAATCAATTAAATTTCACACGTGAGAATCAATAACGTTTAAACATTGGCGCCAGAAATTTTCACATTCGTACGTAAACATCCTTCATGTTCGAATGTCCAGCGAACGTCCTAACGTGAAAATGTATACGTTCGAACGTAATATAATTTCTTATCTACCTTCAATGACGGTTTCCACAAACCGTCACAGAAAATACTTTTTATGACAGTTTGAGCACTGTCACAATTCACAAACCATCACAAAAACTAATTTATGTTGTAGCGAATATAGATACCTTCAAAGTTATTAAAGGCAAGGCCTAATTGTGTAAGCATGGATAAGTTCGCTACTTCCGATGGTAGTGCCAAAACTAAAACAATAGGGCTGAAGTTATAATAATTGATCCAAGGGACATATATTCAATAGTAGGATATGTACTTGTAAATATCATAGAGTAAGTGTTAATCATGTTATATCAGAATAGATGATTAATACGATTAATTACTTCTAGCTATAATTAATAATTCCACAACTACTTTCCAATTATAGCATGCACTACAACAGTTTGGGTCTTTTAGGATGAATATTTTCGTCCCAGAAGATACGGTTTTTGTCCCAAAAGGTATTTTGGGACTAATATTAGTTTCATCCCAAAAAATATTTTTTGGGATGAAATTTGGTGGACCTTTTGATCATGTTCGAATGATAATTTTATTCTGGGACGATTGAATTTCATCCCATAAACTCGTTTGAACTCCCACAACAACCATTTAAACAATATGTTTGTTTGACCGTGTACTTCATGGGTGCTCGATTGATACTAGTCCGTTCAACCAAATAGACATGAGGAAACGTTCAAACAAACAAATTGATGATCGAACGTAAAGTATATTAATTTTTAGAATTGAATAAGAGGTTAAAACATGTAATGAACAGAAAGAGTGAGTTGCATGTTCGAATGGTTCGCAACATTTGATGATCGTTCGAACTCAAATGTCTGAAGTTCTAACGGTTGAGTCCGATTAATATATGTTCAAACGTTTGATGATCGTTCGAACGGTTAGTATTTTCATTTTAATAAAAAATTTAAAACAAAAGAGATATTTATATTTCAAAAATACATTACAAACTATTCAATATAAATAAAATTAATCTAATAAGTCTGAACTAAATAAATAAAATAGTAATAATACTAAAATTGTTTTGGGTACAAAATTTTATAAATCCTAAGATTTATGCAAAACACAAAAAATCAATTACTTGGAGGCCTGAATTGTTATATAAGCATCTGCATTTGGAATTGCATCTCTCTCCTGAACTCTTATTGCTGTTCTTCTTGTTGTCTTATGCACATCCTCATGTCTACTTGTTTCATCAATTGAGCCTCTAACTCACGTTGTTTTTCACTCAATGCTTTGATCCTCGAATATGCATTCTATAATGCAATGGCAATAGTACTTGAAGCCAAAGAAGAGCTTGAAGGCTTTACACAGCTTGTGTAAACCCCTCAAATATCCTGAATGTTGGCTCAAAACTTGTGTAAAAATTTCAACATCCCTTATTGATGAATTCTGATCTGATGTAGCTTCACCATAGAGGGCAACCATTTTATCCTACAATCTACATAAAAAATTAATATTGGAACAAAAATTTAAGTATGGGTAATTAAAACAAATTATAATACTTACATAATTCTTACGAGCATCGGGATGAGTCCACTCTCCATTACTATTAGTATGTGATGTAGCATATAATTTTTTCAGATCATAATTGGTGTCTGACTCTTGCTATAAGAGACATTGTTAAGATATAAAATCAATATTAAAATTTGTACCTCCAAAAAATAAACTATAAAAAATAAAAAAAATAGTACATTACCAAAAAAAGACAGTGTATTTGAAGTATTTAATTATTATGTATTTTAATATTAGCTGTATTTTAAGTATCTTAATTATTATGTATTCTAATATTAAGTGTATTTTAATTATTAAGAGTATTTTAAGGATCCAAAGTATTATGTATTTTAATATTAAGTTTATTCTAAGTATTTTAATTATTAAGTGTATTTTAAGTATCTTAATTATTATGGATTTCAATATTAAGTGTATTTTAATTATTTTTATTATTAAGTGTATTTTATGTATCCTAATTATTATGTATTTTAATATTTAGTGTATTTCAATTATCCTAATTGTTAAGTATTGTTATTTATTTGTTATCTAATAATTGTAATTTAGTAATTAAACTATTTTCTGCATTTAATGTTCGAACTATGTCTCCCAAAAATCAATTCACAATGAAGATAGATAGACAAATACATAGATTTGATGTTAAAAACTATAAGTTACGAAATTTGGACATACCTTGAGCTGTGCAAACTGAAATAACTCAATAAACACCTATGAAATGGTGTTTAGACAAATATTATCACTATAATGAAGAAAATGAGTTAATTTATATAGAAATCTAAACAAAAAACATACCTTGAATCAATATAGTGCTAATGTTTATAGCTTTCGTGGATAGAATGAAGGATTATGGAGAGAAAAGTGGAGGATTGTGGAGAAAATGAGTGCTTTGGGCCCTGGTTGAAAAAGAAAAGTGAGAAAATGAGAGAAGTGCTGCAGACTGAGGGGTTTTGAAGGATGAGTAGGTTGTAAAACTTATTACCGGGACATTTTTTGTTGTAATAAGTTCTCTACATATCGAAACGACGATGTTCTAATTAATAACCCACTTATTACAGCGGAATAAGTTGTCACTTGGGTCGTCGTATACTATTCGAACGAATAATTTTGGCATTCAAACATGAAAATTCAATGAGCACCAAAATTTTCCACTTGCAAAATTTTATGGAAGCGCTCGAATGGGTAAAATGGCGTTCGCATGATTTTCTATGTTTCAAACACTTTCATGGTAGACAATCTGACACTATTTTGTGGTGCGAAAAATTCTACAAACTATTAGAACAATTTTCTTTATCTAAATTACCATTCGATCTTGTTTTGTTCGGTTGAACGGTGTTGCTGACCATTTGAATGTACTACAAATTGAAATATTAGTAATTTTATCTCTTTTAATCGAACTATATTATTATAATTATTTAATTCAACTATATTATCCATAATTAGTTTATTAATTCACTATATATATTGTGATATATAAATATAGTATTAGTATAAGTATATTAGTACATACTATAAGTATAATAACTATGAGTATTACTCCAAGTTACTATACCATATTAGTTATATATAATTACCATAGCTAATAATATATAATATAGTTATACTATAGTTACTATAATTACTCTTGTCTCTCTAAAACTCTTCTTTTAAAAAATCTCCTCTCTCTAAAACTCTCTCTCTTCTCTCTAAATTCTCCAAAGACCGAATCCGGGTAGAGGGGGTGGGAGCTTCGACTCCTCCCCCCTCCCCCCCTCCCCCTCCCTTCATCACTGTTGTTGCTTCCAGTGTTGTGTTTTTTTGTTTTTGTTTTGTGTTTTCTCAGGCCGAATAAGGGAGAATCGTCGATCTGGGACTTTCCGGCGACCAACAGACTACACGTGCCCCACCACGGTGTTCCCCATCCATCGATCTGTAAGACCACTGAATGCGGTGCCAAACATAGTGGTGCATAGCTCGCACGTGAGGGTTGAAGGTTGGCACGTGGCTCTCACGGACCACTGCGAGAGCTCTTTGCCGACGCCACAGGCATCATTTTGTGGGCTTGCGATTCTCAGACTTTCTAGATCTACCGTCGGTCTTCCTCCTAGAGTGGCACCACTACAGCCCCTTCTACTGTGATTTTGTTTTCAATCCAACTTTTATTTTGTTTGGAGATCTGGTTTCTCCGGTTCTTCTATGTAATTTGGAGTTCTGTTGTTTGTTTTTTAGGTAAAAAATAATAAGGAATAGCCTATTGGACTTTGGTGTCTATAATAGTAGAGTCCCGTTCCTCCTTTGGGAGGAGTCGGAGAGGTAGTAATCCTCCTCTTGAGGAGGATGAAGATAGTAATTCTCTTCTGTTGGAAAAAGGGGTGTTTAGTTCAATCTTACAGAACGCTCATCTTTGTTAGGAGAGAGTTTTTAGAAGTTAAGAGAATGCCCGTCACAAATAAATTTGTGTGTGGGGGTGCCCCAGAGCAGATGCTTTAGTTTGGCTTGAAGTCCAGGTTTTTCCCTGTATTGATAAGTAACAACTATAATTTCGATTCATTGAATGAAATGGAAGTCTATTTCGATAAAAAATAAAAAATAGTTACTATAATTACTGTTATAAGTTATACTATAGTTACTATTAAAAGTTATGATAACTATTATAAGTATAGTATAAGTATAACTATTATAAGTTACATAATGATATAATATTAAGTATAGCTAATAATTTATAATATAGTTGTACTATAGTTACTATTAGAAGTTATACTACAGTTACTATTAGAAGTTATGATAACTCTTATAAGTATAGTATAATTATAGCTAATATAAGTTATGATAACTATACTTATTATAAGTTATATATATTAGGTAATATAATTACTATATATTAATAAGTACTATATATAGTATAAGTATTATATATAGTTACTATATAGCTATTAGTAACATATATTTTTGT
This sequence comes from Juglans regia, assembly GCF_001411555.2. NCBI lineage: Eukaryota > Viridiplantae > Streptophyta > Magnoliopsida > Fagales > Juglandaceae > Juglans > Juglans regia. Next base: position 20,410,701 of record NC_049904.1, read on the forward strand.
AACACCCCGTTCCTGAACAAGACATTTTAAAATTTTCAAGGAGCCAGTGTGCTACTACTAAACTTAAATATAAAAGCTTTTCCTTTTTAATGACGCGCCAAATACGAAAGAATTCCATAAAATAACAAACTTCAATAAATACTGAAAATCCAAAATAAATCTGTGGAAGCACTTATTAAAAAATACGGAAGTCTCGAGTGCTTATCAAAATAATTTATTTAAACTTTAAAACATAAAAGTAATTATAGCATAATCTGTCTAGGCCTCTGCCTCGCCTCCCTGGGTCAAGTCCTGTCCTGCAGTCTCATCTTCATAAATGTCATCACCTGGGGGGTTTAAAAACATGAAAACAAACTAAAATGAGTCGAATACTCAATAAGCAAGACATCATACAGTAAACATAATAAACATAAGGTGTCTTGAAAAGCGTGCATATTCATAAATACATGCATAAATAACATGAGCATGAACATTAACTTATCTTTCACTTATCATAGGCCGTTACCCACTGTTGACCCCCTTGAGTTAGGGTTAGCGAATCTAAAAAGATTCCGATTTCGCCCGTGGCCGCGGGTTGTGGAATCCATACATAAGGAAGACAATACTGGGTGCACTACCAGCATGCACGACCTGGCAATTCAATATGCCCATAACATAGATACCGTTTTCATATCATAGCATAGGCCGTTACATATTTTATCAAATCATACCTGCATACTTGTCATTTCATAGATTTCAAAAGAAATCACATACATATCATATCATATCATAGATTTCAAAAGAAATCACATACATACTTGTCATATCGTATCATAGATTTCAAATGAAATCGCATACTTTCATAAATGTCGTGATACATGTTTCATCGCATAAAATCATGATTTTTCATAAATATTTTACGAAATAACTCTCTCATAAAATCATGCATTTCTTAAATAATTTTATGAATAATCTTTCACATAAAATCATGCATTTTATAAATAATTTTATGAATAATCTTCACATAAAATCATGCATTTCATAAATAATTTCATGAATAATCTTTCACATAAAATCATGACTTTTTAATAATTTTATCATGTTTTGGATACGTAAAAAGGGATTTCCAATAAAGGGCATACATGCATAATATCTTTTATAAAAAGACAAACAGCTCACTGTACATACGCATAAGGATATGATCATGCTACTTACCTTGCAATGCTAATCCACTATTTTCGGCACGAAATCGGTCACCGAGAGAGGAAGCTGATGCGCGGTGGCTCTGGGTGGCTGGGGAAGGACCGGAGACGCGACTTGGTTCTCTGGGCAGTGGTGGTAAGACGCCAAGAGGAGGAGAGCGGGAGTTGACGCCGAGAGGAGGAGAGCGGGAGTTCAGTCAAGCCGCAAACAAACCGAGAGAAAGAGGGGGACGACGACGGTCGTGGGCTTACCGGGATGGAGTGGGTGCCTCAGGGTTGTGCTGGTTGGCGAGTTCTGTGGCTAAGGGTGGCCGGGCTGTGGCTTACGGTCGAAGAGCTCAGTGCTCTATTTTTGAGGGCTAAAACAGGGGAGGATGGCAGCGGGTTTATGGCCTTTTCGAGGGCAGGCCGTGCAGTAGTTCTACTAGCTGGGCTACGGGGTGGCCAGAGGGAGGAGCTGAGACATGGTTTGCTTGGCTTCGGCAAGGTGGTGCTGCGGTTGCCCGGTCGCGTGCAGTGGTTCTGTGCGTGGAGGAAAAACGTGGACCAACACGGCAGTGAAGTTATTTTTCTGGGATTTACGGTGGAGGGAGAGGTGGTCTGCTGGATGAACTTGAGGGAGGTGGTGGAGCTTGTCTTCTCGGACGTGTGTTGCGGTTTTGAGGGGAGGAGGATTGCAGAAAGTGCTCTGTGTGCATGAGTGTCTCTAGACGTTGGTGGCAGCGGCTATCTCCTTCATGCAGAGGAGGGCCTAACCTATTTATAAACCTAGCCAAATGAGAGCCAAGAGAAAAACCCTAGGATGAGAAACGTGAATGTGGAGGAAAACGGATGAAGCCCGTGCATGCATAGAATTCTAGCACTGAGAGGAGTCTACGTGATGGAGGGCTATTGCGGCAACCATCAAAGTTCTCGTATAAAAAAGAAAAACATGGTTGAAAACCCTAGAGAAAAAATAAAGGAAGAGACGTGCATGCATGTGAGTGGATTGTTCGAAATTGATAGAGGAAAAAAAAATTTTAAAAAAAAATCCGATAGGGAGGGTTTTTATTACGAAGAGGATTCATGAGTTTGGAGGGATAATAATAATAATAATGAAGCCTAAAATAATCTATCCGATAAATTTTTTAATGGGCTTTAATTTAAAAATATTCAAATTTTATTTCAAAAATAAATAAATATAGGATCGGGCCGTTACAATTTTACTATATAGTAATATGTAATAATATAGTGCATAAACATTCGAACGGTACAATGGAGCGTTCGACCACGAATTTGAAAGGGCAAATTGTCGAATGGGACGATACACCGCTCACTGGTAGGGTCTAGAGACGCTAAATGCATTCTCAAGACGAAGTCACATCGGCTAAGGTTACTCGAAAGTTCGATAAAGAGAGCCAGGTGGGCACACTGTTATGATGGGATGATGTGGTATTTCTATAAAAAGATAAAATCTCATGTACGTTTTTATTTGTCATAAATCTATTGCTACAATAATCTGAAAATAATTCCATCTAAGGGCTCATTTGGTTCCTTGACTGTACTCAACTCAGTTGAGTTCGGTTCAGATTTAGACCTCTTCATTATCCAAACACCCAAGTCTCAAGTCATTAAACTCATCTCAACTCAAAATCACTTTGCACGGGAGACCCATAAACTTTTTCAACTCAACACCTCTTTACACGTGGGACCCACAATCTTTTCCAACTTTCCATAAATACATCTAAACTCATCTTGACATCTAAACACTTTTTCTTAGGTGGACTTCATAGAACTCACTTCACCATCTCAACTCACTACTATTCATAGAGAACACAACTCAGCTCAACTCAACATTCAAATGCAGCCTAATAAATAGATTTTGTACAAGCTCATGATCTCAAGGTTCGTAATTGCCATATTCTTTCCTCTTTTACACGTCAAGTACAAGAAAATGTGGCAGTAGATTCTGTTGAATTGCTCAATCTACTATTGTTACAATGGGTCCATTTGGCAAAGATGCTGGTAAAGAAATTCACATTTTGGAATAAAGTTACGGCAAGCAGCAATTTTTTACTCAAGTATTTTCTACAATTTGAATCAAGATAGATATTTTTTTTTTATAGGAAATTGGCTTAATTCATTCATTAAAACGAAGTTATAACTGTGACTTGATATATACAGGAAAAATCCCCAACTACTCACGGTTCGGGCTCCACCAATACACAAATTCCTTTGTGACTAGTATGGTCTTAATTTCTATAACTCTCTATAGACAAACCATTTGAGAGACCACACTCTGCCTAAAGTAGAGATTTCAAACCCCACCTCCAAAGGAGAAGCGGACTTTCACTCTATGGAAAAAATGTCCAAAAAACTATTTCATTTTTATTTTTACCTAAACAAAAGGAAATAACAATAAACATAAACATGGATGTGAAAATGACGGATTACAACTGTAGATATGAATTTTAGCTTGAAGGAAAGCAAAAGACAAGAAACAAAGAGACTGTGGTAGCGCGTGAGGGACATGCGCCACGCGCCAGGCTAGGAGTTTGGCGGCCAGTTGACTATGAAGAAACTGAGGTCCCTCGTCCCAGAAACGATGCGTGTGGTGGTAGTAGAAGTTTCCTGGTGCGGTGGCGTGTGGATCTCATGCGCTACTTTCACCCTGTGCGTGTGACTCATGCATCACTCCGTTTGACGAAAACATTTTCCCATTCGAATGATCGGCAGCCTGGAAATCCTACAGAGGGGCACGTTGTGGTCACTGGGATTTGAAAAACAGAAAATCGGCATTTAGCCACACTTTGGACAAAAAAAACAAATAAAAAATGAAAAATAAAGGGCTACACATGTGTCTCTGGTCTAATCGATGGGAGGACTACACTCACGTATTTAATGCTAAAATTCATATTAATTAATTGTGAGTACTAATATTCAATGACTTGAACTACATATTATATATCTATTCTTTTCGAATATTTTAAAATATCCCAATCGTAAAATTATAAAAAAACCTTGCTCTAGTCATGAAAGCTTGTCAGCTTGTCATGTGTTGACGTCACTAATTAGACTATAATAAGATTGTCGAACATGACATGCAAGTGGGGGGTTGTGATAGCCAGAAATAATAAGCAAGGTATTTAAAACTTTGTCATGTACATTTTGTCACATTCATTGGGACAACTTACTCCAATAATGTCTTTGATTTTTAGGCCCTCTAGTCAATCAGAGGACATGGCCATTAATTAAAAATCATGGTTGATTTTTCTTTGCAATATCTACATTTTCTACCCCTTGATTGGTGCATGGCAACCTTAAAGTCGAGCTAGCTTGGCCTTGTAGAAAACTGCATGCGTGTTTCCACATGTTGATTTTTCTTTGCAATATATCGGTCGTCGGCTTGAGTTTATCAACTTCGTGTAGTATACGCACAAAAAGGAGTAGTGTTTTTTTCTAGGCATTCCCACTTTTAAGGGCGTATTGGATTTAAGTTTTAATTTGATAAGTTTTATCTCATCTTACCTAATTATTATAATTTTTTAAAATTTTTACATAAAATAAAATAAATAATTTATTTTTTTTAAATCTCAAAATAAAATTAATATTAAAAAAATATATTTTAATAATATTTTTTTTAACTTTTAACTTTTATCTCAACTCTATCCACCTCACCTCAAAAAACAAACGATACACATCCCAGTGATGGATGCTGAAGGACTCGAATTTTCTATCATTATCATTAGCGAGTGACAGCTTGCAAGGCTGGCCTTATTCCAAACAATAAACATCGTCTCACAATTAATTAGTGAGCTTGCAATTCTTGGATCTTTGTGGGAAAATTCCAAAGCCCTCGACTATTTGGATTTTTCATTTAACGATGAGAATTTGATAGTAGTGTAGCTTTGCTGCAAGTCCTTTTAGAAAGACGGCTTGAGTTGTATTCGAGTAAACTTGAGTTGGCAGCTTATTATTGGGTTTTATTTCATATATTCATATTTTCTTTTTTAAAACGAATTTGAATTTATTGTTCATGAATTGTTTAATTGATTTATCATTTTTAGAAGGAATACATTAATTTCATTATTGAAATTATATATACTTTCTCCAATTTTTATTATTAACGAGTTCATCATTAAATTAATGGCATTGGCCACTCCAAAAATTTTTCAAAATTCAAAATAGCCCCTAAATTTTATTCATACTTCCATGTATATAGGAATTCCGCCCCCACCCCCCCAAAAAAATATATATATATAATTTCCTTATTCCCATATGCTTTCTAAAATTTTGTAAAATTTCAATATATATAGAAATGTTTCTCTCCAATTTTTTCCCTATAACTCTTAAATTTTGTATAATTTCTCTATATTATATATTTTTAAGAATGTGGCCCCACTAAAATTAAATTAAAACTAAGTTTAGGAGAAATAATAAACTATTAACATTGATCCCAAAGTTTTTTATTATACAATATTAAGTTTCTTAATATAGAATTCAAAGTGGAACTACAAGAAAAATTATTTACGATTGATGATTTATATGAGAAATAGTGGAGATGTTTTATCAATTAAATTTCATTGAGCAAAAAAAAGTCTATTTAAGGTCTCAATTGTAGCATTCTATGTTTAATGTGACACCAAAATAGATAGTTTTACATGAAATTTGATAAAGTAGCTTAGATATTAGAATGAAAGATGACATTCTAAAAGATCACTTGATAGTTGCTATGAAGAAAATAATTTATGTATATTTCATATTTACAAAAATAATAATGGATGGATATTATTCTATGAAATATTATCTTAAAAAATCTGAAACAGACATTAAACTGTGTTTTTAAAATTTTATTTCTACGCTATTCGGCAAATTATTGAAATTTAATTTTATATACAATTATGTTTTATGATTTTGTAATATTTTTTCATTTTACATAAACATCTTTTGCAGTAGAAAAGTTGGTCCTGCTAAAAATAATTGCTAGTTTGCCGCTGATTAATCGGTTAGGTAAACTATATATAAAATTGTTTTACTTTTGACAATTAAACCATTTATAACTTTTTATCACAAGTTTTAACGGACTGCCTAGACTACATAAATAGTTACATATCTACATCAATGAATAAATCAAGATTTAAATCATCACACATATCAAATTGGAAAATTATTTTTTCTTGTCTTTTTAAATATTTAAGATGTGATTATTTTAAAGTTAAAAAAAATTCAATAAAATAGTGATATATACAAAATTTTACAAATTTAAAAATGTGTTCGTTTATTAAATGAACTTGTAAAGGACGTATCCCACCACTGGTCGCGATCGCTAACCTACAAATCTTTACGTAGGCGCACGATGTGCTTGTGACACCTCTGATGCCTAAGTCAGCAATAAGTGAGGGATAATAACTCAAGAATACTCAATTAGAGGATTCGAGGATTACCTGTTGTCCCTATATATAGGCGTGGAGAATATTAGATAAGTACCATAAAGTAATCAACTTAGCACAATAGCTAAATATTGGATGAGTACCATAATGTAATCAACTTAGCACAATATTGAGCCATTACAAGGCTTATCCTTGATGTGTCGGAATTATCTAACCATCATGTTATCCATACCTGTAACCCGAGGACTTATCCCTCCTAATAAACAGGGCGGCTATGGCCATTCAATCCAGACGACTCCTTGGAATAGTAATCCTTTATGGGTAATGGGCCTTGGGCCCTAAGTTTGGGTTAGACCAATATTAACTCTTCTAGTTACCCCGATAATTCCCCTCGCGTGTAAGCTTCGGAAATTCATCAATGAAGGACTTCTTTGTCTGCTTCCTTGACCTCTCTCATCTCTCCCTTGTCCTCTATTTCTTCACTCTCTCATTTTCCCCTTTCGCTCTGCTTCTTCATCATCCTAATGGCCCAACGAAACATATCCCAAACCCCTTCTATCTTGGAGTCTTCCTCTGTTAAAGACATGGTGGGCTTAGCGGAGACTTCTCCTAAGGCTTCCTCCCTTGGTCCCTGCTATGGTCCTGAAGCGGGGGATCATAAGGAGGTGCTTCCACCTCCTCCAGTCTTGCTAGGGATGAAGCCTTCAGCAGCACTATTAATCTGCTAAGGAATTTCGTCTCTAGGGTACCTTTGATTCTTCTTCTCTATCTTTCTTTCTTTTTTTTTTCTTTTTTTTTTATTTATTTATTTTTTTTTTGTAGTTTCTTCAGTTTCACCATTGTAGGGTATCGAGGATTTGGTGGCCTGGATAATGGCAGACCTTGTTGACTTGGGGGATGGAGTTCGCTCTAGGCGTGTGTTTTTTTTCTATGTGAGGAGGGAATTTGAGAAGTGGAAGGTTGAGAGGACGGAGTTGGAGATCCTACTCAAGTGCTAAATTCTATTTTCTAGGAGTTTTCTAGTTCCCAGCAACGCTGCTCTGAGCTAGGGGAGGAGGTGGCAGCTTCAGAAGAAAGCAAGCAGCAAGTTAACCTTGATCTCTCTGAGGCCCGTGACATTTAGAGGAGTTGACCAAACGACATGAGGAATACAAGACAAATCGAGCCGATGCAGATGAACAATAGAGGAAGCTTAGCGAAGCACTTCTCCACCTGGATACCCGTCTGAAGGAAAAGACCCAGCAGGTGAAGACGTTGGAGTCTGACTTGGTTGCTTTGAGGGAGGAATTTTTCTGCCTTCACCCTCAGCTAGCGTCGACACATGGCGTCAGGGATCGTGCTTTTGGTTATGGGTATGGGGTTGGCGTGTTGCTGCTTAGATCACTCTTGGCCAATCCCCGTACTAATTTGATGAGCTTAGATTTAGGATGTTTAAACCTGATGCAGCCTTGCGTTAGTTTGTTGATACCTTTGGTCGCGACACCATGCCCGATGTCTTTGACTTTCCTCATCCATCTCCACCTTCTGGCAGTCCTAGCACTTGGCTTTTGTTAATTGTTGACTTCCACGGCTGCACTTGTAATAGATTTTGTAAATAATAAGAACACTCTTGTACTTGTCTTTTCTACTTGTGCATGTTGGGAACACTTAGCCAGTTTTGGCTTTTTATCATATTATGTTCTGCTTTGATTTCACAAGGCTCTTTTTATTTACTCTACGAGTGGCTCGCTTTTGTACTTCTCATTGTTGTGCTCTGCACCCGTTTCTCTTGAACCACAAGTCTTTGGACTCATCATTGGTGTTTAAGGGTTGTGTGGTCTGTTGACCCTCATGCCCTCATTCCTTAGCACCGCAAGTCTTTGGACTGATCGTTAGTGTTTAAGGGTCACGTGGTTAGTTGACCTTCATGCTTTTTTTCCTTGGCACTGCGAGTCTTCGGACTCGTTATCGATGCTTAAGGGTCATATGGTCTGCTGACCTCCAAGCCCATTTTCCTTTGCACCGAGAGTCTTTGTACTCGTCATTGATGTTTCAGGGTCGTGTGGTCTGCTAACCTCAGCACCATTTTTCCTTGGCACCACTAGCATTCAGACTCGTCATTGGTGTTTAAGGGTATCATGGTCTACAGACTCGTCATTCAGACCCTTTGTATTGATCATTGGTGTTTAAGGGTTGCATGGTCTAATGACTTCCACGTCCTTTATCCTTGGCATTGCAAGTCTTCGATCTCTTCATTGATGTTTAAGGGTCACGTGGTCTACTGACCTTTGCACCCTTTTTCTTGGGCATTTGAGTCTTTCGACTCGTCATTAGTATTTAAAGGTCGCGTGGTCTGCTAACCTTCGGGTATTTTTTCCTTGGTACCGTGAGTCTTTGGACTCATCATTGGTGTTTAAGGGTTGCGTGGTTTGTTGACCTCGATGCTCTTTTTCCTTGGCAGCCTTATCTTTGGACTCATCATTGGTGTTTAAGAATCACGTGGTTTGTTGACCTCTGCCTTCTTTTTCCTTGGCACCGCGAGTCTTTGGACTCGTCATTTGTATTTAAGGGTCGCATAGCCTGTTAACCCCCGTGCCCTTTTTCTTTGGTACTGCGAGTCTTTGGACTCGTCATTGGTGTTTAAGGGTTGCATGGTCTATTGACTCTCACACCCATTTCCCTTAGGTGAGTCAGTACTGGCCTGGAACTGACGCTTTATTTACCACGAAACATAATCAAGAGTTCAACAGTAGAGTTCTAAGAAATCAAGAAATTAACATAATCAAGGGTAAAATTTCTTCAAGTATTCTGCATTCCAAGGGTGTTGCAGTTCTTTGCGTTGCCTATCGTTCAAGCGGTACGACCAGCCTGTGGTTGGCCACTACCTTGTATGGCCCTTCCCACCAGGGTCCGAGCTTGCCCTCTTCTGTGGTGACCATGCTTTCTCTTAACACTAGATCCCCTATCTTGAATGTCCTGAGTTTGACTATTTTGTTGAAATAATGTTCTTCCTTTTTCTTGTCTAGTATCATTCTGACTTTAGTCACCTTTCTCTTCCTCTAGAAGGTCTAGGTGGTCTTCCATAGCTTCATTATTCTTGGGCGCTGAGAAATGGTGGGTTCAATAACTTGGTAGTCTGACTTCCACGAGGGGTACTGCTTCACTCCTTGTAGTTCCTCCGCTCATTCCCCATTTCTTGTTCGAAACTTTCTTCTCCAGAATTCCTAGCAATACTTTGTTCCTAGCCTCGGCCTGTCCATTTACCTATGGGTGTCATGGAGATGAATTTTTTGCCTGTATCTTTAGCTCAGCACACCACTTCCGATAGTGCTCTGAATCAAATTGTCACTTGTTATCCGGGACTATGCTTTGCGGGATTCCGTACTGACAAATGATATTTTTCCACAAGAACTTTGTCATGGCTTTGGTCGTGATGGTTGTCAAAGGTTCTGCCTCCACCCCTTCATAAAGTAGTCCATTGCTACAATCATGAACTTGACTCCACCTTTCCCGGTCTGAAAGGGCCCAACTAGGTTAACCCCCCATTGGGCGAATGACCAAGGGGCAGTCATGGAAATTAGTTATTCCACCGAGGGGGGGGGCATGTGATACTGGTGCGTACATCTGACACTTAATGCACTTCTTTGCAAATTCTTTAGCATCTCCGAGTGTATTGGGCTAGTTGTATCCCTCCCTTATCACTTTTCTGCCCAATGCCTTTCCCCCAGAGTGGTTTCCACAAATCCCTTCATGTATTTCTGCTAACATGTACTATACTTTTTGCGGTGAATTGCGTCGTAGTAGGGGTTGGTGAAACCACTCTTATAGAGGATCCCATCTACCTCTACAAATCTCACCGCCCTTCTTCTTACCTTTCTTTCCTCCTCTTTCCCCTCAGGGAGTTCGCCTGCGTCCAAGTACTTAATGATGTCGCCGGCCCACTTGGGTTTGTTGCCGCCTACCATGTAGACTTTTGGTCCTATTGCTGAGACTTCTATTACTCTCCTCTTGACTTCATAGGGGAGGGTGGAGTCTTCCATCCTTGAGGCCGTACTCACCAGCCTGTCCACCAAGGCGTTGTGTTCTCTAGGCACTTGAGTTATGCTAAAACAAGAAAATCGGTCACAAGCTTCCTAGACCCGCGCTTAGGTATTTCTTTAGCTTTTCTCCTTTTGTTGCATATGTTCCCAACACTTGGTTGTCTATAATTAAGAATCCGACTACACCTCTACCTCGGTCACCCCCAATGCTTTGGCCACCAATAGCTCTGCTGCAAGTGCCTCATATTCTGCTTCGTTGTTGGTGGTTTTGAATGAGTCTCGCCATGTAGCAATGCTCTTGCCCTTCGTTTATGATGTGGATTCCTACCCATGCGCTAGCATGACAAGAGGAGCCATCCACAAAAGGATCCACAGTTTTTATGTCGGGGCGATGATTGTTTTCGGTGGAATCCTTAGAATTTGACACCAAAGTCTGCCAGTGCCTGCCCTTTTATGACCTTTATTGGCAAGTACTCGATGTCAAACTCGTTAGCTCAATTGACCACCTGACAAATTTCCTCGAGTTGTCTGGTCTCTACAATGCCCTTGCTAGCAAGCTTTCTGTGAGTACTTTGGTTGAGTTGGCCCAGAAGTATGGGCGCAACCTCCTAGCCGCTGTCAACAAGGCAAATGCCAATATCTCCACTCGTGGATATCTGACTTCTGCTCCTCTTAAGGTGCGACTTTTGTAATACACGGGCAGTTGCACCACCCCTTCTTCCATGACAAGGATGGCTGAAATGGCATGGGGGGATACCCCTAGATATGTATAAGTGTGTCTCCTTCTACAGGTTGCCTTAAGAGTGGGGGATTGGTCAAATGCTGCATCAACTTTGGAAAGCTTTGTCACACTCCTCATTCCAGGGGTGTACCTTTTGTTATACCCTAAAGAAGGGGAGGCATTTGTCTGTAGATCTAGATACGAACATGTTCAACACCACTACTCTTCCGGCCAGTCGTTGCATGTCATTTAGATTTTTTAGCGGCTTCATGTTCATGATTGCTCAAACTATTTCTGGGGAGGCTCTTTGCTTTTGACTATAGGTCATCCAAATAAACTTCCTTAGTCTAACCAATCTGGTTTGTAAACATCTGGTTGACTAGCCTCTGGTAGGTCACCCATTTGTTCTTCAGGCGAAATGGCATAACTTGGTAGTAATACAACCCACGGTTTGTGATGAAGGAGGTTTTCTATTCGTCTTCTGAGTGTATTCAGATTTGGTTATAGCCTGAATACAGGTCCATAAAGCTCGACATCTTGTGCCCCATAGTGGCGTCTACGATGACATCGATTTGTGGCAGGGGAAAGCTATCTTTTGGATAGACTTTATTTAGATCAATGAAATCCACGAACATTCTCCACTTTTTTGTTTGCTTTCTTTTACCAGGACAATGTTGTATAGCCATTCGGGGTAGTGGGCTTCCCTGATGAACCCTACGGCAAGCAAGTGTTCTACTTCCTTGGCAATGGCTATATATTTCTCCATGCTGAATGATCTTCTCTTTTGGCTCACCTTCTTGTGCATGGTGTTCATGCACAATTGGTGTTCGATAATGTTGTTGTTGATCCTGGGCATATCTTTGTGGCTCCAGGCGAATACATCCCGGTGCTCTACTAATAGTTGCTTTAGGGCCTCTCGATTTTCTGGGGAATTTGAGTTCCAATCTGCATTGTTGCATTGGGACGATCTGGGTATAATATTACGATCTCCAAGGACTCATTCACCACTACTTGTTGTAATTTTTGCCCATCCCTTACCTCCACGCCCATGTCCAAAAGGATTGTAGGGGGTAGGGGCAATATAGCTTGGCCGCCCACCTAGGTGACTTGGTCACAGTCGCCTGCAATAGTACACACTTCTCCCCTTTTACTCCTCAATTCCTGCACATAACATTCTCGTGCTAGGGCTTGCTCACCTTATGCTTCTCCCACTCCTCCTTCAGTTGGGAACTTCATCTTAAGGTGGTACATGGACGTAAATGCCCTAAGATTGTTCAATATTGGTCGCCCTAGTATAGCTTCATACGAGGAGGGCACCTTCACAATCAAAAAATCGATCATGGTGGTCGTAGTACGCATCCCTCTTCCCGCCATGGCTGGGAGGGTAATGGTGCCCACCAGTTAAATCATGTCTCCAGAGAAGCCCTTCATCAGCATCAGAGACGGTCTTAGCTTAGTGGCGTCTGTGCCTATCTTTACAAAAGCTTCCCAAAATAGTATGTCTGCTGAGTTCTGATTGTCAATAAGGTTGTGCCTGGTAGTGTAATTAGCGACTAGGAGGGTTACTAGGAACTCATCATCATGAAGGTGCAACACTCCTTCAAAATCTTCTTCCTCGAAAGAGATAGCTACTGAGGCGTCAAGTTTTTGGTGCTTGGGCGCCCTGTCCGCTAGATAGATTTCTTCATATCTTACCCTTCGAGCGTGCGCCCTCCTGCTATTGTCTGGATTTCGCTTGCCTAGGGGCACCCTCTCCCTATTGTTATTTTGTGGCGCCTTGTCCCTATCATTATTGCTAGCATCTTCCCTCAATGGGCACGGCCTATCGGGACAACTGCTTCTACGTGGGTTGTGTCATCTCTCAAACCATCGTTTGGGCTTTGTTCGCTCTACGACCATTCGTTCAAGCTCTCTAGTACCCGCTAGTTCTGTCACCCTTTTCTTCATGGTTGTGTAGTCCTCTGTCCAGTGTGAGTCCGTTTGATGATATTTGCAGTAGCGCCTACCGGTTTTGGGCTGGTGGTGTTCTCTTTCTGATTCTTCCTTTTCTTGCACACTCAAATTATTGTGGATGTGTCTGATGTTATGCTCTTGTCCCCTTTCCCGCCTTCTGTCTTGGTAATTTAGTGGAGCTTTCTTGTCCCCTGAATTGCCTTTGTGTTCCACGTTTGGCTTCCTTTTCCTTGGTTCTACATGAGCCTGTAATCTATCTTTGGTGTTGATAAAGTCATCTGCCCTTTCCATAAACTCTCTAAGGGTTGAGGGGGTCATTCTAGCCAACTCAGCCATGAATGGGTTGCGTGGCCAAATCTCTCCTAACAGGGCGGCAAGAGTAATCTTCTCGTCTTGATCATCTGTTGTCAACCTCTCTTTATTAAAACGGGTGAGGTATGTCTTGAGGCTCTCCTCTTCCCTTTGCTTGATGGTCAGGAATCTTAAGAACTATCTAGTTGGCTCTTCAAAGTTATCGATGGATCCAAGTCGAAGTGTTCCAAACCATCATTTCGCCATTCCCCTTACAGTCAGGGGAAAAGATTGGCAGGCAATTTCTCTTGGGAAACCGTGGAGTGTGATATGCACCTTGTAGTTTTCCAAGTGATCTATTGGGTCCTTGGACCCATCATACATCTCTATCTTTGGCACTTTAAACTTTGACAAGAGCAGCACAACCCTTATTTTCGCGCGATAAGGCTAATTCATGCTACTTAACAGTTGTTGCACCAAGGAAGATCCTCCCATCTTCTTCGCCATCTCCTCCCTCATATTTTTCGGTGAGGCTACATAGCTCATCATGCAGCTTCCTATTTTTCATGTCCTCCGTGTTCACTCCCCCATTGCTATGGGCTTTTCCTTCTCCCTGTTCATTATGCCTGGTCATGGTAGCATTACTGAGTTTGACACTGCGGCGCTTTAGCTCTTTGTTCTCTTTCCTTAGGTTTTCCATGGTGTCTAACACCATCTTCAACGTTTCTTCTATCACTGCTAACCATGTTTCCATGTTTGCGGGCATTGCTTCCTATTCACGAGTTGCTTCAGAACGTGTCATGGTCAGCATGAGGGAACCACGTTGAAGTCCAATGAAAAACTGAAATCACAGATTACAAAATCCCACAGATGGCGCCACTATGGAGGATGTATCCCACCACTGGTCGTGATCGTTAACCTGGAAATCGTTACGTAGGTGACATGGTGTGCCTGTGACACCTCCGATACCTAGGTCAACAATAAGTGAGGGATAATAACTCAAGAATTGTAAGACCCCAAAAAACTTAGTGTGTTTTGTTTTATTTTATCTTTTTTTATTGTGTTTTATTCTTTGCTTTAACGATTTATTTTTTTTTAAGAGCCCATTTGGATGGTTGTGGGTTTTTGGGTTGTGTAGGTGATGTGGCCTGAGGAACTGAAAATTTTAACACCTTGGAACAACGCCGTTTGGATTGGTTGAGTGAAAAACCTTAAATTTTTCTCCCTTCTTCCCCTGGCATCGCACCCGTCTCTTTTTCTTTTCCTTTATCCTCCTTGCACCCCATCTTTCATAGTGCACCACCTCCACCATGGACTGCCCACCTCTCTTCTTCCCCAATCCGAGTGCCCTTTCTCTGGCCTTCCCCCACTACCTGTACTTTCGAGCCATTTCGGCCATGGAAATGGTGCAACACTGGTAGTGGCCACTCGTCGCATGCCACATGTGCGACACTAGTGAAGCCCGTGCCGCCTTGCACCCCTAATCGCAATCGTGGTTGCAATTGCCGAGAACCACCCCTTGACCCATAAATAGGCCGAGCTTCTCCTCCCTCAAATCCTCCATCAAGCGATCTCTCCTTCCCTCAAATCAAGTTCTAGCATCTCTGTCACTCTCAGATCTACCTCACGAAACCTCTAGGAATAGTTTTGCCCTAGCATCGTCGTGCACCGCTAGTCTCAGCCTTGTTTTGGTGGCTTCGCAACCACCTTTAAGTGCTACCCTACCATTTCTGGCCATCCCCTTTCCTGAGTTCCACCCAACCCTTAAGCTAAAGCTCACTGTAGCTGCTGCCTCGCCTTACTCTACCTCTTCCGGCCGCGAAAATCCTCACCTTCACCCACTAACACGTTGGATCTGCCACCCCTTCGAGACAAACCCCACCAGTAGCCCTCTGTGCCACAAAATCCGCCTCTACCACCTTGCACCGCCGCGGCCCTACCGCGGCTCCACCATTCTTGGCACCACCTCAGTAAGCTATTTGCCCTTTGTTTGTTATATTTTTTTAATTGTCAGTCTGTATTCTAATTTAATCCATTTGTCTTTGTCCATCCCTAGAGCAATGCGTGCACTCGTTCAATCATGGGACACCGTTAACCATCACACACGATCATCCATAATATTTACCTTCTACATTGTAAGTAACTCTCCAGCACGACTCTTGGAATTCTAACATGAAATTTATCACTAACTTTGTTGCAGTCTGGTTGTGTTGAGAAGAGCCTTGGGCCCAAGGAAGTGTTAGGAATATTTGACCTAGTTGTTGTCAGATTTTGGGCCGATGGCCGGATGAAGGATGGGAAAAGCGTGTAGTTGGGGTTTGTGAAATTGAGGATTTGTCACTGCTATGTTATTGTGTATGATTGTTGCGTGCTATGTCATGCCATCCAATAAACTGTCTGTCATGCATCTGCATATTATTGTTACTGATACCTGTCATAATTTATTCAATTGTGCTATGTACTGTGTTATGCTGTGTAATCTGAAAACTGAGTTTTTGGTAAATATATTTTGTGTGGGTGCATGCATGTCACGACCCCAAGCCAAGATGAGATATTATCTTGGTGGAGTTCCTCTGGTCACTCGGGAGCATGTAAAACTGAGTGTCATCCCCTGGGTTGTCGCCAAGCAATAGTAGGTTTCGCCAAGACGGTAATGCTCTTGGCACGACTCCGAAACCCCTCTGCTGGCGGGGGCTAGAGGATGCCTCGTCAAGTTAAGTGTCTAGCACGGAGCTAGGCATCGCTCGTAACAAAGTCACACGCATGGTCTTTACCCGTGGTCTGACAAGGGGAGCTAGGGTGTGTGGGTGGTCCCGAGGGGAGACCAAGGTTTACACAGTAATTAAATGGTTGTGGTTGGGTACAAAGGGGTTTTTGGCGTGAGTGGTTATAAGTATTGATATTTTTGGGAAGCTGGTGAAAATGAATATTTTTGGGGTTATTGCTTTCATAAGTACTGAGCATGTTTGCTTGTATAATTTCATGGTTGAATCTCTTGGTTGTTGTTCTGTTGATCCATTTGCTGGGATTACAAAATCTCATTGTGGTATTCCTACCTACGTTTCCAATTCATGGAATCGTAGACTTCGATGCAAAGGAGGGATTTGAGTAGGAAGGACCTGCCCCACCTAAGGAGTGATGGCCTAAGGCTTTATCGTGTTATTTTGTTATTGGACCTTTGTTTTACATTCCTTTATTTCAGCCAGATGATTGTATTAACCTCTTGGAAGACGTTGTTTCGGGTTGTATTGTTGTACACATTTGCATGTTTGCACACACTTGCACAATGCAATGGGGTGTATGATCCGTGTGGGTATCATTCCGGTATCATGACTTTTACCAAATCACACGTGGGGATCAAGGGGGCCACAAGAATGTTCAATTAGATGATTCGATTACTTGTTGTCCCTATACATAGGCGTGAAGAATATTGGATAAGTACAATAAATTAATCAACTTAGCACAATACGTTGCCATTATAAGGCTTATCTTTGGTGTGTTGGAACTATTTGACCACCACGTTATCCATACCTGTAACCCAAGGGCTGCTAGGGCCATTTGATCTAGACTACTCCGTTGAATAGTTATCCTTTATGGCTGAAGGGTCTTGGGCTCCTAATTCAGGTTAGACCAATATTAACTCCTCCATAACTGAATTTGAATTTATCAAGTTTGAGTTTGAACTATTCGTAAATAGGTCCTATGCTAATGGCATTGTTGTTATTCAACAAACACGTACATGGTACAAGACGTCGAAGAAGTAAATTACGAGTCATGGTTGTGGGGTCGAATTGAGTTTATTTCATGGGGGCACGATATAGAAGACTTGCGGAGAGTATTTGTGGATTATACTAATTATGATAAAATATAGAAATAAAAAATATTATATTTCAGTAAATGATAAAACAAACCAAATAGGATTGAAAATTTTGATTTTTGTGGAATAAGAAATAAATGGTCGCTAACGACACTTGACTCACTGCTTGAGCGAATAACCTAAGAGTCACCTAACTTTCTTCATCCTATTCAAATGGACAAAGAAGCTTTTCTATAAATAGAGAAGCTCCTCGAGAGCGCAAAATACCGAGAAATATGAGAAGAAAAGAAGAGAAACAGATGAGGCAAAGAGGGAGAGAACCAAAGGTCCCCAATGGGGGACTCCACATAAATACAAGTGTGTACTACACAAAGAGAATAAAAATTAGTAGTAAATAATATTAAGCTTCTGAAGAGACAAGTTTATCTTGGATATGTTAGCTTCTTCACTTTAGTTTTATAACACGTTATCAATACGAGGCACTAGTCAATTGTTGTGTTCTTCGAATCTTTGACAAGATATTTGCGTAACATTTTTCAAACCATAGAGACATGAATTCTATTTATGCATTGACCAATTACAAGATGATTGGTGATGGTATATGTCTGGCAGATAGTTGTACAGTGCACACAATTCTTAAGGATATGAAATATTTTCAATTTTGACATTATATAGGGCCAACGTCAATACAATATCTGGGTCATCGAACCTAATTGAAGGCTCTGAAAGAGCTGACATCATGTTGCCGAAAGAAATATAATTATGTATTGACGATATTTTGTATTCTTCAGAATCTAGAAGAAATTTACTGAGTATTGATCTCTTTCTTTTTCTGGTCCCACTCTTCTCTCCTAATCGTAATTTTAGGATGATAGAATCTCTTCAAATACAAGCAATGTCTCCCTCGTTCTTCCTCTCACTGCAACAACAATACTATATACTTCCAATACCTCAACCAATATATGCTAGGAGTGCCGCTACTTATAGTCCCTTGTAATCCTACAATGCCCCTAATTCCTATTTGAAAAACAAAACAACGAGAAATGAAAAAGATGTCTAAAAATTTTCCCGCTCTTCAATTTTTGTCCACTGCCGATCGCTAGCCTCCTCCACCATAACGGAGTCACAGTGGTCGTGTCCTCCACTGCCCATCGCCGACCTTCTCCAACATCGACGTAGTCCTAGTGTTCGTGTCCTCCACTGCCCATCTTCCAAGAGGAAAGGTGAGAAAGAAAGAAATCAATACCAAGTATCTCTTACAAAAGTCTCTACATTTGTTAAAGACATCATAAAATAAGTACACTAAGAATATGCTTGTAGTTATCCCGTGTTTCAGGCAGGTGGATCTTTATGGATGAATCTCTAGTAGGCATATTATGGATGAATCTCTAGTAGGCATAAATAAGATGAAACTCACATTGTTTTGGGTCCCCTATTGGTGTTTTGGGTTTTGGGTCCGAAGGTATAAATCTATATTTTTTCTTGTAATTTTTGTTGAGTCGCCCATAATTGTTTAGGGTCTACATGTTATTGTAGTGGAAAAGTAGTTTCTAAATAATAATCAATATGTTTTCTCATTATATTTTTGTATCAATTTTGTTAAAAAAAGCTATAATTTGTAAAACATCATGTCTTCTGTTAGAATCAGGTTTGTGGTCTGTGATGTTAGAATCAACAAGTATGGCTTTTTCTTTGGAACCCAAGTTATCTTTTTTGTACCAAAATTTTCTACTTATTTAATTTTTTTTAATTTCCTGTTGTGCCTAAATGTATCAAGATGATTCATTGGTCCATGCTTGACATTAGTTTTGTACTCTAAATAGGTATTCTTGGTGTACAACTCAATGGAGAAAGGGGAAGAAAGCACATCTACAAGACCTACCAACACTGCTGCAATGCTTGCCCACATTGCTACAATGCCTATGAACACTGCAACAATGCCTTTCAACATTGTTGCATTCACTCAGGTATTCTTGTCTTATTCAAAAGCCATGTTATTAGTTTTAATTTTAATTTTGTTATAAATCATTACTCGATATTATTTCAGGAAATATCAAGACCATTATATTTGGATTGGTCAATGTATAACTATATGGATGGATACCATGGGACTATGCCACCTACATATTTTCCACCTTTTGCACCACTTCCAATTGCTAACCCTTTTTTTATGGAGAAATGAGGTGATAAATTTAATTTTCCAAGTGGTTATGTTCCAAGCAAGGGATTTGTCAAGGTTACATTTATGATTTGATATTGTAACTTGCAAGAGCTGATGCCATTTGGACCACAAATTCAATATACAAGATGTTCAAGTAATCCTAAGGACATGACAAAACACACCTCATCTACTAGGCAATCATTGTTTTCTTCTGAAAGCAGTACTTATCCTGATACCCCAAATGTGAGATGATGAGGAAGTACCCGATGGGATTTCAGAGCCAATGCTGGGGAATGATGATGATGATGGGGTTTTAGAGCCAATTGAGGGATTTGTTTTTAAAACAGAGCAATAAGTCATTGATTACGATAAGCAATATGAAAAACAGACTGGGTTTTGTATAAAAGAAGCAAAAGGGAAGATCATGGGAGTGTTAGATATGTAATAATCGTGCTGGTAAGGTAAGGAGCCGTACTACCAACCTTTCTAAACCATGCCCAACAATGAAGACCGATTGTAAGGTGAAGATTAATACAATCTTGGTTGGTGATATCTTGTGCATAAATACTAATCAAAATGCACACAACCATGGGCTAAGTCCACAAAAGGTAAGATTCTTTAGATGTAATTGAGCTACTGATGATTCCTTAAAGAGGCAACTAGACATTAACGACAAGGCATGCATAGGTATGGCCAAAAGTTTCAACGCATTGGTTGTCGAGGCTAGTGGATTCGAGAATCTTCAATTTATTAAAAAAAATGCGCATAATTATATTGACAAGGCCTGATCCTTAAACTTGGCAAAGGAGGTGCTGATGCACTTCGTCGGTATTTTTGCAGTATAAGAATAATGGGTTTTACTCATTAATGGTTTTGGATGATGATGGACGATTACAAAATGTCTTTTGGGCCGATGTACGTAGCAGAGCAACATATGGGTATTTTAGGGATGTTCTAACATTTGATACAATATACCTAACAAATTGATATGCCATGACATTCACCCATTTTGTCGGTGTTAACCACCATGGACAATTCATACTTTTGGGACTAGGTTTGATATCAAGTGAAAATATTGATGCCTTGGTTTGGTTATTTGACACTTGGTTGAAATGCATAGATGGTAGATTACCAAAAGCTATCATCACTGATCAAGGCATGGCCATGAAAAATGCTATTGCAATATTTTTTCCAAACACCCAACATAGATATAGTTTGTTGCATATAATGCAAAAACTGCCAAGAAGTTGAGTTCAATTTCCAAATACAAATGTGGTTTGAAGAGTGCATTGCACAAATGTGTTTATGATTGTTAGACTTCTCACAAGTTTGAGAAGCCTTGAGAGATGTTTCTTGATACTTACAATTTGCACAGGAATGTATGGTTTCAAAGTCTCTATAGTGAGCGAATGTATTGGGTTCCTGTATACCTGAAAGGTACATTCTAGGCCGGGATGGGCAGAACTCAGGGGAGTGAGAGCATGAACCCATTTTTTGATGGATTTGTACATTCGGGGACCTCATTAAAGAATTTGTTGATCAACTTGACAATGCACTAAGGAATAAAGTAGAGAATGAGATGGTAGCAGACTTTCACTCATTGAATTGCATAATCTCATGTATATCCCATTTACTAGTGAAAAAGAAATTTCAAGAAGTGTACACGAATTCTAAGTTTAAGGAACTACACGCTGAAATAATGAGGATTATCTATTCTCATTTTGTTTTCATAAAAACGGAAGGGGCGATTACAACATATCAAGTTCATGTCCAGAGGCAAGTTGAAGACTGCATTAAATGAGTTACTTTGTATGCATACTTCAATGAAGATGAGTGCAAGACGAAGTGCATATGTGGACTATTTGACAAGAGAGAAATTATATGCAGCCACATTCTTGCAATTTTTGTCATAAGGGATGTCCGAGTGTTACCGGAAAAGTACATTATGGATAGGTGGAGGTGGAGGTTTATCTGAGCTTGGGCTGGGGATTGCCAGATGTTGGGCTCTAGTTCTGGGTCTATCGCTTTTGTCCAAAATGGAAACCCTTCTGAAAAAAATCAAAACACCATCAAAGTTGTCATTTAGGATGTTGGCGCTCTAAAGTTATCACTCTAGAAATGCATTGAAGTTGAGTCTAACTTACACTTAGAAGCTATTAATTATATACCTAAACTAGTATAGTTATTATCTTTGGACAATTGAACTTGATCTCTTTATTTGGTTTTTTGTCTCCCAAGCATATGTAAGTGAGAGCATGATAGACAATACCACATTAATACAACCAGATAAAAATGGGATAAAAGTGTTGTGTGTGTGTGTGTGTGTATATTGTATTGTATAACCATTTTAGTTTTTGAATACATTTTAAGATACATCTAGAAGGACTAGAGGGATTTAAAAAACATGTATTCAGTACAAGAAAACGTGGCAGTAGATATTGTGGAAGTCCTCTACTATTGTCGGAATGGGTCCATTTGGCAAAATTGTTTATAGAGAAATTTCTATTTCCGAATAAAGTTACAGGGAATAGAGATTTGCTTCTCAAATATTTTCTACAATTTGAATCATGATAGATATAGTTTGTGCACCATATTATATATAATGTCGAAATTCATGTTACTCAAGAGTACTAATATTCAAAATATTGTTGTAAGCTACATATTGTCTATTCATTTCAAAGTTTTTAAAAATTTTGAGTCATAAAATTATAAAAAAAATCTTGCTCTAGTCATGACAGCTTATGCATGTAACACCCGGGTCCAGCACAAAGCTCGCATCCAATTTCTTTTTTTTTTTTAAATCAATATAGATGAAAAGTCCACTTGAGTTTTAACGAGAAATTTTGGAGTAGGCTCCGGGCCCAAAAGTTTCTTTTATTTTTATTTTGGTAGTATATAAATTTTTATTGAGCTTGTAATTAGGTTAAAGCCCTTTTAATAATTTATAGACCAAGTGTGCATTTCTTTTGTAGTTGGTCCAAGATTTATTCTAAAAGCCCAACCCGACTACTCAATATCTCTTGCACGTTTCTTCTTTTTGTTTTTCTACTTATCCAGGGTTTCGATTACCTATATAAATACATACATACCCTCACACACATAGAAACTTCCCCAGAATTTCCCCAAGCTGCTGCACATTCAGTCCCCCACGTTCCTACGTCCTGGAAGCACCACAAGCAATCAACAACCAGCAGCCTCCTCCTGCAGCCACATTGTAGTAATACCTAACGAGCACTATGAACTTGTTGCATCCCACGTTCACACGCCAAGGCCACGACCCATGTCTGCCATCCCCACACCACCGACAGTTGCTTCTCCCCATCACTCTCTCTCACACGGTTTCATTTTTCTTCTCAGCTTACACGTACACCCCTCTAATTTCTCTGAGTTTTGCCACCCAAGCCATACCCTAGCCCAATGCATCTCTCTTCCACCTCTATCTCCCGCCCCTCTCATGTGCCTCCAGCCAACCAAATCCGCCTTCCAACTCCTTCCAGAGCCACGCAATGTTGCTCGACAGATACACCCATGAAGGAAGTAAACCCGTGACCCCGTAACCAGTAGCCGTGTAAGACATGACAACCGTAAGTCCCCCTTCCCATTACCAACCACCATGTCTAGCACTTGCTCCTGCACAACGGAAGCTACCCCAGTGCCACCCAACACTAAAATGCCAGCCTTCACCCACGGCCAACCAGTCTCCACATTGTCACCAAGTGTTCTGCTCAACAATGCCGAAAACAGAGTTAGCTTTGTACTGTAAAAGAGATCCCACCAATCAAGCCAATGTCGTAGATGACGAGCGTAATGCGATCTGCATGATTCCAGCGTAGGAGCGTATCACGATCTGCATGATTTCAGCACCATCACGTCCGCACCTCCAGGTTGCTAACTTGCTCTGCTTTTTCTTGTTTTCATTTCTTTCCTTGTAAATTACTTTCCTTGTTTATAAGTCAATACATGTATATATATGTAAAGCACTACAGATAGAATACAACAAAGTTTTGAATAAAAACGTTATTCACATTAAGTGTTGTTTTTCTTATATGGTATCAAATGTCGTCCGATTCTGAATTTTTTTTTTCCCCTGCTTCCACAACAATGGTGTCTTCCATCTCTTCCTCTCATAAAGACCCTGTCCTTATCACCATCAACAAAAACCAATTGCAACGACTTACACCATCAAAATTTCTTGCGTGGAGTGCCACCTTGCAGTGTTCATGGATATGACCTTATGGGTTTTCTCGACGACTCAGCCAAGTGCCCGTCATGTCCAGATGGTGACTCTGATCTCTCTGCCCATGCTATTGCTACACACTAGTTCCGCCCGGAGCAGCTGCTACTCAAAGCCATTTTGGCATCTGTTTCCGACAATATCTCTCCTCTCATTGCCACGGCGCAAACCTCTGCTGAAGCTTGGTCTCGTCTCTCACGGCTTTATGCAAATCGTTCCGGTACAAGGGTGATGCCACTCAAGGAGTCCCTGACCCTTCTACTGTAACGCCCCATCTCCGAGGGTCCGGAGAGTTAACTCATATAACCTGATAATTAACTCTAACAAGGCTAGAATACTTCCAAACTCAAGGATATATATATTTTCCCAAACCTCAAATCAAACGTAAATACTTCCATTAAATAAACTATATAGACTCATCTATCAAATTTTCAATCCAGCAATTCAAATAAAATCAACTCTTCTTCATGTCTCAAATAACAAACCAGAAATAATGAAACATTAACATAAGTCTCCATAAACCGTCTAAATCCACTGAAGCAACTTAAGAAACATAAATAACTTCCAACATTAACATTAATACCACGAAATACCCAACAACCATTCACTGTTAATCTTCTCCATAAACTCTAATATTGATCCTCAGCTGAACCATCAATGTCATCTGAAATATTATGGAGATAAGGGAGGTGAGTTATCAACAACTCAGTAAGCAGAGAACATATACCAGTGTATAAACATGAGCATTTATAGAAATCAGAATGCAGAACAAAACATTTTCATTTTCAGAGTGCGGAAGCAGAACATGTTATTAAAATATCAGAGTGAAGATCTAGAAATAATTTCATTCAAAATATTCTTTGGCATAACATAAAAGATCATCATCATCATCAGAACATCATATCAGAACAGAGGCTATGTATAATCCCCGTGGTAGGGTTGTGCATTTGCGGATAGCCAAGCAGAACATAAAACACTCTGTCACCAAGGTGTGCACTCAAAACAGAGACCGCTACTATAACCCGTGGCAGGGCCGCATCCACAATTATTACCCGTGGTTGGGCCGTATCCACTATTATAACCCGTGGTTGGGCCGTATCCACTATTATTACCCGTGGTTGGGCCGTATGCCACTATTATCACCAGTGGCAGGGCCGTAACTGAACAGAACAGAAACAGAATCAAATTTAGAATCAGAGAGTCATGCCAAAGGTTTTCAGAAATCACGTCTTTTCCAAACAGTGTACTGAACAAAATTTTTCGGAACAGAACAAAATCATATCACCACATAATTTATGCACAAATTTCATATTCGATCTCATTTTCAAAGTTCAGAAATAAAATATCAAAAATAAGCTCATGTTTACACCAGTCATGACAGAAAATACGTTATTCTTAAACAGAATCTCATGAGTAATGCAGAACAAATATCTGAGGTTGTTTTCAAATTTCTTTTCATAGCAGAACATGCACATTTTCCAAAAAGGACCTCAGTTCATTTTATTTAATGCAAAGTCTAGCATAGGAACCCCGCTTACCTGAACTTCTTAGCTTTTTCGAAATTCCTCAAAACGTCGGACAATAATTAATCGTCACCTATAAAATAATCAAGTAATTCCCGTAAATTCTCAATCAATCACGTATTTCGTATTTGAACCTAAGAACCTATTTAAATCCTCAAAACCTAGAATTCTAAAAATTCCTATAATACCACCATTATCTAAAAACACCAATGTTGTTTTCTCTTAAAATAAACATTTACTTAATAACATAAAAAAATACTTAAGTGATTTTCTTTAATCATAAATAAAATGTTCAAAATACACTTTCAATAAAATAATCGTTGCACATAGTAAAATTTTAAAAAATACTATATAAACTCAGTACAATATCTAATACATCCCACACAGGGTAAAAATGTAATTATAAGACAAAATATTTCCTAAACTACGGAAAGTCTACGGAACAACAACACAACACACAAGCAACGTGCCAACGCCGCGCGGTTGAAGGGTAACGGAGGACCTACCGAGGGAAGTGGAGCTGCGACGGAGTTGGGCGGGTGCGCTAGTGGTGGTGGGTACTGCGGCGGTGCACTGGAAGAGAGAGAGAGAGAGCTGAAACCGAGAGAGAGAGAGACGGTGAGAGAAAGAGGGAGAGACCGAGAGAATGGAGACACCAACAAGAAATGGCGTGAGCTTATCGGGGAAACAGAGGCTGCGTGCGGTGGACAGGGGTGATGAGACGTCCTCCTCGGCAGTTTCTGTGTGGGCACAGCGCGGAGGGGCTTTCGGTGGAGGATGCTTTCAGCGGCTCAAGGTGGCTGGAAATGCTCTATTTTTGGATAACAAAACAGAGCAGTCCGATGCTTGCTGAAGAGGCTACGGGAACGCTAGGAGACAGCTTCGCATGATTGGGCAGTGGGCACGGTGGTTTCGTGTGGGTTCACGGCGGCTTAAGGAGGTATGGACTAGGTTCGTCAGGAAGGCGGCTGCGGTGGCTTCCTGCGGTATGCAACTCGGTGCACAGTAGGCTGAAGGCAGAGGCTTTTCTGTTAACTGGCGTGGTGCTTTCCGGAAGGGTGAGGACAGGCTGCGGTGATGCTGGGGCGGCGTCGCGGTACGCGGATAAGCTTTGGGGTGCTGCACTACTCGGGGTGCGAGGAACCGAGGGGATGGAGGCTGAGGAGGAAAAACTGGGCTACGGTTCCGCGTGGGAAGGCAGCGGCGCGAGCCTTCTTCGTATGAATAAAAATAGACGATTGAACATGAAAAGAAAACCCTAGATGAAAACCAAACGGACGCGGGACGTGCATGAGGGACGTGTGTGTGCAAGCATGCCGTGAACGAAAGCATGCGTGTATGCATGCTGTGCGATGGAAAAAATAAGCCGTGCGAAAAAATTAAAATAGACGGAAAGAGAAAGAATTAAAAAAAAAATGAAACATGCGGAAAAAAATAAAATAAACGGCCAATAACTCCAAATTAAAAGAAAACAAAATCGCTACTCAAAATCGTAAATTAAGAACTTAAATAAACAATCAAGTTATAAAAAAAATAAATAAATAAATAAGTAAAAATCTAAAGTCCAACTATACCAATATTGGGTCCGGGTGTTACATCTACAACGTGGTGACCGATCCATTGCTGATTATCTCCAAGCTGCTCGTACCACCATTGATGAACTTGCCATGATTGATGCGCTTCTCTCCGATGATGATGTTACTCTCTATGTACTCAACGGCCTCGGGTCTGACTGTAGGGACATCGTCGCTCCTATCCGTACCAAAGAAACCTCCATGTCATTTGAGGAACTCCATGATGTCCTTAGTTCTCATGAGGCATACTTGAAGCAATTGGAGACCTCTCAAGCTCAGCTCGTTGCTACTGCCAAAGCCGCCCAGCGACATGATGGTCCTTCTCCCACTCGGTCCTACAAGAACAACTATCATGGTGGGTCACACCAAATTGGTCCAAGTCAGTATCATAATAATCGACCTCGCAGAAAACCAAAATGTCAGTTTTGTGAAGAACTTGGACACACAGCCCACTCGTGTCTGAAATTGCAGTCTATGTCTGCCAACTGTGCCAGTAAATCAACTGGCAAGAGTGCGAACTGGCTTCTTGACTCTGGTGCTTCCCACAACATCACCTCAGACCTCTCTAACTTATCTATCCACTCTAAATATGATGCTATTGATGTTGTGGTCATTGGAGATGGTTCAGGTTTATCTGTCACTCATATTGGTTCTCTTACTTTACAGTCTACTGGTCGAATTTTTCAATTACATGATACTCTTTGTGTACCAGCTATTCACAAGGATGTTATTTTTGTGCATCATTTTACTAAGACCAATAATGTGCTCATTGAATTTCACCCTGATTATTTTCTTGTGAAGGATCGGATCACGGGGGCGACTTTGCTGCAAGGAAGCTGTGAGAATGGCATGTACCCGCTTTCTACTCTTACTACTCCACTCCAAATTACAGCCTATACGAGTGAACGCACCATCGATACTTTGTGGCATCGCCGTTTGGGCCACCCCTCAAAACGAATTGTTTCCCAAGTTGTTAAATTCAATAATTTGTCAGTTTCATCTTCATCTCTTAATCATATTTGTAGTTCTTGTTGCATTAATAAGAGCCAACAACTTCCTTTTGGCACCAATAGCATAGTCAGTACCAAACTGCTTGAGTATATTTATTATGATGTGTGGGGTCCACCTCATGTCTCTTCTTATAAAGGTTTTCGGTATTCTTATTGATCATTACACTCACTATTGTTGGTTTTTTCCGATGCACTCAAAGTTAGTATCATTTTTCCTCAACTCCATGCACTTCTTGAAAAACAATTTGGTTTGCCTATTAAAAATCACACTGACAATGGTGGTGAATATGTTAAACTTAAATCCTATCTCAGCAAAAGTGGCACAAGTCACCTCACCACACCTCCTCACACCCCCCAACACAATGGCTTGTCTGAACGTTGTCACCATCAAATTGTGGAAACCGCTATGACCCTCCTTTCTCAAGCTAATCTCCCTCCAAATTCTGGTGCCTTGCTTTTGAAACAGCTGTGTACCTTATTAATCGACTTCCTACTCCCATCCTCCAAAATAAATCCCCTTTTGTGTGTCTTTTTGGTCATACTTCCAATTATAAAAAATTACGAGTTTTTGGGTGCCTCTATTTTCCGTGGCTCAAACCTTTTAATCAGCATAAATTTGATCCAAAATCCAAACCCTGCATATTTGTTGGCTGTTCCACCTCCCAGAGTGCTTATCTGTGCATGGATCTGCAAACCACTCACATTTACTTCTCTCGGCATGTAGTATTTAGTGAGTCTAAATTTCCATCCTCACCCACAAGCCTCACCACAGCTGAACTAGCCAACCCACCCAGCCCACCTCCACTCCTCCTTCCCAACCTTGGTGTCTCCCCTCCATGTCCTGCTCATACCTCCTCCCATCCTAATAACTCGTCCAGCCTCGACATGGCCCACTCTCTCGCCAACCCATCACCCACAGCCCCATCCCATATTGATTCATATGTTCCTCCCTCTTCCTTGCAGAATGATGCCCTTGAGCCGGTCTCTTCCATGGGTCCTTCTTCATCGGGCTCCATGACTCTGGCTCCAGCTGCTGAGCGCACACATCCTATGGTGACTCGAGGTATGAACAATATTTTCAAATCGAAAAAAATTGTTTCATGTTACAAAGCATCCTATGCCAGTTTCTCTTGAGCCTAGTAGAGTTCGTAAGGCCGTTAAAAGTGCTGATTGGAGGAAAGCTATGAGCGATGAGTTCAATGCCTTGGTCAAACATGGCACCTGGGAATTGGTGCCTCCTGCTGCACATATTCAGCCTGTGGGATGCAAATGGGTCTTCCGAATTAAAAGGTGGGCTAATGGCACTATTGATAAATATAAAGCCTGGCTTGTGGCTAAGGGGTTTGATCAATGGCCTGGTCTTGATTATACTGAGACATTTTATTCGGACTATCTTGTCACTGGCTATTTCTCATAATTGGCCTCTTCACCAACTTGATGTTAATAATGCCTTTTTACATGGCACACTTAGTGAAGATATTTACATGCAACAACCAGCAGGTTTTATTGATGTTGATCTGCCCACTTATCTCTGCAAATTGAGACAATCGTTATATGGTCTCAAACAGGCCCCACGAGCCTGGTATTAGGCCCTAAGTCACAGCCTCCTTTCTCTGGGTTTCACTCAGTCTCAAGCAGACCCCTCACTTTTTCTTTATAATCACGATGCTCATATTGCTTATTGTTTGGTATATGTGGATGATTTAATTATCAAAGGTAACAACTCCTTGCTACTGGATCGCATTGTTCAGTCCCTAGGACAACAATTTAGCCTCAAGGACTTGGGTCAATTACATTACTTTCTGGGAGTTGAAGTTGTCCATACCAAGACCGGCCTTTTCTTAAGTCAGCATCACTACATACGTGACATACTATCACGCTATAAACTCAAGTGTGCAAAACTAGTTCAGACTCCCATCTCCACCACTGAACCTCTTCGACTTCATGATGGTTCTACTGCTACGAATTCCACCCTCTACCGTAGTGTCATCGATGCCCTACAATATTTGTCTCTCACCAGACCAGACATCTATTTTCCTATGAATCGCTTGGCTCAATTCATGCATAAGCCCACTCAAACTCACTGGACAACAGTAAAACGATTTCTCCGATATTTAAAAGGAACTCTATACCACGGCTTGCATCTCTGTTGGTCTCCGTCCTTGGTGGTTACAGCTTACTCAGATGTGGATTGGGCTGGTAACGTGGATGATCGGACTTCCACCACCGCTTATATTGTGTTCTTGGGTGCTAATCCCATCTCTTGGAGTACCCATAAACAACAGGTAGTTGCTTGTTCCTCCACCGAAGCAGAGTATGGTGCACTGGCAGCCACTGCGTCAGAGCTTGGATGGTTATCTTCTCTGTTTCGTGACCTATGCCTGTCCCTTTCTCAACCTCCCAGAATACTTTGTGACAACGTTGGGGCCACTCAGTTAAGTTTAAATCTAGTCCATCATTCCTGCATGAAGCACATTGCAATAGACTTACATTTTGTTCGAGATTACGTTGCAAAGGTGCTGCTGCATGTCAGTCACATATCCTCACATCATCAGCTTGCTAACTTGATGACCAAAGCTCATCCTCATTCTCGCTTTGGTTTCTTGCGATCCAAGATCGGCATCACTGACGGCGAGTGGATCTTGCGGGGGTGTGTAAAAGAGATCCCACCAATCAAGCCAACATCGTAGCTGACGAGCGTATTACGATCTGCATGATTCTAGCACAGGAGTGTATCACAATCTGCATGATTTCAACACCTTCACGTCCGTACCTCCAGCTTGCTGACTTGCTCTGCTTTTTCCTTGTTTTCATTTCTTTCCTTGTAAATTACTTTCCTTGTTTATAAGTCAATACATGTATATATATATATATATATGTAAAGCACTACAGACAGAATACAGCAGAGTTTTGAATAAAAAAGTTATTCACATTAAGTGTTGTTTTTCTTATATGTACTACCTTAAGCCCCAAACGGAAACCACTGCCTTGAGTCGTTACGCTCGTCTGAACCACCACCACGGGATAGTCCCACTACTACTATAGTCCAGCCAAGGCCATGAGAAGGAGAAGCAAAGTTCACAACCAGTACCTCCAGGTTCTCTCCAACAAGAGTAGACGCAGCACAGACGTTGCCACTTTCCTCAGCCATAAAGCCATCGTGCAACGTCAACAGCCGCCACAACTCTGCCCTGCACCTCCGTGCCCAACCATCGATAAGCTTTGGATGTGAAGGGCTCTGTTTTTTACACGTCGAAATAGGGGAAGTATTCCCCACCGTGAGACACATTGCCAACCCCCACCCCAACGTTGCCACCTACACAGAAAGTGTCGTCAAGCACCTCACGCCACCCCAAGCCACCACTCTACCTCTCGGTAAGCTCACGACGTGCGCCACAACCTCTTGTTGCTTCCCCTCTTGTCCCTTTCTCTCTTTTTTAGTTCTCTCTTTCACCGTCTCTCTCTTAGTGTTCCGTTGCCGAGTCAGCCACCTCCCACCTCGCTGACCACCCATGACAACCGCCTAGTCCTTTGCTCCACCGCACACCTCCCCTCTCGGTGAGTATGGTCTATACTATCGCACGACTCTGGTCTAGGTGGTTGTAATTCCATAAAGTTGGTTTGTAAATGTTAGACTTCCCAAAGAGTCCATGAGTGTTATGGCCATTTCCTAAAACGCCCCTTTCATTAGGCGAATTGTATATTAGGGAGTGACATTGTTTGTATATTACACTTATTTTGTGAGGGTCTTTTTTTTAAAATAAGGACCTATAAAGAAAATAAATAAGGTTTTGAATTATATTATATAGTATTAATATTTTTTACAAGTGGATTTCAGAAGTAAATAGTAAGTATGAAATTTTATTTTAATCCTTTAAAAACTGATTAAGTCTATTTTTTTTAAATGAAATGTAATATATTTTGTTATAATTATGTTAAAAGAATATTAAACTGAAGGGGTATTTTACATGGGCTTAGTTGTAATTGAGTACTTTTGCTAGCCATACATTTTATTTTACCAAAAACATTTAGAGTCGAAATAGTCAGGGATTTTAGGGTTTCGAGAAATTTAGATTTTTAGAAAATAGGTTACTTAACATTTCAGGTTTAACTATTGAAAAATGTGTTAATTTTGGATATTTATGGAAATTACGTGGCAATCTTATAAGTGACGAGTAATTTTCATTAAGCATTTTTGTGAAGAAATTCAGAAAGTTAAGAAATCCAAGTAAGTGGGGTTCCTATGCTAAACTTTGCATAAAAGAAAATGAATTGAGATTGGTTTATGAAAATGTGCATGATATGTTTTTGAAAACAAATGTGAAAATAACCTTAGTTATTTGTTGTGCATTACTCATGAGACCCATATGAAAGAGTAGAGTATTTTTGTCATGACTAGTGTAGACATGAGCTAATGTTGTACATTCTGTTTTATGAACTAAGAAAAATGAGCGAATATGAAAATTTGATAATTTTTGTATGTGACGTCAAAATATTCTGAATCTGTTTTTCAAGATGTGAAATGATCTGAATTTGTTTAGTACTATATTTTGATATGATGTAACATCTGAAAACCTTTGCACGAATTTTTGATTATGTACCTTATTATAAACTGGTTCCGATGTTACCTATTTTTGTCTTTGTTAAGGCCCTGTCACGGGTATAATAGTGGTATATAGCTCTGCTATGGGTATAATGGTTGTTTATAATCCTACCAAGAATGTTAAATATGGTATACGACCCCGTCATGGGTTTATGACCCTATTACGGGGATTAAATATGGTATACAGCCCCACCACGGATATAATGGTGGTTTATAATCCTACCACAAGGGTTAAATATGGTATATGTCCTGATGTGATGCTCTGATATGATATGAAGATGGTATTTCAGATTTTGATATGCCAAAGGATTTTTATTTTTGGATTAAGAATATTTTCTGAAGATTTCACTCTAATATTTTGATAACATGGTTTGATTATGCATTCTAAAAGCAAATATTTTGATTCTATGATGAATTTTCATTTCTCTTACGCTCTGTCTTTTATAGAGTTTTCGATTTCTTATTTTGCGACTTGGCCCATAGGGTTTAGGCCTTATTGCGGTGCCTTTGTGCCCTTTAATGTCGACGGCGTCTGGTGGGGGTTGCCTAGAAGTTATATCTGGTGGTTCTCTAGGTGAGAAGGAAGGTGGGGTTCCTCATAAGTCTTACATGCAAGCGTTGGCTCATCCAAACTAGGCCTTGTTTGTTTTCCAAAAACATTTCATCTCATCTCATCTCACCTCACCTCATCATTACAAGTTTCCCAAATCCCCACACAAAATAAAATAAACAATTCAACTTTTTCAAATCCCAAAACAACAATAATATTAAAAAATATATTCTAACAATATTTTATTCAACTTTTTAACTTTAATCTCAACTCATCTCATCTCATCTCATCTCATCTCATCTCTGAAAACAAACGAGCCCGACTTCTAAGATGCCGATGAGTTAGCTGGTGGATGTGGATGGTGAAGTGGGATTTGTTTCTATAGAGGCTGAGATGAATAAGGCGGCAGAGGACTTTCATTTTGCCTTAGTTTTGAAATTGTTATGTAGTCGGCCTTCTATTGATTTAGTGAGATTGGCGATTGTGAAAACTTGGGGTCTGGTTGATATTCCAATGGTGAGTTTTATGGATGAATATCATGTTTTGGTTCATATGGCTAGTGAGTGTGACTTTGCGCATGGGTGGGCGAAAGAAGGTTGTGTGATCAATGGCTGTAGTTTTTATATTTTTTGATGGACTAAGGATTTTGATCTAAATGCAAAACCGTCTATGGCTGCGCCATGGATATTTTTCCCGGGTTTACCAATGCCCTTGTATCGTAGGGATTGTCTTCAGATTCTGGCCAGTCGGTTTGGGAGGTATCTTGGAATGGATAACACTACTTTGTCTCGTACTCGTGCAACGGGGGCCTGCGTTTGTGTGGAGATTGATTTGTTGACTGAATTGGTGCAAGGTTTTCCTATTGTGGTGGCTAACAAAAAAATATGGCAATCAATGAGGTATGAAAAATTAGGTTTTTATTGCTCTAAGTGTCGCCATCAGGGGCATACAAAAGTGGTGTGCAGAATGGACCAACAAAGAACAGTTCGGAAAAAAGAGGAGAAGAGGGACACAGGTAATCAGGGAGGGAATAATTAATGTGTGGCATGAAAAATGGGTTTAGAAGGCACCGTTGGTGCAACAGCTAATGGTGCAATAGCAGGCTACTACAGTCGAGGCCGAGCAAGGCCAAATGTATATGCTAGAGGGTGTGGAGAAGGTGCGAAATATTGTTCTGGGTCAAAGTACGGTAAAGGAGAGGAATGATGAGACGTTACCAGCTGCTGATAATCCTTCGTTGTTGGTGTTGGGGGTGCCTCCGCATATGGAGGGGGTTAGTCAGAGGGAAGAGGGTGTTGATGGAAAGGGTAGTCCAGTAGAATTAGGTGAGATTGTAGGGTGTTGAGTCTCCTTTAAAAGTTTAGAACGTCTCTCCTATAGTTGATTTCTTAAGGTTAGATGGTGGTAATAGATTGGCTTGGGAGGAAGGAGGTTAGTCCAAGGTTGTAGATGACCTACTGGCGCTAGAGGGTGCCGGTTCGGACTATGTAGTGGAGGAGGACCAGATGTTAGACCATGATGAAAATGTTTTTCTTACTCAGTTTGCAAAAGAGAAGGGTTATGGTTCTGAAAGTGAAGCAAGGGGTTCTCGAGGTCACTCGAAGAACAGAGATGGTATGGTATTACGTCATTTTCAGCAGGTGTTACCCCGCCCCTCAAAAATGAATTTATGATTGATAAGGTTCTAGTGTGGAACGTGTGGGGTGTAGGTACGTCAAAGCATCGGCTTAAAAGTTTGGTTTTGAAGTCAAAAGTATCGATTGTTTCTATTGTGGAACCATTTGCAAGGGAGGATAACCTTCCCAGTCTAGCGAATTACTTGGGTTTCAAGAATTTGGGTTCTAATGCTATAATGAGTGGTAAACTATGGTTATTATGGCATGAGGATTTGAGGGTGGACATTATGGATATGTCCAATCAGTTGCTCACTATTTCTTTTAAAGGTGGTGTGTAGAAAACTTTGTTAACGTTGGTTTATGCCAAATGTAGAGATTTGGATAGACGGGATCGATGGAATGCTTTAAGACGCATGGATAGTGAGAGGGTTCTGTGGTTGGTTGTGGGTGATTTCAACATCATCCGTAATGATGGGGAGAGAGTTGGTGGAAATCCGAGTCCTTTAGTGGTGATGGGGGACTTCACAGAATGTCTAAACTGTTGTGGTTTATTTGGTCTTCCGGCTAGAGGCCGCAAGATGTCTTGGTGTAATGGCCAACAGGGGTGTGCTTGAAGCTGGGCTCAGTTGGACAGAGCACTTATGAATGCTGAATTTTTTAAAGAGTATCCATCGGCCTATATGGAGTACTTTTCTTGAAAATCTTTGAGTCATGCTCCTATGTTGATTTAGGGGCCGAAAGTAGAGGAAAGGTATGGTCTAGCTCCCTTTAGATTTTAGAATATGTGGCAGCAACATCCTTCTTTTCATGAGGGAGTGGTTTCAATTTGGAAGGAGCCTGTGCTAGAGCTTGGTTTAATTAAGCTTGCTGCAAAGTTGAAGAAGCTAAAAGTAATTCTGAAAGTTTGGAATAGACGTGTCTTTAGGCATGTCAATAATACTATTAATGAGATTGAGGAGATGATTGAATAGTTAGATTTCCAACATCAATCGTGTTTTGATAAGGAGTTAGAGTTGGAGTTGTTGATTTCGAAAACAGAGCTTAAGATATTTTCATGTTGTGGCTAATGTGAGGAGGCGACGTTCTACTATAGCATCATTGTCTTTGCCTGATGGTGTTCAACTTCGTTCACCGGAAGAAGTGCATCTTGACACTGTGAAGTATTTTGAGCATTTTCTCGCTAGGGCAGGTGCAACTCAAATTTCGGATTTATCTTTGTTAGTGAGTACGGTACTTTCAGTGGATGAGAATGAAGACATTTGTAGACTTTTGACGGAGGTGGAGGTGCGTGAGGCATTAGAATCAATTCCAAAAAACAGTAGTCCAGGTCCTGATGGATTTGGATCGCCTTTTTTTCTTTCATGTTGGGATATTGTGAAGGAAGATGTTGTGGAAGCGATGTGAAATTTTTTTTGGGGGAATTCTTTGTCGAGGTATTACTCTTCTTTTTTTATTGTTCTGATTTTGAAAATGCAGGAGCCAAAGAGTTTTGATAAATTTCGTCCAATTAGTTTGTGTTCGGTCGCTTATAAGATTCTTTCAAAGATCTTAATGAAGAGATTGACAGCGTATCTCCCTCTTATTATT
Organism: Juglans regia; assembly: GCF_001411555.2. Classification (NCBI taxonomy): domain Eukaryota; kingdom Viridiplantae; phylum Streptophyta; class Magnoliopsida; order Fagales; family Juglandaceae; genus Juglans; species Juglans regia. The sequence continues at coordinate 20,446,910 of NC_049904.1, forward strand.
TCTCCCGAGCAGCGGCCTTTTATTCCAGGTAGAAGCATTTTTTAGAATATTTCCTTAGTGTAGGAGATGCTTCATTTAATAAACAAGAAATCTTGTGGCGGTAATGTGATGATGAAAATTGATATGGCAAAAGCATATGATATAGTGGACTGGAATTTTTTACTTGATGTTATGGTGGCATATGGCTTTACGAAAAAATTCTATGATTTGGTGGAGATGTGAATCAAATCTCCATGGCTTTCAATTTTGATGAATGGTACGTATAAGGGGTTTTTTCAGCCGTCAAGGGGTCTTCGTTGAGGTGATCCGTTGTCTCCTTATTTGTTTATTTTAATGGAGAAGATTTTGTCTTGTTTGTTGCACAAAGGGTTTGAGGAAGGTGGGATTGGGAGATTTTCTCAGCCCCGTGGTGCACCTTTGATTTCTCATTTGTTGTATGCGGATGATCTACTAATGTTTTTGAATGGGGAGAGGCGAACTCTTAAAGGAATTTCCAAGGTGCTGGATGTGTATTCTAGTTGGTCGGGGCAGCTGGTTAATCGTGATAAAGCAGCTACGTTCTTCTAAAAAAAAACAGTTTAGCTCAGCGCTCCAACCTTATGAGTTTTATGGGTTTTGAAGAAGGGAGTTTGCCCACATGGTATTTGGTGCACCGATTGTCTCTGGGAGATTTACGGGCCGTATTTTAGAGCCCTTGGTGATTAAATTTCAGAATAAGGTGGCAGGTTGGAAGTGGTGCTTATTATCACAAGGTGGGCAGCTGATCCTACTTAAACATGTTCTTTCTTGTATGGTGACACATTTGCTAGCGATTTTGGATGTTCCGAAGATGGTGTTGAGTAAGGTGAATTCTATTTTATCAAATTTCTTTTGGGGAGAGTCTAAAAGGAAATGGGTTTCATGGTGACATATGTGTACACCAATGTTTGGGGGGGCGGGGAGGGGGGGGGGGGTTTAGGGGTTAGAAATTTTTCAGATGTTCAAAAAGCCATGCACATGAAATTTACTTGGAGACTTTTGTCAACAAATAATTTGTGGGTGAGTTTCTTTAAAGCGGAATATTTGAAAGGTGAGAATGTTTTGGTGTCCGAAGTTAAGTGTGGGGACTCTACGCTTTGGAAATCAATCTTTAAGGTGTTGCCGGAAGTCCTAGAAAATATGTCTATCAAGGTGCAAGAGGGTAATGTTTCGTTTTGGTTTGATAAGTGGATGTCTAATGGACTGTTAGCTATTTCCAACTCTATGGTCTCTTGGCTGCAGTTGAAAATTAAAGACTACTGGGTTGATAACGTTTGGAATGAGCGGTTGTTAGAAAGCTTGGTTGGTTGCAATCAGGCAAGGGATATTATTGTTGAAGTTCTGGGTCGTCGTTAAGGTAAAGATATGTTAATCTGGCATCCAAATTGTTATGGTAAGTTCTCTTCGTCTTCGTTGTGGGATGTGATTCAGGTGAAGGGGCCTAAGTTGGAAGGAATGGTGTTCAATCCATTGGTGTTCTATCTACATGTGGAAATCGAGGCTTAAATGTAACGCCCCAAACCCGGGTGGCTTGGAGAATTACTACTTGTCACTCATAATCATGTCTCCCAACACATTCGAAGAATAATCTCCAAAAACTTCAAAAATGAAATCAATCTCAAATCTTCTCAATAATCTCATTACAAACTCCACACCATCTTTAATGCAATAATAATAAATCAAAGGGGTCCATAACCTCCCGGTAGTCATAACAACCCAACCAATAATTTCATAAATCTCACTGAAACCCAAGATATTACTAAAACTCAAAGAGATTAAAACTAAGAACACCAGAAGTCCTTCTTCTACCAACATCTCCTCAGCTTAAACACAAACAGCAATCTAATCCAGGTCCTCATTTGGACTCTCCACATCATCTGAAAAATATTATAATGATAGGGGGTGAGTTATCAACAACTCAGTAAGCAGAAATCATATGCTAGCGTGCAAACATGAGCATTTACAAAGTAGAACATGCCGAACAAAATATTTTCTAGAGTTAACATGCAGAACAGAACCTATTTTCAAAAGTAACAGAGCGATGGTTTTAAGACAAGTAAAACCCTTAGTGCTTTGGCATAACATAAACTGAGTATCATCATCAGATCAAAACAGAGCATCAAACAGAGCAGAGACCATGTTTCACCCCCGTGGTAGGGTTGTGCTAACCCCGGTGGCCAAACCAGGCAGAGACAGAGGTGAAATCTTTCCTTTATTCTTCTCGGAGCCCCGAGTGTGCACACAGGAAAGACCACAATAAAACCACTTTGTTTCCAAAGTGGGTGCACTTAGAGACAGAGAAGTTGGTACCAACCCAAACAGAGCAGAGCATAACAGAGCAGAGCAGAGCAAAGCAGAGATGGAGTCAGATACGAAAACCAGTACACCATGCCAAAGGTTTTCAGATGTTATATCAAAATAATACAGAGTACCAAAACAGAATCAGACAGTTTACACACGCTGGACACAAAAGCCAGAACATCTTTCTAAATAAATGCACAACTTTTCATATTCCCAATATCACTCTTTTTCCAGATTTCAGAAACCACATGACAAAATTTAGCTCACGTCTATACAATGCATGTCAGAACATATTTTTCTCTTTTTCGTACAGATTTCATGAGTATGCAAATAAATGACCGAGGTTGGTTTTGTTTTTCCCAAGTTCTCATTTCACCACAAAAATATGCAAAGTTTTTAGAAAATCAACCTCAATCTCAAATAATTCGTGTAAGGCCTAGCATAGGAACCCCGCTTACCTGACTCCTGCAGTGCATTATCTAAGACTTGAATACGGTCTCTATCCGTCTCGTCACCTATTCATAAAAATAATATAAACTAAATATTAAAGTCCAACAACACAAAATTTGTCTTAGACAACTTAAGACCCAATTTCTAGACCATAATTCAACAAGTTTAATCCAACTTAAATAACCAAATAACAATCTGGACAGCCCACCCTTCGACCCAAAAATATTCTATACCAATATCAGTATTGTCCAATACAAGCATCAAGACCAATGCCAATTCAAATTCCAATAACTCACACTTATTCCAACAGTTCGCAGTCCCAAACAATTACTAACAGTTTAACCAACAATACTACACAAAGCACACTTCTTCCCATTCACAACTCCATAACAGAAAATATAAACTAATACCTCCAAAAATTAAACTGTACTGGACAAAGAAAATTAAATTCTCCTCTAAATAATTTCTTAACCACCAATCCAAACGACCCTCTCTTACCCCTCGGACTCAGTCTGGCACAACCAACAAAAACACAGTAAATATGAATTAGCGCAGAAATACATTTAAATCTCAAAAGTACTTTGGGAAAAATACTTACAATGCTATAATATAATTTTTGAAAGATCACGGAGGTGCTAGAAGCGGCAACGCAGCAACAAAACAGTGCCAAATGCACTGTGGCCGTGGGTCTCAAAAACCCACTTTTGAACGTGTGCAAACGAAAACCCGAGATTGATAGGGTAGGGCTTAGGGATGTCGGTGAAGCTAATGGTGGTGGTGGTTGGCCGTGGGTGGAGGCGCAATAGGCGGTTGAAGTGCAAAAACACCCAAAACGGAAATGTTGATGGTGGGGCTTCACCGGTGACAGATCGGAGGTGGGGTTGGGTCCATTGGGTTGCTAGAAGGTCAAGGATGATGTGGTCAGAAGATGGTGGCTGGAGGTGGCGCGATGGCGGCGCAGCGGCGCAAGGAATGCCGCGGCTTCGTGTGGTGCGTGGAGGCTAACGACGGCGCGGCTGGGGCTGGAAATCGGAGGGGGAGGTCGCCGGTGGGTGGTGGTGCTGGGAAGCCGAGCGGTGTCGACCACCGCCGGCGCACGGTGGCGGGTCGAGGGCAAACGGCGGACGCACGGGAGAGAGAAAGAGAGAGAGGCGCGGGAGGGAGAAGAAAGAAAGAAGAAGGAAAAAAAAAAGAAAAAGAAAAAAGAAGGAAAAGAAGAAAAGAAAAAGAAAAGGAAAAGAAAAAATAGAGAGAAAAGAAATGAGGTCCAATCCTCATAACTTGGGTCACGAAAATGATTCAACGGAAACGATTTTAAAACAGCTAGTGAAATAAAATATTTCAAACACAGTGATTAACATGAAAATAATTAATTAAACCCAATATTAAGTTAATTTGATTTGAGAAGAAATTTAAACGCATAAAAATAATTAATATAGAGAAAGCACCTCAAAAATAATTTTCGTAAACTAAAAAAAAATCATAAAAATAACACAACTAAAAATCCAACAATTTTAAAACAAGAGAATAAATTTTAAATTAATAACAAAAAATCTTTCAATTAAAAATACACTAAAAATACGGGGTGTTACATTAATTGTCTCCCACTAGATGCTCATGTTCAATCCATTGGTGTTCCTTTAGTTTCTCGTTGCAATTGTTGTGGTTTGGGTGAGATAGAGGATTGGGATCATGTTCTAAGTTCAGGTGATATAGCCAAAGAAATAAGGAAGAGGGCATTGGTGGTGTTAGGCATAAATTGCAGAGAGTTTACGAGCTGGTGAGGACAGGTTTGCTACCGGTTTCAGTGTGCCAAGAAGTCATTCCAAAAGGGAGTGCTAATTGGGTTGATGTCAGTTTTAAAGCTCTTGGAGATTATGGAAGTGGCTGTGCTTAGCTAGGATGGAAGGGAGATGTGATTCAGTGGACAATGTATGGTTGTCTATTAAAACTTGGATGAGATTGATTTTTGCTAAGCTTCTGAAGGTTGGGGTTGTGTCCTACTTGGACCGTGCTATCCTTAAGGAACTTGAGGTATCGGTTCTGCTTACAAATTTTCAGCATCCTATGCAGATTTCTTGGAACAGGCCAAGAGAAGGTTGGTTCAAGTTAAATGTTGATAGCTCTTGTAGAGGTAATTCGGGTAGCTGTGGAGGCGGTGTAGTGGTGCGGAATGATAGAGGACGAGTTGTTGTAGCTTTTTCAGCAAAATTTGATTATGGTACAAATAATGAAGCTGAGCTTCGTGCATTATTTCATGGTTTATTACTTTGTAGGGACCTGGATATAAGCAAGTTAGAGACTGAGTGCAACTCGATGTTGGTGGTACAGTGGTTGGAAAACTTTTCTTGTATAGTTTGGTATTTATGGGATTTTTGGGAAGAGCTTATTAAGGTTATTTATGACTTCGATTATACGATTACACATCAGTTTAGAGAAGGTAATAAAGTGACGGATTTTTTAGCAAGGCAGGGGGAGGAGGGGACAAATTGTACATTCATGGGTATAGATGATTTGCCCCTTCATTTGAGAGGTTTAATTAGATTGGATTATCTTGGCTTGTCTAGCTTTAGGAAATAGCTTTAGGTTTGGGTGGGGTCGCCTTTGTTGCAGGTGTTTAGTATTTTCAATAAAGTATATGTTTTCTGCTTACTGAGTTGTTTGATAACTCACCCTTTATCACCACACTATTTTTTAGATAATTTGAATATTTCAGCTGAAGAGTCAAAATTATAGAGCATGGGTTAAATGATTTTATCATAGTGGATTAAGCATAGAAGGTTTCTATGAATATCAATGATTTTTGTTAAGAAATTTTGTCGTGTTTTGATGACTTGGTATTTTGGGAGTTTGATTATATTGAGGTAATTGGTTTGAAACAATAAATTTTATATCACCTTAAAAATTTAGAGCCTATAAATATATTGTTGGAATGTGAGTTTAAGTGACAGAAAGTAACTCTCCAACCCCATCCAAGACCGGGGTGTTACAGTGCATGTATGGTCCTTAAATATTAGATGACGATAAGGTTGTTGATCACATGCGAGTCATGGGGATTGTATGAGAGCCAGGAGTAATATACAAGGCATTAACTTTGTCGGAGCCGTGACCCGAGCCAGGGGGAGAGTGACCGTAGAAGAAGCGCCGATATTCGAAACGAAGATCAGCATATCTGGAATGATGGGGACCACAGGCGAGCAAAAGAAAGATCAGATTACTTCCAATACCGATGACCTGATCGTTTCCGCACAAGGAGAAGCAGCTGCCGAGGACAAGGAACTATTGTAACACCCAGACCCAATATTGGTATAGTTGGACTTTAGATTTTTTTTTTACTTATTTATTTATTTATTTTTTATAACTTGATTGTTTATTTAAGTTCTTAATTTACGATTTTGAGTAGCGATTTTGTTTTCTTTTAATTTGGAGTTCTTGGTCGTTTATTTTATTTTTTCCCGCATGTTTCATTTTTTTTTTAATTCTTTCTCTTTCCGTCTATTTTAATTTTTTTTCGCACGGCTTTTTTTTCCGTCGCACAGCATGCATACACGCACGCTTTCGTTCACGGCATGCTTGCACACACACGTCCCTCATGCACGTCCCGCGTCTGTTTGGTTTTCATCTAGGGTTTTCTTTTCATGTTCAATCGTCTATTTTTATTCATACGAAGAAGGCTCGCGCCGCTGCCTTCCCACGCGGAACCATAGCCCAATTTTTCCTCCTCAGCCTCCATCCCCTCGGTTCCTCGCACCACGAGTCGTGCAGCACCCCAAAGTTTATCCGCGTACCGCGACGCCATCCCAGCATCACCGCAGCCTGTCCTCTCCCTTTCGGAAAGCACCACGCCAGTTAACAGAAAAGCCTCTGCCTTCGACTTACCGTGCACCGAGTTGCATACCGCGGGAAGTCACTGCAGCCGCCTTCCCGACGAACCTAGTCCACACCTCCTTAAGCCGCAGTGAACCCACACGAAACCACCGTGCCCACTGCCCTATCACACGAAGCTGTCGCCTAGCGTTCCCGTAGCCTCTACAGCAAGCATCGGACTGCTCTGTTTTGTTATCCAAAAACAGAGCATTTCCAGCCACCTTGAGCCACTGAAAGCATCCTCCACTGAAAGCCCCTCCGCGCTGTGCCCACACAGAAACTGCCAAGGAGGACGTCTCAGCACCCCTGTCCGCCGCACGCAGCCTCTGTTTCCCCGGTAAGCTCACGCCATTTCTTGTTGGTGTCTCCATTCTCTCGGTCTCTCCCTCTTTCTCTCACCGTCTCTCTCTCTCTCAGTTTCAGCTCTCTCTCTCTCTTCCAGTGCACCGCCGCAGTACCCACCACCACTAGCGCACCCGCCCAGCTCCGTCGCAGCTCCACTTCTCTCGGTAGGTCCTCCGTTACTCTTCAACCGCGCGGCAGGGTCACGTTGCTTGTGTTGTGTTGTTGTTCCGTAGACTTTCCGTAGTTTAGGAAATATTTTGTCTGATAATTACTTTTTTACCCTTTGTGGGATGTATAGGATATTGTACTGAGTTTATATAGTATTTTTTTAAAATTTTACTATGTGCAACGATTATTTTATTGAAAGTGTATTTTGAACATTTTATTTATGATTAAAGTAAATCACTTAAGTATTTTTTTTATGTTATTAAGTAAAGGTTTATTTTAAGAGTAAACAATATTGGTGTTTTTAGATAATGGTGGTATTATAGGAATTTTTAGGATTCTAGGTTTTGAGGATTTAAATAAGTTCTTAGGTTCAAATACGAAATACGTGATTGATTGAGAATTTACGGGAATTGCTTGATTATTTTATAGGTGACGATTAATTATTGTCCGACGTTTTGAGGAATTTTCGAAAAAGCTAAGAAGTTCAGGTAAGCGGGGTTCCTATGCTAGAATTTGCATTAAATAAAATGAACTGAGGTATTTTTTGAAAAATATGCATGTTTTGTTATGAAAAGAAATTTGAACTACCTCAGTTATTTGTTCTACATTACTCATGAGATTCTGTTTAAGACGAAAGTATTTTCTGTCATGACTGGTGTAGACATGAGTTTATTTTTGACATTTTGTTTCTGAACTTTGAAAATGAGAGCGAATATGAAATTTGTGCATTAATTATGTTGTGATATGATTTTGTTATGTTCCGAAGATTTTTGTTCAGTACTCTGTTTGGATAAGACGTGATTTCTGAAAACCTTTGGCATGACTCTCTGATTCTAAATTTGATTATGTTTCCATTCTGTTCAGTTACGGCCCAGCCACGGGTAATAATAGTGGATACGGCCCAACCACGGGTAATAATAGTGGATACGGCCCAACCACGGGTTATAATAGTCGATACGGCCCAACCACGGGTAATAATAGTGGATACGGCCCTGCCACGGGTTAGAGTAGTGGTCTCTGTTTGAGTGCACACCTTGGTGACAGAGTGTCTTATGTTCTGCTTGGCTATCCGCAGATGCACAACCCTACCACGGGGGTTATACATGGCCTCTGTTCTGATATGATGTTTTGATGATGACGATGATCATTTATGCTATGCCAAAGAATATTTTGAATGAAATTACTTCTAAATCTTCGCTCTGATATTTTAATAACATGTTCTGCTTCCGCACTCTGAAAATGAAAATGTTTTGTTCTGCATTCTGATTTCTGTAAATGCTCATGTTTATACACTGGTATATGTTCTCTGCTTACTGAGTTGTTGATAACTCACCCCCTTATCTCCATAATATTTCAGATGACATTGATGGTTCGGCTGAGGATCAGTATTAAAGTCTATGGAGAAGATTAGCATTGATTTGTTGTTGGGTATCTCATGATATTAGTGTTGGTGTTAGAGGTTATTTATCTTTCTTAAGTTTGCTTCAATGGATTTAGACGGTTTATGGAGACTATGTTAATGTTTTATTATTTCTAGTTGTTATTTGAGACATGAAGAAGAGTTGATTTTATTTGGGTTGTTGGATTGAATATTGGATAAATGAGTTTATTTGATTTATTTAATTGAAGTATTTACGTTCGATTTGAGGTTTGGTAAAATGGATATATTCTTGAATTTGGAAGTACTCTAGCCTTGTTAGAGTTGTTTATCAGGTGTTATGAGTTAACTCTCCGGACCCTCGGGGTCGGGGCGTTACAACTATTGTCCGTTGAGAAAGTATTCTCGAGCAAGGAGGTGCCTCCATGGCAAAAGCAGCTGACGTTGAGGGCCTTTGTGGTGAGCTTCGTGTTAGGGGTTCTCTTCACCTTCATCGTGATGAAGCTCAACCTGACCACTGGGATTATACCATCCCTCAACGTGTTTGCGGGGCTGCTGGGCTTCTTCTTCGTCAAGACTTGGACCAAGTTGCTAGAGAAGTCCGGGATGCTGAGGCAGCCTTTCACCAGGCAAGAGAACACCGTTATACAGACCAGCGTTGTTGCCTCCTCCGGCATTGCTTTCAGCGGTGGCTTTGGCAGTTACCTCTTTGGAATGAGTGAAGTTGTTGCCAAACAATCTACAGAGGCTAACAATGCACAAAATATTAAGAATCCAACATTGGGATGGATGATTGGGTTTCTTTTTGTTGTTAGCTTTCTCGGTCTGTTTTCCGTGGTGCCTCTTCGAAAGATTATGATTATAGACTTCAAGTTGATATATCCAAGTGGTACCGCAACTGCCCACCTTATCAACAGCTTCCATACTCCACAGGGTGCCAAGCTAGCAAAGAAACAAGTGAGAGCATTGGGGAAGTTCTTCTCCTTTAGCTTTCTTTGGGGCTTTTTCCAATGGTTTTTTACTGCAGGAGATGGCTGTGGATTTGCGAACTTCCCTACATTTGGTCTCAAAGCCTTTGATAACAGGTTTTACTTTGATTTCTCAGCTACTTACGTTGGAATGATCTGTCCATATCTAATCAACATATCTCTTCTTGTTGGAGCCGTTCTTTCATGGGGTATTATGTGGCCACTGATGGAGGCAAGAAAGGGCTCTTGGTACTCTGCAGAGCTTAGCCCAAGCAGCCTACATGGCCTTCAAGGTTACAGGGTGTTCATAGCTATAGCCATGATCCTTGGTGATGGCCTCTATAACTTTTTAAAGGTCCTCAGTCACACTCTATATGGTTTGTATCACCAACTATCAAACAAAGACCCAGGCACAGTTATTCCTTTATCAGGTCGATCCCCCCCTGAATTGCCTCCATCTCTGTCTTATGATGACCAGCATCGGACAGCACTATTTCTCAAGGACCAGATTCCAACATGGCTTGCTGTTGCCGGTTATGTCACCATAGCAATTATATCTGTTTTCACACTTCCGCACATCTTTAGCCAGCTCAAGTGGTACCATATTGTGGTAATTTACATAATAGCGCCAACACTAGCCTTTTGTAATGCTTATGGTTCCGGGCTGACAGATTGGTCATTAGCATCCACGTATGGAAAGCTGGCCATATTTACGATTGGGGCATGGGCAGGGGCCTCTCATGGTGGGGTTCTTGCAAGTTTGGCAGCATGTGGAGTCATGATGAACATTGTATCCACAGCCTCTGATTTGATGCAGGACTTTAAGACAGGCTATATGACGTTGGCTTCACCCAGGTCCATGTTCATGAGTCAAATTATTGGAACCGCAATGGGTTGCGTTATTTCTCCTTGTGTCTTTTGGCTCTTCTACAAGGCCTTCAATGATCTTGGAGTTCCTGGTTCACAATACCCGGCGCCTTATGCGCTTGTTTACCGCAATATGTCAAACCTAGGGGTTGAAGGGTTCTCGGCTTTGCCGAAGCATTGCCTCACACTTTGTTATTTTTTCTTTTCTGCAGCCATAGTAATCAACGGGATCAGGGATTTAGTTGGAAAGAAGAAGGCTGGCTTTATTCCACTTCCCATGGCAATGGCAATACCCTTTTATCTTGGATCATACTTTGCCATTGACATGTGTGTAGGGAGCATGATCCTATTTGTGTGGCGGAAGATAAACAAGGCAAAGGCCGATGCATTTGGACCAGCAGTAGCGTCTGGTTTGATTTGTGGTGATGGGATTTGGACTCTGCCAAGATCAATACTCGCTTTGGCAGGTGTTAATCCACCCATTTGCATGAAGTTTTTGTCTAGGGGAACGAATGCAAAGGTGGATGCTTTTTTAGGTTCTTGACTACATTAAAAAGTCTCTGTATTTCCGTGTTCAGCAGTTCTTCAAACTTCAGTCGTGCCTCGCTCATGTGTAGCCGAGGCCTTTTACTGTATATGTATTTACGTAATAAGATTTTTTTTTTCACGGTAAACATAATATAGATTAACTAAGTGGTTACAAAAATACAAGATTCAATAGGATGGAAATCTCCAACTATTATCTCAAAACAAGCTAAAGCAACATCAGAGAAAATAACAAACCTGAGTAAATTTGGGTTTCAGCTACGGGCCCATTTTATTTACAAAAATCCAACCCATGTTTTGTTACTTTTTTAAATGTTAGTTATCAATTTCAAATGGACTAGAGTTACAACTCTAGAGTCCCTTTTCTCTTTAAAATTCTTAAATTCATTTATATATATATATATATATATTTTTCAGCCTCTTGCACCATCCCTTTTTTATTTTCAAATCTCAGTTAATCTATCTCTAGTTCCTCTTCACCACACATCACATTATTTTTCTTTCCCTCCCCATGTTCAGTAACGCGGCTCATGCCCATCAAGCAGCAACCGTTGTCCTCCATGCACGTAAGTTTCGCAACATGCATTCACCCAGCTGCCATCTCGCGGCAACAACTGAAGGGTAGCCCCTAGCATTCACCATACATGCATCACCTTAAGCCCCATGCGTGATATCAAGAAACCAACCCCTCACCCCACGCACACCACCCTAGCAGCATGAGGACTCTCTCTCCCACATCCAAAACTCCACCCAGCCACAACTGCCAGCCTCCATCACACGAAAACACCTCCCCCACACAAACAAGAAAAACCATGGCTCCTCCATGCACAACATATACCACCATCACCGAGGCTTGGCCTGTGCTAGGCAAGAAAAAACAGAGCAAAGTTTCACCATGGAAGGTGTAAGACCCAGCCACTGCAAGACCATGCACGTGGAAAACGTTTCCAGAATACGTCGCACGGGTTCATGCAATCCATCGCACGGGTTCACACCGTTTTCATTTTTTTTTCCACTTTCATGCACGTTCCTTCTTCCCTCTCATTTAGGTTTGATATATTTCCTATTTTTAGTTTTAATATGTTAAACAACCTCAACCCTAGACTAAGTGCCACACGTTCTCCTCTTCACAGAAGTCCAAACCGAGATCCCCTCTCCACTGTGCTAGCAAGGATCTTTGTCGGCAACCACAGCTTCCATCACCCACTGTACCGCCCGTTGTTGCCACACCATTTCATCCACGCTCCATGGTGAACCTCTATCCGGACCTCACCACCGTGCCCAGCCACACGAAGCTGCCGCCCAATGTAACACCCCGTATTTTTTTCTTAGTGTATTTTTTTTTAATTGAAGGATTATTTGATATTAATTTAAAATTTGATTAGCTTGTTTTAAATTTTCAGATTTTATTGGGTTTTTTTTTTATGATTTTAATTTGTGAAAATTAAATTTGACATGTTTCCTTAATATTAATAATTGTTATGCAATTAAATTTCTCTTAATTTAAATTAGTTTGTTGGTTTTAAAAATATTGTACTGTTAGATTTAATTATTTTATTTTACTTAGTCACTGTGTTTAAATTTATTTTATTTAAAACTGTTGTGTTAAAATAATTTTCGTTGGAATTTTGTGACCTAAGTTGTGAGATTTAGACCTCATTTATTTTTCCTTCATTTTTTCTTTTCCACTTTCTTTTTTCTCTTTTCTCTTTTTTCTTCTTTCTTTTTTTTTTCTTTTCCTTTTCCGGAACGGCTCCCGCGATCGACCCAGCCCTCTCTCTTTCTTCGTCCGATCCTTCTCTCCCCCAGCCCGCCGCCAAGCGCCTCCGTCCGGCGACACCGCCCAGCCCACGGCCTTCCCCACCCTCCGGCGACCACCTCCTCCAATCTCAGCCCCTCTCGCTTCGCCGTTTGCCCCCACGCGCAACACAATGCCGCGGCGTTCCTTGTGCTCATGTGCCGCCGTCGCGCCGCCATCGGCCACCATCTCTTCACCACTTCATCATCGACCTCCTAGCAACCTAATGCACCCATCCTTGGCTCCGATCTGTCACCGGTGAAGCCCATCTATCTCCATCTCCGATTCGTGCTTTTTGGCCTTCAACCGCCGCCCACGCCGCCACCCACGGCCAACCACCACCACCACTTGCTTCACCGACATCCCTAGGTCCTACCCTATCAATCTCGGGTCTTCGTTTACACCCGTTCAAAAGTGGGTTTCTGAGACCCACGGCCACAGTGCATTTCGCACTGTTTTGTTGCTACGTTGCCGCTTCCAACACCTCCGTGATCTTTCAAAAATTATATTATAGCATTGTAAGTATTTTTCCCAAAGAAATTTTGAGATTTAAATGTATTTCTGCGCTAATTCATATTTACTGTGAATTTGTTGGTTGTGCCGGACTGAGTCCGAGGAAGAAGGGGGTCGGTTGGATTTGATGGAGTTGTTTGTGTGAGATTGGTTTATGCTATGAAATTTGTTGGCTGTTTTGGGTTTGAATATTGGTGTTTTAAGTTTGACGATGGTCATGGTGAATATTGGAGATTTTTAGGAAGTGATGATATATTTTGGGATTACGAGGGTTTTAAGTTTTGAGATATTAAAATAGGTTATTTTAGAAGTTTAGGATTAACTATCGAAATCCATGATTGATTGAAAACTTACGGAAATTATGTGATTATTTTTTTTATAGGTGACGATTTATTTTCGGCTCGACATTTTTGAGGAAAATTCTAAAAAGCTAAGTTGCCCAGGTAAGCGGGGTTCATATACTAGTTTTGCATAAAAGAAATAAAATAAGGCTGACTTTGAAAATAAACGTGTTTGTTTTTTTAAAAGAAATGATCTGAAAACAACCTCAGATGTTTATTCTGCATACGCATAAATTCAATATAAGAGAAAGTGTTTTCTGTCATGACTGGTGTAGACATGAGCTAGTTTTGTGCACTTTGTTTCTGAACTATGTAAAATAGCGAATAAGGAATTCTAAAAGTTTTGTTATGAACAAATGAGAATATTTTGTTTATGTTTATCTCGAACATGTGAAATGATCTGAAGCTTTTCAGCGTTTTGTTTTGATATGATGTGTCATCTGAAAATATTGGCATGAAGTTCTGATTCTGTATATGTTTGTAATCGGATTTTCGATGAAATCCATTCTGTTTCTATTAAGGCCCAGCCACGGGTATAATGGTGGTTTATAACCCTACCACGGGGGTGAAACATGGTATACGGCCCAGCCACGGGTATAATGGTGGTTTATAACCCTACCACGGGGGTGAAACATGGAAAATGGCCCAGCCACGGGTATAATGGTGGTTTATAACCCTACCACGGGGGTGAAACATGGAATATGGCCCAGCCACGGGTATAATGGTGGTTTATAACCCTACCACGGGGGTTAAACATGGTATTGTCCCGATGTGTTTATTAAACGATGATATGATTATAAGGTGTCAGTTTAGAAATGCCAACGGATTCTATTTTTGGAATAAGTTTATTTTTTTGAAAATTTCGCTCTAATGCTTTTGTATAAGTTTTGTTTCTGCATTCTGAAAGTAAATGTTTTGTTCGGCTTATCAAATGTTATAAATGCTCATGTTTACATGCTAGTATATGCTCTCTGCTTGCTGAGTTGTTGATAACTCACCCCGTTAATCTTCTTAATATTTCAGATGACATCGATGGCTCAGCTGAAGATCAGTATTAGAGTCTATGGAGAAGATTAGCATTGATTTGTTGTTGGGTATCTCATGATATTAGTGTTGGTGTTGGAGGTTAATTATCTTTCTTAAGTTTGCTTCAATGGATTTAGACGGTTTATGGATACTTATGTTAATGTTATATTATTTCTAGTGTTATTTGAGACATGAAGAAGAGTTGATTTTATTTGGGTTGTTGGATTAAATATTGGATAGATGAGTTTATTTGATTTATTTAATTGAAGTATATACGTTCGATTTGAGGTTTGGGAAAATGGATAAATTCTTGAATTTGGAAGTACTCTAGCCTTGTTAGAGTTGATTATCAGGTTTTATGAGTTAACTCTCCGGACCCTCGGGGTCAAGGCGTTGCAGATGGTATCAGAGACAGGTTAGAGATTCTTAAACCTTGGAGGTTTAGATATCTTTGGGTTTAAGAAGAAACTTCAGATTTGAGGTGTAGAATTTTAAAGAATAAGAGATGATTATGTAGATATTTGAGGTTTAGATTTTATAGACTTTATGATTGAGTTTCGAGATTTTGAGGTTTAGGGATTTTAGATCCGACAAGCTTACTTGGTGGACTATAGGAGATAATCTTTATAAGATTAATTTAAGGTTTAGATTTTTGAGGTTAGATTTCTAAAGACGAAAGAGAGTTTAGAGCGATGTCGGGTTTACAATATAGATGGTAGGAATGACTATATGTGCTGATTAATGATATGACTAAGAATGGGTAAAACCATGTGTGCAGTACCAGAAAAGTTTAAATGTTTAATTGGAAATTATTATTTTTATTTAACTTGAATTTATTTGGTTTTGTTTGATTTTATTTTATTTGAATTGGAATTATGTTATTTTATTTATTAAGTTTACTTTATTTTGTTCGTTTCGTTTGAAGCTGAAAAGTGGGTTAAAGATTAAGTTATAGCAGGAAGATGGTACGACTAAGAATGCTATTATTAGGTATAAATATTTAGTGTAGTAGGTTTGAACTTTTATCGACTTGGTTTGCTTTTGTAATCTTGAGGCATGAAGGGAACGGTTTGGTTTGGGTGGTTTGGTTTGGGTGATCTCTTTGGGGAGTAGGATAATTGAGGTTTTGGATTTCGTGGAGATTTGACATGAGGCTTTAGAATAGTAGGTTGTAAGTTCAACAAACTTTCAAGGGTAGATTTACGAGAATTTCACCAAAGGTTTAAGGTTTTGCAGACTTTAAGAAATGATTTGTTATCATTTAATGTTATAGATTTTGAAAGCTTCAGGAGTTGATAGTTTTATTATTGGATATAAGTTTGTTAATTTTACAGATCTCAGAAAGTGATTCTTATATAATGTAAAGTTTTAAGGTTTTAGAATTGCAATTTGAAGGACTGATTTATAATGAGATTGGAATTTTTTATTTCTGCAGGCTTGGTGTGTTAGCTTGATTTATTTTGGAGATTGGATAGTATGTGACCATTATTATGGGATTGATCGAAGTTGAGTTATTGATATAAGAATTGTTAAGGGGATTATTTCTTTGAGGATTGAAGATATTGGTCCAATTTGGATAATAATTGTTATTAGTTCGAGGTTTTAGTGGCAAGTTTTGGGATTTGATCCATATCAAATTTAAGGATCATAGTTGGTGTAGATTCAAGAAGGCATTCTTGGTGATTTTTGAGGAAAAAAAAAGTGTAATAATTCATGGTTTTGGGAGATCAAGCATTTTTTTCTATCAAAATGCGATAAGAGTTTTCTGGTCATTAGGTATGGAGCTACCAAGTACTCGATGTTGTTGTTTTTATGAGGACATAAATTTTATGCATGTGGCGAATTATCAGAGTGCGCAGCAGAAGTGTGATATTTTGGATGTAATTAGGAGTTCAAATTTTGTGTTGATTTTGAGAAATTAGTTGTGACTTGGATTTTTGGGACGATACTTATAGTTGGAGACTAATCGCTCAGTTGTACCAATTATGTTATTGATGATTAACTTTGGAAGTGACCATTAAGTTACCAAAGGTAGAATACAATGAAGATTTGGAAGTTATACCATAGGAGTCAATTGGGGTTAATATAGATTATCGAATAGAGCTATTAATCTTTGGGATTCATTGGATGTTGTATTAAGACTCTTGTGGAAAATGAGATTTTGGATATCAAAGCCACCCTAGGAATACTGGACGTGTTGTGCCACTGGGGGACTAGTACGAGTATGATAGAATTGCCTATGGAAGGTTTAGCGTGTTTTGGGTTGTATCTTCTATCCTGCTTTAACGTCATGTTTGACCTTTCAAATTTCGAGGACGAAATTTTTTTAAGGGGGGGAGGATGTAACACCCCGTATTTTTTTTTAGTGTATTTTTTTTAATTGAAGGATTATTTGTTATTAATTTAAAATTTGATTAGCTTGTTTTAAATTTTCAGATTTTATTGGGTTTTTTTTTTTATGATTTTAATTTGTGAAAATTAAATTTGACATGTTTCCTTAATATTAATAATTGTTATGCAATTAAATTTCTCTTAATTTAAATTAGTTTGTGGGTTTTAAAATTATTGTACTGTTGGATTTAATTATTTTATTTTACTTAGTCACTGTGTTTAAATTTAATTTATTTAAAACTGTTGTGTTAAAATAATTTTCGTTGAAATTTTGTGACCTAAGTTGTGAGATTTAGACCTCATTTATTTTTCCTTCATTTTTTCTTTTCCACTTTCTTTTTTCTCTTTTCTCTTTTTTCTTCTTTCTTTTTTTTTTTCTTTTCCTTTTCCGGAACGGCTCCCGCGCGCGACCCAGCCCTCTCTCTTTCTTCGTCCGATCCTTCTCTCCCCCAGCCCACCGCCATGCGCCTCCGTCCGGCGACACCGCCCAGCCCACGGCCTTCCCCACCCTCCGGCGACCACCTCCCTCCAATCTCAGCCCCTCTCACTTCGCCGTTTGCCCCCACCCGCAACACTATGTCGCGGCGTTCCTTGTGCTCGTGCGCCGCCGTCGCGCCGCCATCGGCCACCATCTCTTCACCACTTCATCATCGACCTCCTAGCAACCTAATGCACCCATCCTTGGCTCCGATCTGTCACTGGTGAAGCCCATCTATCTCCATCTCCGATTCGTGCTTTTTGGCCTTCAACCGCCGCCCACGCCGCCACCCACGGCCAACCACCACCACCACTAGCTTCACCGACATCCCTAGGTCCTACCCTATCAATCTCGGGTCTTCGTTTACACCCGTTCAAAAGTGGGTTTCTGAGACCCACGGCCACAGTGCATTTCGCACTGTTTTGTTGCTACGTTGCCGCTTCCAGCACCTCCGTGATCTTTCAAAAATTATATTATAGCATTGTAAGTATTTTTCCCAAAGAAATTTTGAGATTTAAATGTATTTCTGCGCTAATTCATATTTACTGTGAATTTGTTGGTTGTGCCGGACTGAGTCCGAGGAAGAAGGGGGTCGGTTGAATTTGATGGAGTTGTTTGTGTGAGATTGGTTTATGCTATGAAATTTGCTGGCTGTTTTGGGTTTGAATATTGGTGTTTTAAGTTTGACGATGGTCATGGTGAATATTGGCGATTTTTAGGAAGTGATGATATATTTTGGGATTACGAAGGTTTTAAGTTTTGAGATATTAAAATAGGTTATTATAGAAGTTTAGGATTAACTATCGAAATCCATGATTGATTGAAAACTTACGGAAATTATGTGATTATTTTTTTTATAGGTGACGATTTATTTTCGACTCGACATTTTTGAGAAAAATTCTGAAAGGCTAAGTTGCCCAGGTAAGCGGGGTTCATATACTAGTTTTGCATAAAAGAAATAAAATGAGGTTGACTTTGAAAATAAACGTGTTTGTTTTTTTAAAAGAAATGATCTGAAAAAAACCTCAGATGTTTATTCTGCATACGCATAAATTCAATATAAGAGAAAGTGTTTTCTGTCATGACTGGTGTAGACATGAGCTAGTTTTGTGCACTTTGTTTCTGAACTATGTAAAAGAGCGAATAAGGAATTCTAAAAGTTTTGTTATGAACAAATGAGAATATTTTGTTTATGTTTATCTCGAACATGTGAAATTATCTGAAGCTTTTCAGCGTTTTGTTTTGATATGATGTGTCATCTGAAAATATTAGCATGATGTTCTGATTCTGTATATGTTTGTAACCGGATTTTCGATGAAATCTGTTCTGTTTCTGTTAAGGCCCAGCCACGGGTATAATGGTGGTTTATAACCCTACCACGGGGGTGAAACATGGTATACGGCCCAGCCACGGGTATAATGGTGGTTTATAACCCTACCACGGGGATGAAACATGGAAAATGGCCCAGCCACGGGTATAATGGTGGTTTATAACCCTACCACGGGGGTGAAACATGGAATATGGCCCAGCCACGGGTATAATGGTGGTTTATAACCCTACCACGGGGGTTAAACATGGTATTGTCCCGATGTGTTTATTAAACGATGATATGATTATAAGGTGTCAGTTTAGAAATGCCAACGGATTCTATTTTTTGAATAAGTTTATTTTTTTGAAAATTTCGCTCTAATGTTTTTGTATAAGTTTTGTTTCTGCATTCTGAAAGTAAATGTTTTGTTCAGCTTATCAAATGTTATAAATGCTCATGTTTACATGCTAGTATATGCTCTCTGCTTGCTGAGTTGTTGATAACTCACCCCGTTAATCTTCATAATATTTCAGATGACATCGATGGCTCAGCTGAAGATCAGTATTAGAGTCTATGGAGAAGATTAGCATTGATTTGTTGTTGGGTATCTCATGATATTAGTGTTGGTGTTGGAGGTTAATTATCTTTCTTAAGTTTGCTTCAATGGATTTAGACGGTTTATGGATACTTATGTTAATGTTATATTATTTCTAGTGTTATTTGAGACATGAAGAAGAGTTGATTTTATTTGGGTTGTTGGATTAAATATTGGATAGATGAGTTTATTTGATTTATTTAATTGAAGTATATACGTTCGATTTGAGGTTTGGGAAAATGGATAAATTCTTGAATTTGGAAGTACTCTAGCCTTGTTAAAGTTGATTATCAGGTTTTATGAGTTAACTCTCCGGAGCCTCGGGGTCGGGGCGTTACACCCAACGCCCCGTAGCCTCTGTTTGCAAGCATTGAAATCCCCTGTTTTTGTTATCCAAAAGAGAGCATCATTCGGCCACCTTAAGCTGCCACTATGACCCTCCACCGAAAGCTCATCCGCGTGGCACCCCCCACAGAGACTGCCGACGAGGACTCCCCATCACCCCAGTCCGTCGCACGCCGCCTCTGGTCCCCCGGTAGCTCACGTTTTTTTTTTTGGTTGGCGGTTCTTCCCTCTCGGTCTCTCCCTCATTTCTCTCACCGTGCATCTCTCTCACACTCTCGCCATCCAGCGTAGGTAGCCCCATTGCCGTACACCTCTGTTGCACTCCAGTCGCACCACCGTAGCTACTCCAGCCATCCCGCCGTGCCTTGCCCCTCCATGCATACACACGGTTTGGTCGTAAGCTCCTGCACTTCCTCTCTTTATTTTCTTGTCATGTTGTTGATTTTAAATAGTTGTGTGTATATATATATATATGCTTATATAGACAATCAATAGCCATTGCATAGTCGGTCTAATAAAAAAGAAAAAAAAAGTTTAAATTATTACCTTTGAGTTACAAGTTGCATTATTGTGTTTTAAACCTTTATTAAGTATTTGTAAACTCTAAAATTTTCCATGTTTACAGAAATAATTTTGATAAGTTGGCTTTTGTAAGAGACTCATATTTTTTAACGGAATATTTATTATGTAAATACTGATAAATTTTTGAAGTGATCGGTAAGTGCAAAATCTTATTTTGAATCATTTTAAAAGATTATTTTTTATTTAAACTAAAGTATGATTATCTATTTATAATGATTTCGATATAGTTATGTTAATTTAGTTTTATAAATCGTAGTAAGATCTCAATCGTAAATAAGTTAGAATTTAATGTTTTAGTCGGAGTTATTATGTTGATTATTGATGAGTTTAGAAAGCGATATTGGTAATTTAGGAATAATCAGAATTTCGAATTTTGAGGAATTAAAAATATATAATTTTGGAAGTTTAGGCTTGAATATCAAAATACAAGATTATTTGGAAATTAATGGAAATTTACATGATTATCTTATAGGTGAAGATTAATATTTGTTCTGCACTTTTGAGGAAATTTTCGAGAAGCTAAGAAATTCAGGTAAGTGGGGTTCCTATGCTAGATTTGCATAAAAAGAAATGAACTGATGTTGGTTTGTAAAAATATGCATGTTATTTTTAAAAATGAAAGGTGAAAAAGAACCTCAGTATATGTTTTGCATTCACTCATGACATACGTATGAAAGAGAAAATAAATGTTTTATCATGAATTGTGTAGACATAAGCAATATTTGACATACTTCTGAAATATGCAAAAAAGCGAATATGATATCACTGAGATTTTTTATACATGTGATATGAAATGATTTGGATATATTTTTTATCAAATGGAAATGATATGAATACGTTTCGCGCGTGTTTTGATATGATATGAATATGATAAACCTTTGACATACTTATTCGTTTTGAATATGATTATGAATATGGTTCTGATATGATGATATTGGTTCACGTGATATGGTTGGTACCAACATGATATGACATGATATGAGTGCACCCACTTTGAAAACAAAGTGGTCTTTTACGTGTTTTTTCATGTGTGCACACTCGGGGCTCCGAGATTGAAAAAATAGAAGTTCGCCATATGATACTGCCTGGTTTGGCTATCGGGGATAGCACAACCCTACCACGGGGGTTAAACATAGTATATGACATGATACGATACGATATGACATAATAAGATGAAGATGTGCAGTTATGTTATGCCAAAGCGGTTTTTGAATATGAAAATGGTTTATGAATATGAAATGATTGAAAAGTCGCACTAATATTTCTAATAACACGTTTTGAGATGTGCATATGAAAATGAAATGTTTTATTTCTGCATACAAAACTTTCTAAAAATGGCTCATATTTACATACTAGTATATGTTCTCTGCTTACTGAGTTGTTGATAACTCACCCCTTATTTTCACAATATTTTTCAGATGATTTGAATAGCCGAGCTGAGCAGCAAGAATATAGAGCATGGGTGAGATAAGTTAAGAATGATGGTTTAAGCATAGAAGATTTATATGGGTATTGAGGATTTTCATTCAGTAAGCTTGTTGTGCTCTGATGATGTGATCTGTTGGGAGGTTGATATTTATATTAAGACTTTGTATTGTCTTAGAATAATTATACTGGAGTATTTGATGTGAATTAATGAGTATTTTGTGCGATAGTGAAAAAATAGAGTATGTACTATGTGGATGGAAAATGATTTTTAGGTGATATGAGTTAACTCTCCGAACTCTCGGGGACAGGACGTTACAGTTGGTATCAGAGCTAGATTTGAGTTTCGGTAGACTTTATGGATTGAGGTTTGGAAAATTTAAGGTTTTAGATTTGATTGGCTTATTTTGAAGGTTGTGGGACATGACTTGGAGGTCTAGATTTTTTATGTATACATAAGTTTGACCGAAAGCCAGGTTTGAACTTCTACAGACTATAGTGTGTGAAATTTTTTAGTATAGATAAACTTTAAGAAATCATTTTCAGATTTGATGTGATAGTGGAACAGACTATAAGGTAGAATATTATAGGTATTCGAGGTCTTAGAATTTGCAGACTTTAGAAATGATGTGATCACTGGGATGACTTCTTTGCTTTGCTTTAATATATAAATTTGTTGGTTAATGTTAGGACTTGGAAATTCTAGTTCATGAATGATGTTCATTGTGGCCACAGGTACTCTTTTTGTGTTTTCTAATAATGCCATTGTGTTATTTGATTCGGGAGTGACTCATTCTTTTGTTTCCATGATTTATTCTCGATTTTGCACCTTAGAACTGAAAAGTTGAAGTACAAGTTAGTAGTCTCGATCCCAATAGGAAATTCAGTAATCTGTGATGAGATTCTACCAAGGTGTCCTTTATCTATTGAGGGAAGATTAATGCCAGTAGATTTAATATGTTTAACAAGATTGGGTTTGATGTGATTTTGGGTATGGTTTGGTTGGCTTGCTACCACACCAGCATAGATTGGTTTAAAAAGGAAGTGGTATTTAGACCCCCAAAAGAAAGTGAATTTCTGTTCACAGGTTTGAAAGTGAGGTTGCATCCACCCATCATATCTGCCGTTCAAGTTGGGAAATTATTACGAGATGGTTGTCAGGGATTCTTAACCTGCGTGGTAGAAGCACCAAAAGAGGAGTTGAAGTTAGAACAGATACTTGTGGTGAGGGGATATCCAAAGGTTTTCCCAGAAGATTTACCTGGACTCCCGCCAGAGCGGGAAGTAAAGTTTACTATCGAACTAGTCCTAGGCACAGCACCTCTTTCGAAAGCACCTTACCGGATGGCACCATTTGAATTAGTGGAACTCAAGGAACAGTTGCAAGACCCGTTGGATAAGGGCTTTATCAGACCCAGTGTATCACCTTGGGGAGCTTCTATCCTCTTTATGAAGAAGAAGGATGGATCAATGAGAATGTGTAGTGACTACAGGGAACTTAATCGTGTGACCATAATGAATAAGTATCCGCTACCCCGTATAGAGGATTTGTTTGATCAGCTCCAGGCCGCTCAGGTATTTTCAAAGATTGATCTTCGATCAGGTTACCATCAATTGAAGATCAGGGCAAAGGGCGTACCTAAGACTGCTTTCAGGACCATTATCGCCATTATGAGTTTTTGGTCATGCTTTTGGCCTGACTAACGCCCTAGCAGTATTCATGGATTTGATGAACAAGGTGTTCCATGAATTTTTGAATAAGTTTGTAGTTGTTTTTGTTGATGATATATTGGTATACTCTAAAAGCAAGTTTGAGCATGAGGAACATTTGAAGTTGGTACTTAGGACACTCAGAGAAAAAAAGTTGTTTGCTAAATTGAAGAAGTGTGAATTTTGGCTTGATTCAATCGCATTTCTGGGGCATGTAGTTTCGAAAGATGGCATTTCAGTGGACTCTGAAAAAGTGGAAGTAGTGGTTAATTGGCCGACGCCGAAGAATGTTCATGAGGTTAGGAGTTTCTTGGGATTGGCAGGTTATTACCGTCGATTCATTGATGGTTTCGCCAGGATAGCAGTTCCTCTAACAGCACTCATCAAGAAAAAATAATAAGTTTGAATAGACAACAAAGTGTGAAGAAAGCTTCCAGGAGTTGTAACAGAGATTAGTGACAGTTTCGGTGTTAACAGTCCCCACTGCTAGAGGTGAATTTGTAGTTTATAGCGATTCGTCAAGGCTTGGATTGGGGTGTGTACTGATGCAACATGGGAAGGTTATAGCATACGCCTCACGCCTACTGAAAGCGTACGAGCAGAATTATCCCATGCATGATCTGGAACTTGCGGCAGTCATTTTTGCACTTACGATTTGGAGACACTATCTATATGGGGAAAAGTGCAAAATTTATCCAAATCACAAGAGTTTGAAATTTTTCTTCACCCAAAAGGAATTAAATATGAGGCAGAGGAGATGGCTCGAGTTTATCAAGGATTATGATTGCACATCAATTTCCCACCCAGGCAAAGCTAACGTTGTAGCCGACGCCTTAAGTAGGAAGTCTATGGGACCGGCAGTTGCAGCCCTTACCACTCAACATAGGTTGTTAATGGACCTAGAAAATGCCAGTATTGAGGTCATTACTAGTGATACGAGTACTTTCATGCCCAGCTTGATAGTTCAACCAACCTTGATAGATAGAATCAAAGCTGCGCAGAAAGTGAATTCAAGGTTAGTGAAGCTAATGGAAGAAGTCGGGAACAGGGGCAAATATGACTTTAGCGTTTCCGATGATGGAGTTTTAAGGTTTAGAGGTAGATTGTGCGTGCCAGCTAACAAAGAACTGAAAAGGGTAATTCTTGAAGAAGCACACCGTTCTTTATACACAGTTCACCCGAGGAGTACCAAGATGTATCGGGACTTGAGAGAGTCTTTTTAATGGAATGGTATGAAAAGAGAAATTGTTAAATTTGTGGAACAGTGCCTAACTTGTCAATAGGTGAAGGTGGAGAATCAGAGACCAGCAGGATTAACCACTCCAGATTCCAGACTGGAAGTGAGAGCATATCTCCATGGCCTTTGTGACAGGCCTACCAAGGACATTGAGCGAACAAGATACTAGATGGGTGATCGTGGATCGCTTAACGAAAACCGCCCATTTTGTGCCCATTAAAGTTTCTTATAAACTGGAGAAACTAGCTGAGCTGTATGTGCAGGAGATAGTGAGGTTACATGGGATACCCGTACCCATTGTGTCGGATAGAGACCCTTGTTTTGCCTCCAAGTTTTGGCGAAACTTACAGGAGGCAATGGGTACTAAGTTAAATTTCAGTACTGCATTTCACCCTCAGACAGATGGACAGTCAGAAAGAACTATTCAAATCTTGGAAGACATGTTGAGGGCATGTGTGATGGATTTTAAAGGAACTTGGATGCAACATTTCCCATTGGTCGAGTTTGCTTATAATAATAGTTTCCAGGCTAGCATTGGAATGTCACCCTACGAGGTTTTGTATGGCAGAAGGTGTAGATCTCCATTGTATTGGGATGAAATAGGTGAAAGGAAATTTTTGGGGCCAGAGATTATCCAGCAGAGCACAGAGAAGATAAATGTCATTCGGGCTAGAATGAAAGCAGCTCAAAACTTACAAAAGAGTTATCCAGATAAACGCCGCCGCCAGTTAGAGTTTGAAGTTGGAGATAAAGTATTTTTGAGAATAGCACCGATGAAAGGAGTTATGAGATTTAGAAAGAAGAGCAAGTTGAGCCCAACATATATTGGGCCATTTGAAATTCTTAACTAGATTGGACCGGTGTCTTATAGAGTAGCACTTGTACCGACACTTGCAGGAGTGCATAAGGTATTTCATATATCCATGTTGAGGAAATATGTTCCCGACCGGACGCACATTATTGACTATGAACCACTTCCGATTAAGGAGAATATGAATTATACAGAAGAACCAGTTCGGATTTTGGAAAAGAAAGAACAAGTGTTACGGACTCGAACTATCCCTTTGGTTAAAGTGTTGTGGAAGAATCACGCTACTAATGAAGCTTCTTGGGAATTTGAGGAAAAAATGTGAGATAAGTACCCACAACTTTTCGATGGGAGTTTTGACAATTTATAACAAATTCCGAGGACGGAATTTTTTTTTAAGGGGGTAGGATGTAAAACCCAGCCACTGCCAGACCATGCTCGTGGAAAACGTTTCCAGAATACGTCACACAGGTTCATGCAATCCGTCGCACGGGTTCACAGGTTCACACCGCTTTGTTTTTTCCATTTTCATGCACGTTCCTTCTTCCCTTTTATTTAGGTTTGATTTGCTTCCTATTTTTAGTCTATATATATGTTAAGCAACCTCAACCCTAGACTAAGCGCCGCACGTTCTCCTCTTCACAGAAGGCCAAACTGAGATCCCCTTTCCACTATGCTAGCAAGGATCTTTATCGGCAACCACAGCTTCCATCACCCACTGTACCACCCGTTGTTGCTGCACCATTTCATCCACATTCCATGGTGAACCTCTGTCCGGACCTCACCACCGTGCCCAGCCGCACGAAGTTGTCGCCCAACGCCCCTTAGCCTCTATTTGCAAGACTTGAAATCCCCTGTTTTTGTTATTCAAAACAGAGCATCATTTGGCCACCTTAAGCTGCCACTATCACCCTCCACCGAAAGCTCATCGGCGTGGCGACCCCACAGAAACTGCCTACGAGGACTCCCCATCACCCCAATCCGCTGCATGCCACCTCAGGTCCCCCGGTAAGCTCACGTTTTTTTTTTTTTTGGTTGCGGTTCTTCCCTCTCGGTCTCTCCCTCATTTCTCTCACCATGTGTCTCTCTCTCACTTTCGCCGTCCAGCATAGGTAGCCCCACCGCCATACACCTCCGTTGCACTCCAGCCGCACCACCTTAGCTCCTGCAGCCATCCCACCGTGCCTTGCCCCCCCACGCATACACATGGTTTGGTCGTAAGCTCCTGCACTTCCTCTCTTTGTTGTCTTGTCATGTTGTTGATTTAAAATAGTTGTATATATATATGTTTATATAGATATTAAGAAGCCATTGCATAGTCGATCTAATAAAGAAGAAAAAAAATTTTGCATTATTACCTTTGAGTTACAAGTTGCATTATCGTGTTTTAAACCTTTATTAAGTATTTGTAAACTCTAAAAATTTCCATGTTTACGGAAATTATTTTGATAAGTTGGCTTTTGTAAGAGACTCATATAAATACTGATAAATTTTTGAAGTGATCAGTAAGTGCAAAATCTTATTTTGAATCCATTTAAAAGAATATTTTTGATTTAAACAAAAATATGATTATCTATTTATAATGATTTCGATATAGTTTTGTTAATTTAGTTTTATAAATTGTAGTAAGATCTCAATCGTAAATAAGTTAGAATTTAATATTTTTGTCGAGGTTATTATGTTGGTTATTGATGAGTTTAGAAAATGATGTTAGTATTTTAGGAATAATGAGAATTTCGAATTTTGAGGAATTAAAAATAGATTATTTTGGAAGTTTAGGCTTGAATATCGAAATACGAGACTAATTGAAAATTTATGGAAATTTACATGATTATCTTATAGGTGAAGATTAATATTTATTCGGCATTTTTGAGGAAATTTTTAAAAAGCTAAGAAGTCCAAGTAAGTGGGGTTCCAATGCTAGATTTGCATAAAAAGAAATTAATCGAGATTGGTTTGTAAAAATGTGCATGTTATTTTTATAAAGGAATGGTGAAAAACAACCTCAGTATATGTTTTGCATTCACTTATGAGATACGTATGAAAAAGAAATGAAATGCTTTTGACATAAATTGTGTAGACATGAGCAATATTTGACATGCTTCTGAAATATGCAAAAGAGCGAATATGATATCATTGAGATTTTTTATACATGTTATATGAAATGATTTGGATATGTTTTTGATCGAATGGAAATGATATGAATATGTTTCGCACTTGTTTTGATATGATATGAATATGATAAACCTTCGGCATATTTATCTGTTCTAAATCTAATTCTGAATATGGTTCTGATATGATGATACTGGTTCACATGATATGGTTGGTACCGACATGATATGATATGATATGAGTGAACCCACTTTGGAAACAAGGTGGTCTTTTACGTGTTCTTTCCTGTGTGCACCATCGGGGATCCGAGATTAAAAAATGAGAAATTCACCATATGATACTGCCTGGTTTGGCCACTGGGAATAGCACAACCCTACCACTGAGGTTAAACATGGTATATGACATGATACGATACGACATAATAAGATGAAGATGTGGAGTTATGTTATGCCATAGCGGTTTTCGAAAATGAAAATGGTTTATGGATATTTAAAGATTGAAAAGTCGCTCTAATTTTTCTTATAACACGTTTTGATATGTGCATTTGAAAATGAAATGTTTTATTTCTGCATACAAAACTTTCTAAAAATGGCTCATGTTTACATACTAGTATATGTTCTCTGCTTACTAAGTTGTTGATAACTCACCCCTTATCTCCACAATATTTTTCAGATGATTTGAATAGCCCAACTGAGGATCAAGAATATAGAGCTTGGGTGAGATAAGTTAAGAATTATGATTTAAGCATAGAAGACTTATATGGGTATTGAGGATTTTCATTCAGTAAGCTTGTTGTGCTCTGATGATGTAATTTGTTGGGAGGTTGATGTTTATATTAAGATTTTGTATTGTCTTAGAATAATTATACTAGAGTATTTGATGTGAATTAATGAGTATTTTGTGCGATAATAAAAAATTAGAGTATGTACTACGTGGATAGAAAATGATTTTTAGGTGACATCAGTTAACTCTCCGGACCATCGGGAACGGGGCATTACAGTAGGACTTCCACGTCGCATCACCACGGACCCAACCTGTGGTACCCCATACGATATGAATAAGGGTAGGTGGTGTATGGCTTCTTACATTGCTTCAGAATGAGAAGTTCTTGCTCTTTATAAGATTCTAATAGGGCTCCAATTCTATCATTGACTAGTCCTTTTGGAGTATAGGCCATGTGGTTTGGGTCTTCCATCGGGGAAATACAAATGGTATTAGAGACTATCCCAACCAGAAATGTGGGACTTGAACCGTGCCACCTACAATGGACAGACCCGACGAGGACGTCGAGAATTTAAGGAGGGTAGATTGTGATACCCCATATGATATGGATTAAGGTAGGTGGTATATGGGATCCCACATTACTTGGGAAAGAGAAGTTTTACTCTTTATAAGATTCCAATAGGACTCTAATTGTATCATTGACTAGTTCTTTTGGAGTATAGGCCATGTGGTTTGGGCCTTCCATCGAGGCATTACATAGCCCAGTGACAACCGACCCAGGACGGCAAATCTCTGCTCACCACCCTAGGCCAACCCCCCCTCATTTCTAAAATACCATGAAAACAACCAACTACTGTGAAACCTAGTACGAAACTCAGACTAAGCCATGCCTCAACCTTCGTAGCCTCCACGTAGCCACCTTGCAACGCCAACATCACTGCTTCTGCAGCCCACTTCTTCCACCCCATGTAAACATCTAGCCAGACCTCACCGCCATAGCCAGCCGTGAACCCACGTCGAAAAACATAACACTTAACCTCATTGAAGGACCTTTGTTTTTACATCACAAAACAGGGCACTTCATCTCGTTCGGTGCCACCAACCACGGCAAGGGAAGCCCAACGATGCCGAAGCTCCTACCAGTCCGTCATCTGCTGTTGCCCAATCACCTTGTCACCGCCGCATTACTGCCCTCTCGATGAGTTTCCCCGTGTGGTCTCTCTCCCTCTTACGGTTTACTCTCTTTCTCCCTCTACGTTTACTCTCTCTCATCTCTCTCTCTTTCTCTCTGTGTGCTCTTCAGTAGCACCGTACACCATCGACCTAGCCAACCACTGCTTTCGTCATTCCTAGCCATTTCTCTCGGTGAGCCCAGACTTATTCGCACGGTTTTGTCTTCCTCCAGTTTTCCATTTGCTTTTTCATAAGGAAGTATTTTCTGATTTTGGTTTCGGTTCCTACCTATAGATTTATTTGAATGGTATTAATAAGCCATTTTTTCGTATAGCATTTGTAAAGCATAGTAAAGAAATTATTTTAAGTATTTTATATTACTACATCTAGTTTATAAGTCAATATGCTTTCTTGCCTTTTGATGTTTATTTTGATATTGAGTTTTAAATATAATTAAGTTAATTTTTGAAATGAATTTAAGTTTGCTTTGCTATATTTGATAAAACTATATTATAATAAGTTAAGAATATACTTTGAATGACAATAGTATTTTGTTAGATTTATGATAGCTAATAATTATTTTTTAAAAAACTATTTCCGTAGTATGGATTTAAGTAAATGGAGAGTTTTAGCAAGTCTTTTAAGAGGTTTAGTAACGCTTAGTGTTTTGTATAGGTGACGATTGACGTTCATTCAGCATGATTGTGGAAAGATTCAGAATAGTACTTAAGAAGTCCAGGTAAACGGAATTCATATACTAGTTTTGCATAAAAAAAAAATAAAATGAGGTTGATTTTGAAAATATGCATGTTTGTTTTTGAAAAGAAATCTGAAAATGACTACGGATGTTTGTTCTGCATATGCATAAATTCTATATAAGAGAAAGTATTTTCTGTCATGACTGGTGCAGACATGATCTAATTTTCTGCATTTTATTTCTGAACTATGCAAAAAGGGCGAATATAAAAATCTAAAAGTTTTTTCTATGAATAAATGAAGATGTTTTGATTCTGTTTATTTCGAACATGTGAAATGATCTAAAACTGTTTAGTATTTGGTTTTGATATGATGTGGCATCTACAAACCTTGGCATGGATTTCTGATTCTGTATCTGAATATGATCTAGTTCTGATGTTGTTCTGTTATGTTTCTGTTAAGGCCTTGCCATGGGGTGAAACATGTTATACTGCCCAGCCACGGGTATAATAATGGTTTATAACACTACCACGAGGTTAAAAATGGTATTTATCCCGATGAAATGCTCCGATATGATATGAAGATGTTGTCGCAGTTTATGATATGCCGAAGGATTTTTGAATAATAAAGTTTTCTGAAAGTTTCACTCTAATGTTTTGTAACAAGTTTTGTTTCTGCATTCTGAAAGTAAATGTTTTGTTCTGCATACTGAATTATATAAATGCTCATGTTTACATGCTAGTATAAGTTCTCTGCTTACTGAATTATTGATAACTCACCCCTTATCTCCACAATATTTTTAAAATATTTTGGTGGTTCACCTGGGGATTAAGATTATAAGGCATTGGGTGAGATGATTTAAGTATAGTGGATTAAGTATAGAAAGTTTTTAAGAGTATTAGCGACTTTTATTAAGAAATTTAATTGTGTTATGATGACTTGACATTTTGAAAAATTGTTTATATTGAAGAAATTAGTTTGAATCAAAATTTCTATATGATATTGGGAATTTGGAATCTATTATTATATTGTTAAAATGTAAGTTTAAGTGATAGGAAGTAACTCTCCGACTCCGGCGGGACCGGGGCGTTACATTTGAGTTTTAGACCCTCTAGTCAATTAGGACATGTCCAATTAAAAATTCAAAGTTGATTTTTCATTGGAATATCTACACGGTGACCCTATTGGGCAAATAATCTATTGGCTATCGGCTTTTTTGGCCACTTTTCGAAAAACAAAAGCTGAAGATTTTCTTTCCAAAAATATTTTATAGGCCTCTCCCCTTCAAAGGTCGTGATGATGTTACGTCGTGATCAGGGATGGATCGTCCCATTATACAAATTAGTGAGCTTGCAATTCTTAGACCTATCCCATTATACCTATCTTTAAGGGAAAAATTTCAAAGCCATCGACCATTTGGATTTTTGATTTAACGATGAGAATTTCATAGTGCATAAATGAAGGTCCTTTAATTTGGGAATTCTTTAATACAAACAATCCCATGCAGCATTAACTGCAAGAAATTTTTCCAATTTTCCTATTTCCGAGTATTGATTTCTTTCTTTTTCTGGACCCATTTTTCTCTCCTAATAGTAAATTCAGGAGAATAAAGACGATGGAATCTCTTCAAGGGTCCGTCCTGCAACAGGGTCCCCTGAATTTGACTTCTAGTGCAATTTTATTTTGTTTTCTATTGACTTTTTTTAAAAAAATACACTAACGGTCAAAACCAAGGGAAAACTCGGGGCAAACTAGCAACAACACTACTACTACTTTCCAATACCTCAACCATTAACATACGCTACCGTTACAGCAGATTTGAATTTTTGTATCGATTTAGAGTCTATGACGGTCACTAAACCATCATTAGAGATAACCTTTAGTGATTGTTTCTTTAAGCTGTCACTAAAGTTGGAATATAATTTAAACAACGTTCGCACGGTTAATAATATACATTCGAACATTAATAATCGCCGTCGTTTTATAGTTAAGTACATTCGAACGTATATGTATGAACAATGTTAAATTTATTCAAACGTTACTGGATTTACCTGTGAATGTAATGTTTTTAAAATATATTTAAACTGGTTGGCTGAGTTATGTTCAAATGGTATGAGCAACATGAGGATGTCACTGATATAAGACACGAGTAATATACAACAACAATTTAGGATACAAGAATATATCAAACAACAGATAATTATCTAATTCAGTTATTATTTGTTTGCAACCGATTGTGCTATATGATTAATTAAGGTGAATTAGCTTCTTTAGGCATTTTAAAAAATATTATTCTTTTAGATATTTTTAGTTTTACATATAGTATTTTCTATCAAAAATACTTTGGTGTTAACTTTTTTTTTTCTCAATAAAAAGGGAGGCGTGGGTGACTAGTGTAGCAACCCTCCTTAGGCGTGACAATAGGAGCACCTCCCAGTTGAGGAATATTCGGTTTGAGCCATAATTATTGCCCCAAGGGCGAGTCCGTCACCACAGCACCTCCAAAGTATCCAGCTAGTCCAAAGTTCATCCCATAACCCAAAGGTTAAGCTTTACTACTACAAGTGGTTTCAGCTTATATACTAAATCGAACTCCTAACCTCGAAACTATGAAATACCAACTCGTACCACCTAGGCTACCACCTTGGTGGTATTAAGGTATTAACTTATTTTACATATTATTCTTCCAATTAATTTGTTTAGTAATTAATTAATGGGTTTACTTATTTTTCATATTAGTAAATCATATATTCTACCTAATTAATTATGAATTAATTGTGTTATATGATTTTCTTAAATCTAATTGATGCGAAGGTATCATCAAATCTGAGCATCGAGGAATATTATGCAAGATAAGTCTGAGGTTGAATATTATTTTAAGGAGGATGTCGAGGCTCCTAGTGATACATTTCATATATTAATTTGGAGGAAGTTTCATTCCACCAAGTTTCTAGTCCTTTCTCCAGTAGCCTGGGATGTGTTGGTCATTCTAATCACTACGGTTGCCTCTGAGTCGGCATTTAGCACCAGAGGTCCTATGTTGGATGCTTATCGAAATTCATTGGCTTTGAGCACCATAGAGGCCCTCATTTGCACACAGAGCTGGCTAAGGTCTACACCTATTGGACTAGATACTATTCATGATTCCGAGAGGTATAGATTTAAATCGTGTAACTTTATGCTCAGCCTTTATTTTTAAATAACTAATTAGATATTTTTCTTGTTTTAATTATTTAACTTGTAATTTTTATGTTTTTGGAGACTTAGCTGTGAAACCCAAAATAATTGCACAGGATTGGGATGGACACATTATGGCTGGGAATCCGGTAGATCATTAACTTTCATGTGAGGTAATTTATTGTTAGTATGTTTAATTTGGCAAAATAGTTTAATGTCTAACTTTTTTTAATTTTGAGAATAATGCAGGATACTTGGAGTTGGAGGAGTTGGGTGCCGAGAGTTATTTATTGTAACTTTGTTTTTTATAAGATCTAGTTTTTCTTTTTTCTTTTTTTTTTTTAATTCTGATACATGGTAACATTTTTTTTTCTTTTCAATCTGAGACATTATGAATTAGTTGAGGAGTTTGCTAGTGAGTTTGGTGATACTAAAGGGGTGTAATGTTTGGTGACTTTGGTAGAGGACTTTACAAAGGGTGTAAGGTGTAACGCCCCGACCCCGAGGGTCCGGAGAGTTAACTCATAAAACCAGATAATCAACTCTAACAAGGCTAGAGTACTTCCAAATTCAAGAATTTATCCATTTTCCCAAACCTCAAATCTAACGTATATACTTCAATTAAATAAATCAAATAAACTCATCTATCCAATATTCAATCCAACAACCCAAATAAAAATCAACTCTTCTTCATGTCTCAAATAACAACTAGAAATAATATAACATTAATATAAGTATCCATAAACCGTCTAAATCCATTGAAGCAAACTTAAGCAAGATAATTAACCTCCAACACCAACACTAATATCATATGATACCCAACAACAAATCAATGCTAATCTTCTCCATAGACTCTAATACTGATCTTCAGCTGAGCCATCGATGTCATCTGAAATATTATGAAGATTAACGGGGTGAGTTATCAACAACTCAGCAAGCAGAGAGCATATACTAGCATGTAAACATAAGCATTTATAATATTTGATAAGCCGAACAAAACATTTACTTTCATAATGCAGAAACAAAACTTGTACAAAAACATTAGAGCGAAATTTCCAGAAAAATAAACTTATTCCAAAAATAGAATCCGTTGGTATTTCTAAACTGAAACATTATAATCTTATCTTCATTTAATATCACATCGGGACAATACCATGTTTAACCCCCGTGGTAGGGTTATAAACCACCATTATACCCAAGGCTGGGCCATATTCCATGTTTCACCCCCGTGGTAGGGTTATAAACCACCATTATACCCGCGGCTGGGCCATTTTCCATGTTTCACCCCCGTGGTAGGGTTATAAACCACCATTATACCCGTGGCTGGGCCTTGACAGAAACAGAATGGATTTCATCGAAAATCCGATTACAATCATATACAGAATCAGAACTTCATGCCAAGATTTTTAGATGACACATCATATCAAAACAAAACACTGAAAGCCTTCAGATCATTTCACATGTTCGAGATAAACAGAAACAAAATATTCTCATTTGTTCATAACAAAACTTTTAGAATTCCTTATTCGTTCTTTTACATAGTTCAGAAACAAAGTGCACAAAGCTAGCTCATGTCTACACCAGTCATTACAGAAAACACTTTCTCTTATATTGAATTTATGCATATGCAGAATAAACATCTGAAGTTTTTTTCAGCTCATTTCTTTTCAAAAACAAACACGTTTATTTTCAAAGTCAACCTTATTTTATTTCTTTTATGCAAAACTAGTATATGAACCCCGCTTACCTGGACTTCTTAGCTTTTCAGAAATTTCTTCAAAAAATAATGAGTCGACTAATAATCGTCACCTATAAAAAAATAATCACACAATTTCCGTAAGTTTTCAACCAATTACGGATTTCCATATTTAAGCCTAAGCTTCTAAAATAATCTATCTTAATTTCTCAAAACTTAAAAATCCTCATAATCCCAAAGTATATCATTACTTCATAAAATCACCAATATCCACCACAACCCACGTCATACACAAAACACCAATATTTAAACCCAAACAGCCAACAAATCTCATAGTCTAAACCAATCATACTAACAACTCCATCACCCAATCCAATCAACCCCGTTACTCCTCGGACTCAGTCCGGCAAAACCAATCAGCAATTAAATACAGTGTAATGTGCTAGTGCAAAAATACATTAAATTCACGAGAATTCTTTGAAAAAATACTTATATTGCTATATAATGATTTCCGAAGGATCACGAAACTGCAAGAAGTGGCAGCTCAGCAACGTAACAGCGTAAAATACACTGTGGCCATGGGTCTCAAAAACCCATTTTTCAACGGGGACAAACCAAGACCCAAAATTGATAGGGTAGGGCCTAGAGAGGTCGGTGAAGCCAATGGTGGTGGTGGTTTGCCGTGAGTGGCGGCGCAAGGGGTGTTTTAGGCCAAAAATGCACAAATCGAAAATGGATTTGGTGGGGCTTCACCGGTGACGGATCGGAGCCGGGGTTGGGTCCATTAGATAGCTGAGAGGTTGGGGATGAAGTGGTGAAGAGATGGTGGCCGGTGGTGGCGCGACGGCGGCGCGCGAGCACAAAGAACGCCGCGGCTTGGTGTGGTGCGTGGGGGCTAACGGCGGCGCGAGGAGGGCTGAAATTGGAGGGGTGAGGTCGCCGTCCTGTGGGAAGCACGATGGGGTGGGCGGTGTCGCGCACGGCAACGCGACGGTGGCGGGCTAGGTGAGGAACGGTTGCACGGCGAGAGAGAGAGAGAGAGAGAGAGAGAGAGAGAGAGAGAGAGAGAGAGAGAGAGAGAGAGAGACGTCCGCGCGGGAAGGGAAACCAGGGGAGAAAAAGAAAATAAAGAAAAAAAAAGAAGAAAAGAAAAAGAAAAGGAAAAGAAGAAAAAAAAGAGGGAAAAGAAGTGAGGTCCAAAACTCACAACTTGGGTCACAAAAAAAATTCCAACAAAAAAAAATTATTTCAACACCACAGTTTTAAATAAAATAAATTTAAATACAGTGACTAAGTAAAATAAGATAATTAAATCCAACAATACAATAATATTTAAAACCTACAAACTAATTTAAATTAAGAGAATTTAAATGCATAACAATTATTAATATTAAGGAAACATGTCAAATTTAATTTTCACAAATTAAAATCATAAAAAAAAAAACCAATAAAATCTGAAAATTTAAAACAAGCTAATCAAATTTTAAATTAATAACAAATTATAATCCTTCAATTAAAAAAAATACACTAAAAAAAAAAAATACGGGGTGTTACATCCTCCCCCCCTTAAAAAAATTTCGTCCTCGAAATTTGAAAGGTCAAACATGACGTTAAAGCAGGATAGAAGATACAACCCAAACACGCTAAACCTTCCATAGGCAATTCCATCATACTCGTACTAGTCCCCAGTGGCACAACACGTCCAGTATTCTTAGGATGGCTATGATATCCAAAATCTTACTTTCCACAAGAGCCTTAATACAACATCCAATGAATCCCAAAGATTAATAGCTCTATTCGATAATCTATATTAACCCCAATTGACTCCTATGGTATAACTTCCAAATCTTCATTGTATTCTACCTTTGGTAACTTAATGGCCACTTCCAAAGTTAATCATCAATAACATAATTGGTACAACTGAGCGATTAGTCTCCAACTACAAGTATCGTCTCAAAAATTTAAGTCACGACTAATTTCTCAAAATCAACACAAAATTTGAACTCCTAATTATAACCAAAATATCACACTTCTGCTGCGCACTCTGATAATTCGCCACATGCATAAAATTTATGTCCTCATAAAAACAACAACATCGAGTACATGGTAGCTCCATACCTAATGACCAGAAAACTCTTATCACATTTTGATAGAAAAAAATGCTTGATCTCCCAAAACCATGAATTATTACACTTTTTTTTTTTTTTCCTCAAAAATCACCAAGAATGCCTTCTTGAATCTACACCAACTATGATCCTTAAATTTGATATGGATCAAATCCCAAAACTTGCCACTAAAACCTCGAACTAATAACAATTATTATCCAAATTGGACCAATATCTTCAATCCTCAAAAAAATGATCCCCTTAACAATTCTTATATCAATAACTCAACTTCGATCAATCCCATAATAATGGTCACATACTATCCAATCTCCAAAATAAATCAGGCTAACACACCAAGCCTGCAGAAATAAAAATTCCAATCTCATTATAAATCAGTCCTTCAAATTGCAATTCTAAAACCTTAAAACTTTAAATTATATAAGAATCACTTTCTGAGATCTGTAAAAATTAACAAACTTATATCCAATAATAAAACTATCAACTCCCGAAGCTTTCAAAATCTATAACATTAAATGATAACAAATCATTTCTTAAAGTCTGCAAAACCTTAAACCTTTGGTGAAATTCTCATAAATCTACCCTTAAATGTTTGTTGAACTTACAACCTACTATTCTAAAGCCTCATGTCAAATCTCCACGAAATCTAAAACCTCAATTATCCTACTCCCCAAAGAGATCACCCAAACCAAACCGTTCCCTTCATGCCTCAAGATTACAAAAACAAACCAAGTCGATAAAAGTTCAAACCTACTACACTAAATATTTATACCTAATAATAGCATTCTTAGTCGTATCATCTTCCTGCCATAACTTAATCTTTAACCCACTTTTCAGCTTCGAACGAAACGAACAAAATAAAGTAAACTTAATAAATAAAATAACATAATTCCAATTCAAATAAAATAAAATCAAACAAAACCAAATAAATTCAAGTTAAATAAAAATAATAATTTCCAATTAAACTTTTAAACTTTTCTGGTACTGCACACATGGTTTTACCCATTCTTAGTCATATCATTAATCAGCACATATAGTCATTCCTACCATCTAATAGTGTAAACCCGACATCGCGCTAAACTCTCTTTCGTCTTTAGAAATCTAACCTCAAAAATCTAAACCTTAAATTAATCTTATAAAGATTATCTCCTATAGTCCACCAAGTAAGCTTGTCGGATCTAAAATCCCTAAACCTCAAAATCTCGAAACTCAATCATAAAGTCTGTAAAATCTAAACCTCAAATATCCACATAATCATCTCTTATTCTTTAAAATTCTACACCTCAAATCTGAAGTTTCTTCTTAAACTCACAGATATCTAAACCTCCAAAGTTTATAGTATGCAGAATCTCTAACCTGTCTCTGATACCATCTGTAACGCCCCGACCCCGAGGGTCCGGAGAGTTAACTCATAAAACCTGATAATCAACTCTAACAAGGCTAGAGTACTTCCAAATTCAAGAATTTATCCATTTTCCCAAACCTCAAATCGAACGTATATACTTCAATTAAATAAATCAAATAAACTCATCTATCCAATATTCATTCCAACAACCCAAATAAAAATCAACTCTTCTTCATGTCTCAAATAACAACTAGAA
Source organism: Juglans regia (assembly GCF_001411555.2). Taxonomy (NCBI): domain Eukaryota; kingdom Viridiplantae; phylum Streptophyta; class Magnoliopsida; order Fagales; family Juglandaceae; genus Juglans; species Juglans regia. Next base: position 20,485,677 of record NC_049904.1, read on the forward strand.
ATAATATAACATTAATATAAGTATCCATAAACCATCTAAATCCATTGAAGCAAACTTAAGAAAGATAATTAACCTCCAACACCAACACTAATATCATGAGATACCCAACAACAAATTAATGATAATCTTCTCCATAGACTCTAATACTGATCTTCAGCTGAGCCATCGATGTCATCTGAAATATTATGAAGATTAACGGGGTGAGTTATCAACAACTCAGCAAGCAGAGAGCATATACTAGCATGTAAACATGAGCATTTATAATATTTGATAAGCCGAACAAAACATTTACTTTCAGAATGCATAAACAAAACTTGTACAAAAACATTAGAGCGAAATTTCCAGAAAAATAAACTTATTCCAAAAATAGAATCCGTTGGTATTTCTAAACTGAAACATTATAATATTATCTTCATTTAATATCACATCGGGACAATACCATGTTTAACCCCCGTGGTAAGGTTATAAACCACCATTATACCCGTGATTGGGCCATATTCCATGTTTCACTCCCGTGGTAGGGTTATAAACCACCATTATACCCGTGGCTGGGCCTTAACAGAAACAGAACGGATTTTATCGAAAATCCGATTACAATCATATACAGAATCAGAACTTCATGCCAAGATTTTTAGATGACACATCATATCAAAACAAAACACCGAAAGGCTTCAGATCATTTCACATGTTCGAGATAAACATAAACAAAATATTCTCATTTGTTCATAACAAAACTTTTAGAATTCCTTATTCGTTCTTTTACATAGTTCAGAAACAAAGTGCACAAAGCTAGCTTATGTCTACACCAGTCATTACAGAAAACACTTTCTCTTATATTGAATTTATGCATATGCAGAATAAACATCTGAGGTTGTTTTCAGCTCATTTCTTTTCAAAAACAAACACGTTTATTTTCAAAGTCAACCTCATTTTATTTCTTTTATGCAAAACTAGTATATGAACCCCGCTTACCTGGACTTCTTAGCTTTTCAGAAATTTCTTCAAAAAATGTTGAGTCGACTAATAATCGTCACCTATAAAAAAAATAATCACACAATTTCCGTAAGTTTTCAACCAATTACGGATTTCCATATTTAAGCCTAAGCTTCTAAAATAATCTATCTTAATTTCTCAAAACTTAAAAATCCTCATAATCCCAAAGTATATCATTACTTCATAAAATTACCAATATCCACCACAACCCACGTCATACACAAAACACCAATATTTAAACCCGAACAGCCAACAAATCTCATAGTCTAAACCAATCATACTAACAACTCCATCACCCAATCCAATCAACCCCGTTACTCCTCGAACTCAGTCCGGCAAAACCAATCAGCAATTAAATACAGTGTAATGTGCTAGTGCAAAAATACATTAAATTCACAAGAATTCTTTGAAAAAATACTTACATTGCTATATAATGATTTCCGAAGGATCACGAAACTGCAAGAAGTGGCGGCTCAGCAACGTAACAGTGTAAAATACACTGTGGCCGTGGGTCTCAAAAACCCACTTTTCAACGGGGACAAACCAAGACCCAAAATTGATAGGGTAGGGCCTAGAGAGGTCGGTGAAGCCAATGGTGGTGGTGGTTTGCCGTGGCTGGCGGCGCAAGGGCTGTTTTAGGCCAAAAATGCACAAATCAGAAATGGACTTGGTGGGGCTTCACCGGTGACGTACCGGAGCCGGGGTTGGGTTCATTGGGTAGCTGAGAGGTTGGGGATGAAGTGGTGAAGAGATGGTGGCCGGTGGTGGCGCGACGGTGGCGCGCGAGCACAAAGAACTCCGCGGCTTGGTGTGGTGCGTGGGGGCTAACGGCGGCGCGAGGAGGGCTGAAATTGGAGGGGTGAGGTCGCCGTCCTGTGGGAAGCACGATGGGGTGGGCGGTGTCGCGCACGGCAACGCGACGGCGGCGGGCTGGGTGAGGAACGGTTGCACGGCGAGAGAGAGAGAGAGACGTCCGCGCGGGAAGGGAAACCAGGGGAGAAAAAGAAAATAAAGAAAAAAAAGAAGAAAAGAAAAAGAAAAGGAAAGGAAAAAAAATGAGGGAAAAGAAGTGAGGTCCAAAACTCACAACTTGGGTCACAAAAACAATTCCAACAAAAAAAAATTATTTCAACACCACAGTTTTAAATAAAATAAATTTAAATGCAGTGACTAAGTAAAATAAGATAATTAAATCCAACAATACAATAATATTTAAAACCTACAAACTAATTTAAATTAAGAGAATTTAAATGCATAACAATTATTAATATTAAGCAAACATGTCAAATTTAATTTTCACAAATTAAAATCATAAAAAAAAACCAATAAAATCTGAAAATTTAAAACAAGCTAATCAAATTTTAAATTAATAACAAATAATCCTTCAATTAAAAAAAATACACTAAAAAAAAAAAAAATTCGGGGTGTTACATAAGGTGTTGTAACAATGGTCAGGTTGGTGACTTTTGGTTATGATTGTGGTGGACTTTAATGTAGGTATGTATATTGAGCTACTGTTCAAGGGTGTAATATTGCATTTGGTTGTGATTGTACTGCTGGAAATGTTGCATTTTTAATTTAAGTTGGGATTATGATTGTTGTGCAGGATGTAATGTAGGTAATTTTCCCTTTTAGTGATTGTGATTGTAATTGTGAATTTTCTCCTCTTTTGTTTTGTAACTTATGTAATTTTTTCATTAATTGTATTTTTTTTAAAATTTTTTTTTACAATATTTTTCTGCAGTAGGCCATAACTATGTTTGTTTTACTATATTTTTCTACAATGAGATAAAATTGAAGCCCACTGGGTAGATATTGATTTTTAGTTTTTTTTTTTTAATTTTTAACAAGTTTTTTAGAAATTGGCCAAAAGTCAACAAAAACGGACTCTTGGGTCGGCCCAACTCCGATTGGAGTCGGAACACGAATCCAAAATCACCTCCAATTCCAGTCATAGTTCGAACTCACCCCTAGAAGAATATCGTACAATAGGAGCAATTAATTGAACAAGCTTTCGCTCAACTGGCAACCACCCTAGTCCTTATGGGTTCATGGGGCCTAAAGCTCGGAGATTCAAATCCCCTCAAGAGCATTAGCGTTAACAACTTAACATTGGATTGGCTCTCATTAGACAAATTTTGCATATATCTCAACTTTTCTTCTATCTATCCCGCTTGAAATTTAATTGCACATTAAACTATTCATCTAAAATCTATCTAATAATAAAATGTTATCTATCATCATATTTCGCATATCTATTAGTTATATTTACTTATCAAATAAATTTTATTTTATTTAAATTATTATAATTTATAACGATAGTTTTATTATTAATAATGTAACGATTATGTCTTTCATTTTAATTAAATTATTACTTTTTGCTTATATATCTAATGCAAACCATTCGATAAAATCTAAAAACATATTTTATTCAAGTTTGGATTGGAGGATAGAGGAAGAAAAATGAAGAACTTGTAAATGCACTGATCAGTTTTACGCAACGAACGAGAGAAATCAGGTCAAAAATAATAATAATAAGACTGTTCAGAGAGAGAAAATAAGCTTAAAAAGTAGATGCCTAAATTGCCATTCATTTTCATGTATATTTAACTACCGTAGTTAAAAGCTCAGACCACTATTGGATACCTAATGCCTACACCACTGCCGGTGGTTAAACTGGGCTAAATGACCAGGTCCCTCAAGAATTACCAGTGAAAAAAAGAAATTAAAAGAAAAAATTAACAGCCTTTCTGAAAAAAATACCATCAATGATTTTTCAGGCATATTTTAAGGAATAATATTAGATACAGTTATGAGTATGGAAGAACCATATCTGTAAGGAGACTTTTCCCATTAGAGAGGCCCAGTAGATGCTTGGCCTAAGGTAGCAGGCCCAAACTGTAGCCCTTAAATAGCCCAAGGCCCTCTCCAAAGATGCCAACTTACAAGCTAAGGAAGGTGGTGAAGGAGTTGATGGGATGGGCTGACCTAACGCAGCTCGGCTGCACCCACTCTTGGGAAATTGAACTTAGCAAAGCAGTAAGAGCGGAAGAGCCTTTGATCTTCTGACACAGGAGCTTGAATGGACAACAGATGGGAAATTTAGGGTAAAAGCAATCGAGAAGTCATGCACCGCATTAATGGCGCCATCACAAAGGCACACCGCATTAAAGACACTAGCAAAGGAAACAGTAAGCCAAGACGTGGGCTCCACAGGACCAGGTATGATCTGTTCCCCCCCGACTACTAGTATAAATAACAGTCCTCGGGTACGATGAAACTATCTTCACTCTCAATCATTATTTACAAACTTCCAAGAAAACATTCACTAACTTAAGTATCAAGGGTCGAAAACTAGAAAGCAAACTAGCTGGAGTGTGCGGCGTGGACAAGAAGGCTTCCCTCTACCACAGCAAGTGGTGACCCGAACCGTTGAAGTGCCTGCGGTAGGGATTGAGGTGATGCAAATATAACCTGGAGCCCCTAACTGGGAAAGGGACATCCTCAAGTATTTGGATAGCAGCGAATTGCTCGAGGATAGATAAGAAGCCCAGAAGGTTAAAAGCCGAGCAGCAAGGTACACTTTGATCGAAGGAGTCCTGTATCGGAGAGGAGACGCGGTGCCTCCCTTGAGGTGCATCTCCCAAGAGGAAGCCCAGTACTTGTTGGCAGAGATACATGAGAGAATATGCAATAATCATTCGGGAGAAAGGGCATTAGCAGGAAAGGCGATAAGGGCTGGATACTATTGGCCCCATGCCTTGCGAGATGCCAAGTAGTACGCATGAAAATGTTGAAAGTGTCAAAAGTACGCCAAGGTGCCCCATTGACCGCTAAAAGAGCTAACATCTATTACCTCGCCATGGCCCTTCGCCCAATGGAGAATTGATCTGGTCAGGCAGCTTCTCCCAAGCAAAGGAGGCATGAAGTTCATCGTAGTAGCAGTAAATTATTTCACCAAGTGGGTTGAGGTTGAAGCTCTAGCGACCATCACAGCAAACAGCATCATGCAATTTTTGTGGAAAATAGTGGTCTACCACTTTGGCATCCCACACACCATCATATCAGATAACGGGAGATAGTTGGATTCTGAACATTACCATAACTGGTGTCAGGAGTTGGGGATTGAGTTTCGGTAACCCACTCTAATGGCAAAGTAGAAGCCACCAATAAGATACTGATGGGAATACTCAAGAAACGACTTGATGATCGGAAGGGCACTTGGGCAAAGTAACTTCTCGGCTTGCTGTGGGCATATCGAGTCACGATAAAGACACAGACAAGAGAAATGCTTTTCACCCTTGCGTATTGTCACGAAGCAATGCCACCAGTGGAGATCAGGATCCCCATATACAGAGTACAACATTTCGATTAGAGTTCCAAGGACAAAAGGTTTGAAAAGCAGCTTGACCTGTTGGAAGAAGTCAGGTTGGAGGTCGAAATAGGGGTTGCCACCAACAAGAGATGGGCAGAATGCTACTTCAACAAATGAGTGTGTCTGAGAGCATTCGCGGTTGGAGACATGGTGCTCAAAGAAATGAGAACAACAATACGAGATGGAGGAAAGCTGGGTCCAGTGGGAAGGCCCATATGTAGTGTAATGCCCGGTTCCACCACCCCCACTAAGTTTTTCATCACGTCAAGCACCCCACACTTTTCCTCTTTCGGTGGAACATCATTATTATTCGACCGTTGCATATTGTTTCTGCGTTATTCTAAAACTTTGCACATGAATAAGCCTCACGGGAAACCCACCTGCACCCCTTGCTAACCGAGCACTAGCATCAGCGTCCGCATGCATGCACAACCCAGTTCAAGTAGGCAGCCATTTTCTTTACTCACTTCAACACTGCTGCTCGATCTCGACCCACCCAGCCGCTGTTCACCCGGTTGCCGTACCAGCCAACCACCAGCACCTAGCACGCCGGAAGCCACCGTATGAAACTGCCCTACCACGCGAAGCCGTAGCCCATGCATAGACGTCCGTAGCATGCATGAAGCTCAGCCCAGTGCACGTCGCACTCTGATCCTCTCCACGCCAACCCAAAACGCCAGCCACTAGCCTTGTCACCACGAAGCCGAGCCACCCTCGCTGCTCCTCCCTCAGACAACCACCGAAACACTGCCTCATCATCAACCGAAGCATCCCCTGTTTTAGCTCCCGAAAACAGAGCAAGTTCTTGCTCAAATTCCCCACTAAGCTCCCTTCCGTCGGCCTCTCACCCTCCCCGTGCCCCTCGGCAGGCACGTTACAACAACCATCCACCGCACGGAATCACTCAAAATAGTAAGCCAACCACGGGACCACTGTGGAACAACTGCAGCAGCAGCCTGTTGCCATCAGGAACATCCTTCCCGCGTGAAGCCCAGCTCGGCCACGGGCCACCTAGTCGCAGCTCACCCAGCTAACGCGAAACCAACCTCCACGTCACCACCGTACTGCTCGACCACTGCTTCTAACCACTGCTCTCTCTTCCTCTCGGTATTATCTTCTCCCACATGCCGTGATCACTCTCTCTCCATTCTCCCATCACTTTCTCTTCACTCATCACTCTCTCTCTTACCAGTGCTCAACTTGCCGTCGTGACCACCGCTGTTCACCGTACCCAGGCCGCCGTCACACGAAGTCCTCTCGGTAAATACTTCCCCTCCATGCAAAGTAGAGCTTATTTTTAAACTGGGAATAGTGTACTTTAGTTTTCTCCCGTAAACAAAAAAGCTTGGCATGATGTGGAATACTTTTGATGAAATTCCTTTCATGCCCTTTGAGTTATAAAAACTGTATTATTATTTTTGGACGTAAATTGTAGCTTGGGCCTCAATTAACTGGTTTGCTGATAATTTGTAAAATGTTTTAATTGGGCCTAGACTCGTTTTATTCTAGTACAATAATTATAATTTTATAGAAATATTTTAAAATTAATGTATTTGTCGGAGGAGTTAAGTTATATCAACGAAATTTAGGAAATAGTGGTATTTTGGAGTTAAGAGAAATTTTAGGTTTTGAAGTATTAAAATAGGTATTTCCAGTGTAATTACAAACTAACTGTTCAATTGGAAATTTATTCAAGTTACATGAATTTTCTATAGGTGGCGATTGATATTCGTTTGGCACTGTTGTGAAGATATTTTGAAAAGCTAAGAAGTTCAGGTAAGTGAGGTTCCTATACTAGACTTTGCATAAAAAGAAAATGAAACGAGGTTGATTAGAAAATATACATATTTGTTTTGAAAAGAAATCTGAAAGCAACTTTAGTTATGCGTTACCGCATATGCATGAAAGCTGTATAAGAGAAAATATTTTATGTCATGACTAGTGTATACATGAGCTAATTTTTGTACATTCTTTTTCTGAACCATGCAAAATTAGCGAATTTAAAATTTATGAAAATTTGTACATGTGATATGAAAATGTTCTAAAACTGTTTTTGAATATGTGAAAAGATCTAAATTTGTTCAGGACTCTATTTTGAATATGTTGTGACATCTGGAAACCTTAGTATGAGATTCTGATTCCGTATTTTGATTAAATCTGATTATGGTGTTCTGCTCGGTTTCCTTTACGGCCCAACCACGGGTTATAATAGTATATATGGCCCAACCACGAGTAATAATGGTGGACACGGTCCAACCACAGGTTATAATAGTGGATAAGGCCCAGTCACGGATATAATGGTGGTATATAATCCTACCACGAGAGTTAAACATGGTATACGGCCCAGTCACAGTTATAAAGGTGATTTATAATTTTATCACGGGAGTGAAACATGGTATATGACTCAGCTACGAGTATAATGGTGGCTTATAACCCTACCTATGTGATGCTCTAATATGATGAAGATGAGGTCTCAGATTTTGATATGCCAAAGGATTTTAAATAAGAAAGTTTTCTGAAAACTTTGCTCTGAAAGTTTTGGTAACATGATTTGATTTTGCATTCTGAAAGTAAATGTTTCTGTTTTTACATTCTGAAAGTAAATGTTTTTGATTTTACCATCTGAAAGTAAATATCTTGTTCTGCATTCTGAATTCTAAAAAATGATCATGTTTACATACTAGTATATGTTCTCTACTTACTGAGTTGTTGATAACTCACTCCTTATCTCCACAATATTTTTCAAATCATTATGATGGTCCTGCTGGCAAGTAAGAGTAGGCTATGTTAGAGAAGTTGTGAAGTTTGTAGAAGAATAAGTACCCGAGGATACAAGTATTTATTTTGGGAGTCTCTTTAGTTAATTTATGACTTTATATTATTTTTGGCACTGTAAGTCATGGAAATTTCGAACTATGTAGAGTTCTTATTTATTTCTTTGAGGTAATTAATTAGTGTCTTGATAGATGGACATATATTTTTATTTTGAATAAATGGATTTCGTATTTGGATGGAATATCAAAGTGTAAAAATCTATTATAGAAGATGACATTAGGTTACAAGAGTTGGCCCTCCGGACCTCTAGTATGGGGCGTTACATGTAGTCACCACCACTACTCGTTTGGACTCCTACAGACTCCCAAGGAAACGAGCTGCCGCATCCTTGGAATGCCAAGCACTTGGTAAAATTTTATTGTTAAAACTGACTTAGTTATTGTAAGTTTGTGTTTTCATGAAAATATTGCGAATCCTAATGAAAGAGGTGTTGTGTTTTGATGTCGAATTTCAGGAATATAATGTCCATTAACATAATCTCCATCGACAAAGTCTCTGTCAACTACTTACCTCTCCCCGAGGCACCAAAGGGGGGAGTCATGCCAAAGGCTACTTTATCCTTCTCGCGGAGGAGTGCAGGTTGGCCCTCGGCCATCTAGAGACAAACTTACCTTCCTTGTAAGCGTCAACAGTCAAGAGTGGGTCCAGTTACAAACTGTCTGAATAGTGTACCTCCCGTGGGGCCCAATGGGCAGGTTAAGCCAAAGGCCACCCTATCCCTCCTGCAATGGAGAGCGGGTCCAGTCTTACCGAAAACTTACCCCTACCTCCGCCATGACGAAGTGCGGGATTAACGCCAGTCTAACCCAAACTTACCATTTTCTACAATGTCAAAGGCGGGAGCAGGTCCAGTTACAAACTGCCCGAACAATTTACCTCCCCACGAAGGATGATAGGTGAACTGGAGGCTCAACCTCCTCATCTGGGAGAGCGGGTCCAGCCCTCCCGGTGGCCCGAAGATCTTACCCCAACCCCCATCGCGGCAAAGGAGCGGACAAGCCACATCTTTGTTCGATTTACCTCCCTCGCAGGGCACCAAAGGAAAAGGTAGGCCCGAATGATGTCTTGTCCCTTCTACAGCATAGTGCGGGTTAGTCCTCAGCTACCTGAACGAGAAGACTTACCTTCATCATAAGCGTCAAAAGGCGAGAGTGGGTTTACTGACAAACTGCCAGAAAAACCTGCCTCCTTGCCGACCAAGGAGATGGGTTGAGCCAAAGGCCGCCATGTCCCCCTGAGGCGAAGCAAGGAACAGAGAGATGGGTTGAGCCAAAGGCCGTCCAATCCCTCTTGCGATGGAGAGCAGGCCCAACCCAAGGCTGCCCAAAGACTTACCCTAACCCCCATCTTGGTGAAGGAGCAGACCAGCCATCATTGTCCGAATTACCTCATTGGGGGGCTAAAGGGACAATTTGGCTTAAGGCAATCCAGCCCCATCCCAAGGGAGTGTGAGTGGTCCTCAGCCACTCAAAGACGAAGACTACCTTCCTCGTGAGCGTCAACAGGTGGGAGCGGGTCCAGTTACAGACTGCCCGAACGACCTACCTTCCAATGGACCAAGGAGATGGGTTGAGCAGAAGGCCGCAATGTCTCCCTGCGGTGGAGAGTGGCTATAATAACAAACTACCCGAATGACATTCCTCCCCATGGACCAAGGAGAAGGGTTGATCCGATGGCCACCCTATCTCTTACCGCGGGTAAGTTGTCGGGTAGCCGAGTGGATACAGCCCCGCGGCTGCCCGACAACTTACCCCGACCCCTACCGCGGTGAAGGAGAGGAGCAGTTGCATCGTTGCCCAAATTACCTCCTTGGGGGAACTAGAAAGACTGGGTGGCTTGATGCATCTCGACCCCTCCCCAATAGAGTGCGGGCTCGGTCCATCGACTGCCCAAATATAAGCACCACAACGAGAAGTGATAAGCACGTCTCATCGCAAGCTGAAGGGCCCAGGTTTGCAAAGTCTAATCTCTCATCAAGCTAAGGATAAAATAATGATAAGATGCTTATGTTTCAGATAGGGACTAAATGTGCAATGTCAATGGGCGGGAGCGGGTTCAGTCTCGGATTGCCTGAACAACTTACCCCACCCCTATCTCAACGAAAGAGTGAGGCAGCCACACCCCTACCAGGGTTACCACCTCAGGGAAACCAGAGAGGTGGGATGGCTTGAAGCATCTCGGCCTCTCCCAGATGGAGTGCGGGCCCGGTCCATCAACCGTCCGAACATCACACCAAAGAACGAAGACATCAACACCACAATAAGAAGTGACAAGCACATCTCACCACAGGCCAAAAGGCCCAGAACTCAACAACACAAAATGCAAAAGGAAAGGAACAAGCGAGGTAGAACGCATCCTAAAGACCGACGACAGAATGTCACAAAGGGCACCAGGAAGGCAACTAACTAGTAAGGAGACTGCAAGCTGGGAACCGACTACCGGCAGAGTCATAGGGGATCAAGGGGTTCGGCACTAGAGGGGTGCACAGTAAAGCTTGGGTAGACAGCAATCCTCCTGCCTGATGCGGACCCCCTATAATTCCCTCTATCCCCCCAGCCAAAAAGAGAAAAGGGAGAAAGCATAGAGGAAGAACATTCAAAACTAGCACCACAAGCATAAAGGAATTTTATTAATAAACAAGTCACAACATAAGACCACAAGCTTACAATAAACAAGTTACAATGGAAAGCAACAAGTCACAACAGAAGGCCGCAAGCTTACAATATACAAGTTACAACAAGAAGCTGCAAACCACAACATAAAACCATAAGTAGGATAAGTCGACTGATATAAGGTCTCTAGAGCGTAAGCAGAGTCCGATCAAATTATGCCCCATCAGGAACTGCCGACAGAGATCTCTATCACTACGATGTGCCGATAATGCCCGAGGTTACCTCTAAGAAAATCAACAGGGATGCAATGAGCCAACTGTGTGAGCCGTGCTGCGGCAGTAACCTCCAGGGGCCTCAAGCTGATTGAGAAGAGGTATGAGAAACTGTTGGAGGAGGTGAAGACAGGAAGGCGAGATAACGATAAGAGGGCAGTCCGAGATTGCGGGAAGAAGCGTTGTGTGCTGGAGTGTGTGAAGATGGAGGCCGACAGCGAGGTTGAACTTTGGAAGAGGAAGGGTTTAGCGCTTCAGCCTCGCAACAATCATAGAGAAGAACAAGAAGAGGCATACAACCGACAGCCAAGGAGAGACCACAGTCAGTGAGCATGCTTATCACTAGCGGAGTTGCCCTTGAAGGCACTCGGGATCAAATCCCTCCCAAGGAGAGCGGACCGGGCCGAGGATGTCTCATCCAGGGGAACCTCTTGCACTCCCAATGACCTTAAGTCGCACCAAGGGTTCTAAAGGATGTAAGCCTTCATCCTTTCCATACCATTGATATAACCAAAGTACCAGATGTCATTGCAGACTCCCCGGACATACGATGACTCCTCCCACAAACCTCTGATAGTAGCATCTCGGGCCTCCAAAGCGCGTATAGCCTCGTCTACCTTGGCCTTCAAGACCTTGCTCTGCTTTTGCTCACCATCCAGGGCATTCCTCTTCCTTATTAGGGACGCGAAGAGTTGGTCAAATTCTCCAGGCAGCCACTTGTATTGGCGCTCCCTGGTCTCCTATTATCTGCACAGTCGAGAGAGGTCGGCATACAACCGTTCAAGCTGGCTGTCCTCGAGGGATTTTTCTAGCCCTTATCTGGCCTTGAAAGCCAGCGCCACATCAAGGCGAAAGAGGGTAGCCTCATCCTGGGACTTAGACATGTCAGCTAGGGCTACCTCAGCTTCCTCTCTCTTTTCCCTTTCCTCTGTTGTACAGCACAAGGCCAGTTGGGCGAGTGAGCGAAGTGCCCTATTCTCGCTCGCCACTTCCTCTCGGCCATCCTCTCGCCACTTCCTCGCGGTCCTCATGACTCTCCGAAACCGTCGACCTTTCGGTCCACCGGGACCATATCAATCACCTCTTTCGAGATAGCTTCAGCCCCTACTACCTCATCACTAGTGGAAGAGATATCGACCTCAGCATGGTGCACCTCGAGTAGAGGGGCAACAGAAGACGATCCCACACCTAAAGGGCTTGGCTGGGTCACAAGGACAGCTCCAATAGCTCCAGCAACTTCCCGAGCTGGCCACACATTACGAGGAAGATCTGGGGCGGCCATTGGTCCCCTCGGCCCGGACAACTCCTCCCGAATAACGAGGATCTCCACAGAAGGGCCCCCTGGGGGGATTGGGAAGTCATCGGAGTCAACCCTGATGGGAGACACCACTCGGGGCTTCTTCCTTCTCCCCTCAATTGGCAGACTCGGAGGGCGGCTGCAAACTTGAGGTTTGACTTCCCTTAGCGAAAAGGCCACATTAGAGCGCAAGTTGGTAAGAGGAGCCAAGTACCGACAAAGGCTTTCCTTGGCTAGCAGAGCCTCCGACAGGACCTTGTCTAGATGAGCACCCACCCAAGCACAAACCACCTTAATCCTCAAAGCCTTTTTTGGGGTCGTGGTAAGGTGGAAACCCTCGCCATCGCTTATGGCCCCCCCATATGGCAAGGCCGGGGAATGCACGCTGGTTGACTTGGCCCACGGGGAACTCCCATCCTCTACCAAATAGGAAGAAGAATTGACACCCCCAGCTCCTAGCCTGGCTATACTGCGACTCCACCTAAACCAATGGTAGGAGTGGTCTGAAGCTGCAAAGGTGGCGAGGTTGCCTTCGAAGTTCGTGGGTGAGGAGGAACTCGAGCATCGTGAGGTTCGGGTAGTTCGCCTTGGCCACATCCAAAGCGCAATGCCAAATAATGCAGCAAGATACGAGGATCCTCCATGCGCCAAGAGTGAGCTAGGCAGGTGCCAGTTGAAGGAAATCCATAACCTCGTGCACATGACAGTAGAAGCATAGCCAGAGGCCATAGAAAACATGGCAGGATACACTACCACCTTGGAGGCAAAGCCCTTAGAATCTATTACCCCCTTTTTAGGAGGTGGAACCTTGAGTTTGACGACACAAGGAATCCTGTAAGTCTACATCAGCGACTCCAGCTCCCCCGAAGCCACCTCCAAGCGCCACCAGTGACCAGCAAACTCCTCCAAAACGTCACATCCTGCCGTGGAGGGAGAAGAGAATCAACGGGCGAGGAAGGTGTTGGGATTTCTTGGGAGCCATTGGTCAACTATGAGGGAAAAGGACATGAACATCAAAGGCAATAAAACAAAGAAGTGAAGAAGGAGATGCTCAGAAAGACAAAGGAGGCAGAATGGTTCATCACGAAGAAAGGAGGGACCTTATATAGGAAAAAGAAACGATTGGTATCTCGAGGCAGAAGTTACACATGCGCCGCACGCAACACTCGAATCGCAATTCCCACAGCTTGTGTCCAGCGATGCAATGTAAGGAATACGTAACGACATGACGTGAGTAATGAGAAAGAGATTGAAGAGATGCCATTTAATACGAAATCAGAACTATTGAGGCATGACCATAAAGATGAGGACAAATCGTTGTCAAAATTTGAATAAAAACAAAAGGACCACTCAGAAATGACTAGGCACAAGCATCCAGGAGTTCTCAGTTCTCCTCCCGGGAAGAACAAGGCCACGAGGCCAAAGAAGGAAAGAAAATATTTCCCATCAGACCTGTGCAATAAGAATTTGCGGGGCAACTGTAAGCAGACTTTTCCCTTTATAGAGTTCCACTAGGCGCTTGGCCTAAAGTAACAGGCCCAAACCATAGCCATTAAAGAGCCTAGAGGCCTCACCAAAGATGCCAACTTACAAGCTAAGGAAGGTGGTGAAGGAATTGATGGGACGGGCCGATTTGACACAGCTCGACCACACCCACTCTTGGGAAATTCAACTTAGCAAAGCGGGAAGAGCAGAAGAGCCATTGATCTTCTGACACAAGAGCATGAATGGATGGCAGATGGGAAATTCAGGGTAAAAGCAATCGAGAAGCCTTACGCAGCATTAACGGCGCCGTCGCAAAAGCACGCCGCATTAAAGACACTGGCAAAAGGAACAGTAAGCTAGGACGTGGGCCCCACAAGAGCAGGTACGATATGTTCCCCCCCGACTACCAGTATAAATAGCAATCTCCAGGTACGATGAAGCTCTCAACACTCTCAGTCATTATTTACAAACTTTCAAGAAAGCATTCACTAACTTAAGCATCGGAGATTCCCTAACCCCAAGACCGCCCTCTCCTATCATCATCTTCTTTGTTTTGCAGGCATAACTCTAAAGATCCAAGTTGCTGGAACTTGGCCCAAAGGCATACGAAACACGACGTTAACAATATGTTTATTTTAAAGAAGAGTAAAGTCTATTATTAAAAAATTAATTTTTTCTTATAAATCTTATATTTACTCATTTTTTTAAAAGGAATACGCACCATTTATGCACTTTATGACTGCAAAAATAATTTCTCAGCTCAAAATGAAATCCACGTTTCAATACTCCCAAGTCGTATATAGGTTACCTGCTTGAGAAATCAAGCAAATTAAGTGTTCTCGACACATGGAAAAATCAGTTGTCATCAAATGTTTTTCTCCAGAAGGCCCCATGGTAGAATAGCAAGTATAATAATTAAGAAATGATTTTCAGGAGTAGCTTTACCAAAAAGGATTATATACAAGACATTCATCTCACTCTAATTCAATTATAACGATGTTGCATTAAATTCCCCGTTGAACAAGCTAAGGGAAAAGTGAAAAAACTAGTGCCAAAATTTGATCAAGAAATCTACAATTTCTTCCTTTTTTTTCTTCAACCTCTTCTCCAATCCGATGCAAGATGCAACTGATATGGACAGCGGGGAAGAGAGAGAGAAAGAAGTTTTAAACTTTTCATTCTACTAAACGATTTGATATGTATAAATCACCGAAACTTGGAAGAAAAAAATAGCAAGACGAATAATGAAAGGAGACGTGAGTTCTGGCTTAAGACAAAATCAGCGTAAATACATTTGGCTCAAGATCATTTATACCACGTTAAAGATTTCATTGATCAGCTTGTCACCATATGTTGTCATCATGGGTTGTGATAGCCAGGAATAATAAACAAGGCATTTAGAACTTTGTCATATCCATTTTGTCACATTCATTGGGACTACTTACTCCAATAATGCCTTTGATTTTTAGGCACTAGTCAATCAGAGGACATGGCCATTAATTAAAAATCATGGTTGATTTTTCTTTGCAATATCTACATTTTCTACCCCTTGATTGGTGCGTGGCAACCTTAAAGTCGAGCTAGCTTGGCCTTGTTAGTAGAAAACTGCATGCATGTTTCCACACGTTGATTTTTCTTTGCAATATATGTATTGGTCGTCGGCTTGAGTTTATCAACTTCGTGTAGTATACGCACTCAAAAAGGAAAGTTTTTTTTCCATCTCATCTAATTATAATCAGTCTTAAATTCCCAAGACAAAAATAAAAAAATAACGAAGAACCAAAAACATTTCTATCATTATCATTAGTGAGTGACTACTTACAAGGCTGGCCTCACTCCAAGCATCATCTCACAATTAATTAGTGAGCTTGCAATTCTTGGACCTGTCCCATTACACTGATGATCTTTTTGGGAAAATTCCAAAGCCCTCGACTATGTGGATTTTTCATTTAACGATGAGAATTTGATTGTGGTGTAGCTTTGCTGCAAGTCCTTTTAGAAAGACAGCTTGAGCTGTATTCGAGTTAACTTGAGTTGGCTTATTATTGGGTTTTAATATTTCATATATTTAAAAATAATTTTTTTTAAAACGAATTTGAATTTATTGTTCATCATGAATTGTTTAGTTTATTTATTCATTTTTAGAAGAAATACATTTCATTATTGAAATTATATATATTTTCTCCAATTTTTATTATTAACGAGTTACATGATCATTTAATTAATGGGTTAGGTAAACTATATATAATTTTTTTTTACTTGTGACAATTAAACCATTTATAACTTTTTATCACAAGTTTTAACGAACTAGCTAGATTACATAAATTGTTACATATCTACATCAACGAATAAATTAAGATTTAAATCATGACATATTTCACATTGGAACATATTTCAAGTTTGAGTCCGAACTATTCATAAATAGACTGTAAGCTAATGGCATTGTTATTATTCAGCAAACACATACAAAACGTCGAAGAAGTAAATTAAGCATCATGACCGTGGGGTCGAATTGAGTTTATTTCATGGGGGCACGATAAAGAAGACTTGCGAAGAGATTGAGAAATTTTAGGTTTCGTTTGGGCAGTGAGATGATCTCAGATACTTTGTGCATAATAGTGAAAAAATATTGATAAAATATTGAATAATAGTAAAAAGTAATGAAAAGCAGGTGAAAAGTAATGATAGATTAATGAATAATAGTGGAACACAGAACACTCCACTACCCAAACGGAGCCTAAACTCTTGGTGGATTATACTAATTATGATAAGATATAGAAAAAAAAAATTATATTTCAGTAAATGATAAAACAAACCAAATAGGATTGCAAATTTTGGTTTATGTCATTGATCTTCTTCTTAATGAAATTATGTGAAATAAGAAATGAATTGGAAATTCAAAGAAAATAGAAACAATCTCCCATGCATGTAGCACTAATTACTCTAATAAATTCATGCATTCGGTGGATGGGCATGTAGACTCTATCATTTTCTGTTGGGTTAAATGTGAAGCCTTGTTTGTGAGCAGAAAAAGCACAAATAGAGAACTCGCTCGTCTGTCGCTCGAGATCAACCCATGAGTTCGCTCAATAGACACTCGACACACCGTTCTAGCGAAGCACTAATCCTAGTGTTCGCTCGAGCTCCACTCGTCATACTACTTGAGCCAATGTTCGATTGTAGTTCGCTTGCAATTCGCTCGACACAGCGCTCAAGTAAAGAATGGTTGCTAACTGCACTCGACACACTGCTCGAGCTAAGAACCTAAAAGTCACACCTAACTTTTGTCTTTCGATTCAAATGGACAAAGAAGCTTCTCTATATATAGAGAAGCTAGTCGAGAGCTCAAAATACTGAGAAAGATGAGAAGAATATAAGAGAAAAAGATGAGGCAGGAAGGGAGAGAACTGAAGTTCCGCATGGGACTCTTCATAAGTATGAGTGTGTACTACACAAAGAAAATAAAAATTAGTAGTATATAATATTAAGCTCCTGAAGAGCCAAGTTTATCTTGAATATGTTTGCTATATCTCTTTAGTTTTATAACATGTTATCAACACGAGACTCTAGCCAATTGTTGTGTTCTTTGGATCTTGGATAAGATATTTGTGTAACGTTTCCCAAACCATTGAGACATAAATTCTATTGATGGATTGACCAATTCCAAGATGATTGGTGAAGATATGTGTCTAGCAGACATTTGTACAATACACACAATTCTTAAGGATAATAAATATTTTCAGTATTTGACATTATATAGGGCCAACATCAATACAATATCTAGGTCATCAAACCTAATTGAAGGCTCCGGAAGAGCCTACATCATGTTGCCAAAAGAATCAAAATTTTGTGTAGATGATGCTTTATATTCTTCGAGGTCTAGAAGAAATTTACTGACTATTGATCTCTTTCCTTTTCAAGACTCAATTTTCTCTCCTAATCGTAATTTCAGGACGATGGAATCTCTTCAAATACAAGTGATGTCTTCCTTGTTCTTCCTCTCACTGCAATAACACTTCTATATACTTCCAATACCTCAACCAATATACGCTAGGAGTGTTGCTACATACGTGCGCACGTGTTTTTCATGCGAATGACCAAAATGCTCCTAATTCCTATTTGAAAAATAAAACAATGAGAAATGAATAAGAGGTCCGAAAAATTTCCCTCTCTTCAATTTGTGTCTATTGCACATCATCGACCTCCTCCACCATTGTCAGAGTCGCAGTGGTCGTGTCCTCCACTGCCCATCTTCCAAGAAAAGATGAGAAGAAAGAAATCAATACCAAGTGTTTCTCTTATTGAAGTCTCTACATTTGTTAAAGACATCATAAAACAAGTACACTAAAAATATGCTTGTAGTTATCCGGTGTTTTAGGCATTTGGATCTTTCAAGATGAATCTCTTGTAGGCATAAATCAGATGAAACTCACATTGTTTTGGGTCTCCCATAGGTGCTTTGGGTTTTGGTTCCGAAGGTATAAATCTTTATTTTTTCTTGTAATTTTGTTGAGTTGCCCATAAGTGTTTGGGGTCTACATGTTGTTGTAGTGGAAAAGTAGTTTCTAAATAATAATCAATATGTTTTCTCATTACATTTTAGCATCAATTTTGTTAAAAAAAACCTATAATTTGTAAAACATCACATCTTTTGTTAGAATCAGGCTTGTGCTTTGTGATGTTAGAATCAATATGTGTCTTTTTTTTCTTTGGAACACAAGTTGTCTTTTTTGTACCAAAACTTTTACTTATTTAATTTTTGTAATCTCCTGTTGTGCTTAAATATATCAAGATAACCATTGGTCCACTCTTGATGTTAGTTTTGTACTCCAAATAGGTATTCTTGGTGTACAACTCGATGGAGAAAGGGGGAGAAAGCACATCTGCAAGACCTACCAACACTGCTGTAATGCCTGCCCACACTGTTGCAATGCCTATGAACACTGCAACAATGCTTGACAACACTGTTGTATTCACTCAGGTATTCTTGTCTTATCCGAAAGCCATGTTATTGGTTTGATTTGTAATTTGTTATAAATCATTACTCGATATTATT
Organism: Juglans regia; assembly: GCF_001411555.2. Classification (NCBI taxonomy): domain Eukaryota; kingdom Viridiplantae; phylum Streptophyta; class Magnoliopsida; order Fagales; family Juglandaceae; genus Juglans; species Juglans regia. The sequence goes on from NC_049904.1 coordinate 20,504,602, forward strand.
TCAGGAAATATCAAGATCAATATATCCAAATTGGTCAACGTATAACTATATCCATGGATACGATGAGACTATGCCACCTACATATTTTTCATCTTTTGCACCGTGTCCAAATGCCAAACCTTTTTTTATGGAGAAACAAGGTGATAAATTTAATTTTCCAAGTGGTTATGTTCCAAGCAAGGAATTTTTCGAGGTTACATTATGATTTGATATTGTAAGTTGTAGGAACCGACGCCATTTGGACCACAAATTCCATATCCGGGATGTTCAAGTAATCCTAAGGACATGACAGAACACACTGCATCTACTAGGTGATCGTTGTTTTCTTCTCAAAGCAGTACTTATCCAGATACCCTAAATGTGAGAGATGATGATGAAGTACCTGATAGAGGAGCAAAATACATAAAATTCATATATATTAATTGATACTAATCATTACATTAAAAAGCATAAAAATGACATAACAATATATATATACAAAAGTCCAGAATGGATCAACACAACTCAATAGTCATTGTTTAAATAAGTATGAAATCCGTCCTCCAACATATTGACCTTATCGTTCTGGATATCTAAAGTAAGATCAATCGAGGACATCTTATCCTTTACCGATGCCTAGAGAGACCCAACCTCTGCATCCAAATGTTGGTTGATGTGTGCAGAAATATCTAACACAATCACATCGACCCAAGTAGGGCTCACATTCCTTGTAGCTCCCTATAACACCCCAAGGCAAGGTGTGAATCAAGAATTCCACTTATGGTCGTTAGACCTAGGAGGTCATGTTTTGAAGTAGAACTTAGGCCTAAGAATTCACAGTGACCTTATAGTTGGTCTAGCTTCTTGGAATTTTTCAAGATACATAGAAGTAAAATTTGACAAAAGATTTGCATCATTGTTTTAGTTAGAATATTTAGGATCTTTTGGTGAAAATTTTTCGTGTTGACATGGTGCCAAAAGTGAACAAATATGGGCTTGACAAGGGGCAGCCCAATTTGCCACAACATTTTTGGGCTCCTACAGCCCATAGCCACCTAGACAATGGTCATTGGCTCGCCTAAATGCACAACTAAGTCGCCTCTTACTTCCTTGCATCATTACAGCTTACACTTGGCCAAAAGACTCTTCTTAAGATAATTTTTTTATATTGTGTCCCTATGCCAGAGCTAAGTGTATTGCCCCTCTTCATGAATAGAATCTAGTGTTTTTGGCTAGTTTTCTAATCATTTTCAGTTAGTATAATCATTAGGTTTCATACCTTGTTAATGCGTGGAAGAAAGTTGGAAAATCTTGAGAGGGAAAGGCAAGAAGCTTCAGCAAAAATTGCAAGCAATCCACCTGAGACCAAACTTGGATGCATAGCTGAAAACCACCATTTGCTTGTGTGGCATAGGTATAGCCAACATAGGTCCTGTGGTCAACCTCCTCTTCAGTTCTTGGAAGGTTTTCTCACACCTCTTGGTTCAAATGAACTCATCATTCCTTTTAGTCAGGATTGTGAGCAATCCCAAGAGTTTGGAGAAACCATCCATGAATCTCTGATAATAACTTACAAGTCCTAGAAAACATCTAACTTGGTGCATAGTTGTGGGACGTGGCCAGGCTATCATTGCTTCAATCTTCCTAGGATCCACTGCTACTCCATCCCTAGAGATTCATGTCAAAGGAATTTAACTTCACTCAACCAAAACTCGTGCTTACTGAGTTTTGCATACAAATGATGATCTCATAGTTACCACAGTTCTAGTCATTGGTGGTTCATGCGGTCAGATCTTGCAAGTATACTAGAATTTCATCAATAAAAACCATCATGAATGAAACCAAGAAGGGCCTAAACGCCCAGTTCATAATATCCATGAATGATGCGGGTGCATTGGCCTATATGAAAGGCATTACCCTAAACTCATAGTGCATGTATCTAGGTCTGAATGTAGTCTTGGGCACATACCTCTCCCTGATTCACAATTGGTAATACCATGACCTGATGTTGATCTTGGAAAAACACTGCTACTCCTTATAGTCAATCACATATCATCAATCCTAGGGAATGGACACTTACTCTTTATTATCACCTTATTAAGCTCCCAATAGTCTATCTACATCCTGAGAGCTCCGTCCTTCTTCTTAAAAAATAACATTGGTGCTCTCCATGATGAAGAATTTGTTTTGATAAACCCCTTGTCCATAAGTTCTTGTAGTTACATCTTCAACTACTTCACTTCCGATGGCGCCATTCAATAGGTTTCCCTGTGTACAGAAGATACTCTCGATTCCAACTCGATCATGAACTCCTTGACGATTGGAATCCCCATTAGCGACTTCATCTCTGTTGGTTTCAACATGACCTGCATCACATACGCATTCACTCCACGGGCCAAATCTTTCTTAGCTTGAACTACTAATATCACTTGGGCATAATCTTAAGTATACTGCCCGCAAACTCCAAACTTTCTTTCCCAAGCTATTTGGAACTTACAATCTCTCGGGCAGAAATCCACTATAATGGTTGATTTTACAATCTCTCAAGGCCTCACATATCTCTCAATAAAATGGAGTAATTTTGGATTTTAGGAGGTTGAAGATGATGTCTCCCTTGAGATAAGATCCTTTGGAGTCATTTTGCATGATGGAGTTTGGGCATAGAGAGCCTCTATAGATTTGTGGAGATCTCCTCCTCATATAAAGGTCTATTTCATTGGAGTGATTGAGTCCAACTTCTCTTGTGAACCCCCCTTCATTTAGAAGTTTGAGTATCTTTCCTTTTATGAGTCTAAGTGTCTTTCCTTTTAGGAGTCTGAGTCTCTTTTCTTTTAGGAGTCTGAGCCAACTTACCTTATCTCTTCTTAGCCTTCTCTCTCGGCTTGATTTTTAGCTTTATCTCGAGGCTAAATTATAGGTTGTTGATTTGACCCCCAACAGATGCCTGCAAATCTTTAAGGTCGATTTACTAACAATAAAAAGGTCTAGAAAATCTTCAAATTAATAATCTGCAGAAAAAATAAACTTCAAAAATTGGGTGCATTAGGTGCGAGCTCAGAGCTTGACTTTGAGTTTGTTTATTTGTGTGAATGTTTGCTTGAGAGATTGTTTATTGTCCGCGAAGAGTACATATTTTCATGATTGGTTTTTGCTATTTGTTTTCCATGATTGGTTGCATGTGATCGTGTATTTGTCAGCAAAGAGTGTTTATTTTCGTGATCATTTTTTCTATTGTTGGTAGTAGTAGACTTTTTGCCCCTTGGTGTAAATTTTTGTTGGTGTTCCCGTTTTGCTATTGATTTAGATTTTGCTTATAGTAACCCGTGCTTAAGTGGTCAGAAAGTCCATCAACTCCCTGAGTCCTTCTTAGGCGGTTATGTAGCTCGGAGGCTCATTCCCTAAGGAAACCCTCACTAGGTGGTTGTGGAGCTTATACGCTCATTCCCAAAGGTAACCCACTAGCGGCGGTTGTGGCGCAAGCGTCATCACTTGACATTTACTAGAGAAGGTGTTGTGCTAGGGTCATGGGGTCTTTTGACTTGCGCGCCAGTTTTCCTTACCGCAAGTCTTTGGACTCATCCTTGGTGGTCGAGCGTCGCGGGGCCTTTTGAACTGCGCTCCTATTTTACTCACCTCAAGTTTTTGGTGGTGGTCGAGGGTTTCTGGGTCTTTTGACCTACGCGTCCTTTTTCCTCACTGCAAGTCTTTGGACTCGTCTTTAGTAGGGCTTAGTGGGGCCATTGTTCACTGTGAATCTAGGGACTCGACTTTGGTAAAAGGGATGCTCGACCGCACAGTTGTGGCCACCAATGGCCACTACCCTGTGGGTAGGGTTTACTTTTTTTCTCTTTTCAAAATTGAATTTATTGTTTTTTATTTATTAAAAAAACTATCAAAAGATGGAAAGCAACTGGGTGTAAAGCGAATATCAAGTCGGGTTATCCACTGTATACAAGGTATACTAGTTACCAGCTTGGGTGTCAAGGCATGTTTGGACACTATTAATTCTTAAAATTCTCAAACCTTGTCATAATTTCTTCTCAATAACAAAAGACTTTTCTATTTTAAATTTTCAAACTTTTCATCTAATCATTACTTAATCAATATTCAAACACAAAACTCAATACAACTTTTATAGACTTCAAAATAAAAATAATATTTAAACATTATATTTAAACAATTTTTTAACTTAAATATTTTATTCAACTTTTCTTTTTTATTTCCCAAAATCCAAAAAAACATCTTCACTCAAACAATTTTACTACCATGTATAAAAGTTTGAGAAACTCCAAGTATTCAAAGATGCCCTGAATATCTGGTCTAAACTTAATAAAACTCGACCCACATGATCACCCAAACGTCAAGGAGTGAGAAATAAATTACTATTGCAAATTCTAGCATTCACTCTATTTTCAACGAATTAAGATCCTCTCTAGTTATGAAGTCGATGGTTCAATGTAAGGAAAGATAGACAGAAGATAAAATACTAATATAAGATCCACAATACATAAAAATCCTATAAAATGGACATCTATGCATTTTCAATGGGAGGAGTCATATTCAAGAGTAACTGGCCTCCACAACCATGGACGAATATAGGGCTGGGCAAAACCTCCGCCGGCTACGAATCTGTCTGACGTTTGCTTCCGCTCCAATTTTGACGGAGTCGGAAAAGTCAAAGCCGGAGTTACCTTCAACACTTCTGAAATTAGACTTCGACAGTTGTTTTTTTTTTTAAATGAAATGTAAAACGGTTAAACTAACTAACTAAAGTAATGTCGATGCATTTCAAGTGGAACGATGTCGTTTAGTGCTCATCGGGTTCCAGAACTGAGGACCCCTCTTCTCCCACTCACTCTTTCCCAAATCATCTTCTCTCCTCTCTATTTCTCTATGCCCCGTGCGCCGTGTTTACATTGTCGTGATGCCATCGCGAGCCCAGCCCCACCATGAAGACTAGTTTTCAGTGCGATGCGCTAAGTAGATTTTGCTCTATTAATTTGATTTGTTTTTGTTGTTTGAGAGCTTCCTCACCATTGATTTCAATTTTTAGGGTTTGAAAATTCTTAGGATTTTTCAATTGTTTTGTGTTGTCATTGATTTCATTGAGTTGATTTAATTATTTATTGAGTTCATTTTATTGTTTGAGAGCTGTCTAATAATGGAATTTCGAGTTTTAGGGTTTGAAAATTTTTAAGTGTTTTCAACAATTATGTGTTATATGGATTTGAATCAATGATTTCATTGTATTTTTAGGATTTTGCCCATGATTTAATTGTTTGAGAGCTCACCATTGTATTTTACCCCTAATTATGGAATTGCAAGGGTAGTGTTAACTATCATATTTTTATTCAAATTAGTTATAAATTAAGAAACAAATACCTGATTAATTAGCTCAATGTCCACTCATTGCCATGGAAAGTGGTCAGTCTTCAAGCCAAGGTGGTAGCACCTCATGACCGACTGACCGACTCGACATCTTCTTTAGATGATACACATGGAAATAGTTCAACTATTTTAATGCGAAGGTATCATCAAATCCGAGCATCAAGTAATATTATGCAGTGTAGTTCTCAGGCTGAACATTATTTTATGAAGGATGTAGAGATATCTAGTGATACATTTCATATATTAACTTAGTGGAAGTTTCATTCTACCAAGTTTCTAGTCATTTCTCTAGTAGCTTGGGATGTATTGGTCACTCCAATCACTACGGTTGCCTCTAAGTCAACGATAGCACTGAAGGTCGTGTATTGGATTCTTTTCGAAATTCATTGGCTCTAAGCACCATGGAGGCCCTCATTTGCACATAGAACTGGAAAATGTTAACGCCTATTGGACTAGACATTATTGATGATTCCGAGATGTATGGCTTAAGTCGTGTAACTTTATGCTTTTAGCCTTCATTTTTAAATAGCTAATTATATATTTTTATTGTTTTAATTATTTAACTTATAATTTTTATGTTTTTGGAGACTTAGCTATGAACTCCAAAATAATTGTGGAGGATCGAGACGGACGCATTATGGGTGGAAATCTGCTAGATCATTAACTTTCATGTGAGATACTTTCCTGTTAGTATGTTTAATTTGGCTAAGTAGTGTAATGTCTAATTTTTTTTTTAATTTTCAAAATAATGCAGGATGCTTGGAGTTGGAGGAGTTTGGTGTCAAGAGTTATTTATTGTAACTTTGGTTGTCATACATGTACCTTTTTTTAATTCTGATACATTGTAACTTTTTTTTTTTTACTTTTAGATCTAATCCATTGTGTATTGATTGAGGAGTTTGCTAGTGAGTTTGGTGACACTAAAGGGGTGTAATGTTTGGTGGCGGACTTTACACCGTGTGGTGTTGTAACTTTGGTGAGGTTGGTATTTTTGGTTATGATTGTGGTGGACTTTAATGTAGGTATGTGTAATGAGCTGCTGTTCAATGGTGTAATGTTGCATTTGGTTGTGATTGTACTGCTGGAAATGTTGAATTTTTAATTTAGGTTGTGATTGTGATTGTAGTGCGGGGGTGTATTGTATGTAATTTTCTCTTTTAATGATTGTAATTGTAATTGTGAATTTTTTTCCTCTTTAATTTGTAATGTATGTAATTTCTTCATTGTATTTATGTTTTTTTCTTAAATTGTTTTTAGAATATTATTGTGCAATGGGCTGAAACTGAAGCCCACTGGGCTGATATTGGTTTTTTTTATATATTTTTTAATCTTTTAACAGATTTTTATACATGAGCCGAAAGTCAATAGAAATTGAGCCTTGGGCCGGCCCTACTCTGATTGGATTCGAAATTAAAGTCCAAAATCACCACCAATTCCAATTAGAATTATGAGGTGGGCTTTCTAACTCCGTTTGAGCCCACCCCTAAAAGAATACCATACAATAGGAGCAATTAAGTGAACAAGCTTTGTTTGAATGACTTCTTGCTCAACTGGCAACCACCTTAGTGGGCCTTAAGCTCATAGGTTCAAATCCCCTCAAGAGCATTAGCATTAATATTTGATTGGCTATCCCGTCGGAGAAATTTTGCCTATATCACAACTTTTGCTTTTGTCTATCTTTTGTCTTTCCCACTTAAAACTTAATTCATTGATCTATTCATCTAAGATATATATAATAATAAATTATTATCTACTTTCAAATTTTATATTATTTTAAAAAAATATCATATTTTGCTTATCTATTAGTTATGTTTATTTATCAAATAAAATTTATTTTATTTTAATTATTATAATTTATAACGGTAGTTTTATTATTAATAATGTATTGATTATGTCGTTAATTTTAATTAAATTATTACTTTTTGCTTATATTTCTAATGCAAACCATTCGGTAAAATCTAAAAGCCGATTTTATTTGGGTTTGGATTGGAGGATAGAAGAAGAAAAATGAAGAATTTGTAAATGCACTGATCAATTTTACACAACGAACGAGACAAATCAGGATAAAAAAAATAATAAGTCTGTTTGGATAGAGAGAAAATAAGCTTAAAAAGTAGATGCCTAAATTTTTATTCATCTTCATGTATATTTAGCTACAGTAGTTAAGAGCTCAGACCACTATTGGATACCTAATGACTACGCTGCCGGTGGTTAAATGGCCAGGCCCCTAAAGAATTGCATAGCGAAATAAAAAAAATTAAAAGAAACAATTAACAGACTTTACGAAAGAAATACCGTCAATGGCTTTTCAGGCAAAGTCAAAAGATTAATATTAAATACAATTATAAGTTATGCAAGAACTCATGTATTATTTTTTGAAAAAATTAATATAAGTCTTATATTTACTCATTTTGTTTCAAAAATAATGTATACTATTTACATATTTTATGACTGTAAATATAATTTCTCAACTCAAGATGGACAAATGAATCAACGTTTTAAATACTCCCAAGTTGTATATATGTTATCTGCCTGAGAAATCATGCAAATTAAGGGCGCCTCTCGACACACATGAAACATCAAATATTTTTCTCCAGAAGGTCGGCCCATGGTAGAATAGCAAGTATAATAATTAAAGAAACGATTTTCAGGAGTTGCTTTACCAAAAAAGATTATTTACCAGACATTCATCTCACTCTAATTCAATTATAATGATGTTTCTTATCCATTAAATTCCCCGTTGAACAAGCTTCGGGTAAAGTAAAAAAACTAGAAATCTTCAATTTCTTCCTTTTTTCTTTTCTCAATCTCTTCTCCAATCTAAACAGGGGTAAAATATGATTGGATGTAACACCTGCTCCCCAGATTTAAAAATAAAATCATTTTTAGAAATTCTCGAAAGCCGTAGTGCTACTACTTATGACCTTGACTTAAAAATATATATTTTTATTCTAAAGGAAGCGCCAAGTACAATGATTCCTTATAATAAATAGAGTCGTTTATATTAATATACTGAAATCATAAAAATGAGAGTGTGCAGAAGTATTTATTAACATTTCTCAAAGTTTAAGCCATAAAAATCCTAATTTAAAATCTCTGCATATGATCTAGGCTTCTGTCACGCCTCCCTGGATCAAGTACTATCCCGCAGCTCTACTTTCACAAATATTCTGACCTAGGGTAGTATAAAAACATAAAACAACTAAAACGAGTCAATAACTGATTAAGAGACCCATAATAACGTAAACACACTTAACATAAGGTTTTTTATAAAATATTTCATGCTGAGAACTTAAAGTCATAATTGATCATACTGATCTTATGCTATGCATGACGTGTCTTGATTTATTTGAATTAACTGACTAATCTAATTTAATTGACCGTGCTGACTAGCCAACACTCTTAACTTTGTGTGTGAAGTTGTGCACCAGTCCCACGGCCCACAGCCGCAAGGGGAGCCACTGAGTAGTATTCTGGAATACTATGATGGACCACGCTTGAGTTCATGAATTGCACATCACCCTGACATTGCATTGATACAATGCATTTGAATGGCCATTTGATTAAACTAATCTAAGTTTTATCGTGCACTTGAACTTAAGAAAGGTTACGTATTTTATGCAACATAAGATGCATGAAATGAATAATACATATATTATATATATAACTATAATATGCAGAATGAAACATGATGAATGATGTGCTTGCAAATATTATGACATGCGTGATACATAAATATTGGCTTCCAAAGAATTGACTTTAATTATAATATATAACTAGCTAATGTATGCTAATCCTAATTTATGATCAAGCTACTTACCTTGTAGTGTTGCTTCCAAAAAATTTTTATACAAAATGGATCACGATGCTGGATTGGGTATCTTCGGTTCGACCACTGCACTTATGGAGGTTTATGATTTTTTTTTTCAAATAACACATGGAAGGGAGATATTTATAGAGAGATTTGGGAGAAGGTGCTTACGAGTTCGACTTCGACTTCGACTTCGAGTTGTACTCAGTCGTGATCATTCATGGAGAGAGTTTGAATTTAAAAACATGATCTAGTAGTTCATTTAATTTAGGATTTGCAATGACTAAGACTGTGTAGGGGACTTCAATCAGTGATGGCTTTAAATTAAAATAAATTTCTAATGGCTCATCTTTAAATTCTAAAAGGAGTCTAACTCGTTCAATTAATAATAAATGAGATTTTACCTAGTTATTGAGCCTAATTAAAACTCCTAATCAATCTCAATAATTTATTGCTCAAGTGCTTATCTAATATGGCCTATTAAGTATAATTTAGGCCCAATAGAAATTATCAATATTTCGATCATAGAATTATTGGACTAGGTCGATACAAACTCCCCTCCTTATAAAAATCCAGTCCTCGAAACTTGCTAAATCTCAAATAACTTACATATTTATCCGCCACATGTTTTTCATGTCTCTTTACACCTCATTTATTTAGTTGAACCTAATATTCAAAAAATTTCTATCGTCTCATATTTTGGTCCGATGACTTACTAATCATTTAGGTGTAAACGTTAGGATGCTACGTGTCAACATCATATACTCCAAATTTAATTTAAGCCTAAACATTGATTAACCTTTATAATGAGATTGATTTAAGAGCCTAATAATAAATTCACCCAACAATTATCTTAACTCCACAGAAATAGAACTCTCCACATGAAATAATAATAATAAAATTCTCCACCTAAAATAATAATCTCAATAAATCGTAACCTAAGATTCTCCAAAGTTCAGGTCCTAAATCTTATAACTTGTACTTGGTGATAGAATTGCGATACCTATAGAACATAAAAGTACCACCAATCATCATGAAATATCATATACCATACATAAATCTATGTCATAACTTCAAAACCCATTGAATCCATCCCTAATTTATTCACATAAAACTCTACAAAATATAAGACTATTTCATTATGAACAAGATGCATCATCAATTTTAAAACCAAAGGTTCCTTATATTTAGAAACTTCCTTACCTTATGTGCTAAAACCCTTTGATGTAGGGCGATCTGAGTCCGAATCCAAGGCTGATGAGGCTCAACTGACAGATACGACGTTAAAAGCACTGGACTATTTTGAGAAGGTAGACTAGTGCAAAACTGGCGGGAAGAGATAAGGATTTGGGCGAGAAGCGGTAGATTTGGGCGAGGAGAAATGAGCGACATCCCATATTTTAACTATTACTTTGGCTATATGTATCAAAATTGTGCATTTGACACCAATCCAAAAAGCTCTCTTCGGCGCGCATGTTGTAGTCACCATGCTTTTCCGGGTGGGCCCCTTGTCAGTCCCAAAATCAGGCATTTTTACCTCTGAATCGTTAATTATAGTTAACTCTTTCATTCTTGGTTAATTTTCTTTTAGGGTAATGTTTATCTTTTAGTAACGATTTTATTCCGAATTCTTAGACTAGATTTTAGTCATAGTTATCTTATTATGTTTTCTATTGTTTGGCCTTAATTACAGTTCTGCCATTTTTCATTAGCTATTTAAGCCCGACTTGTTGACTTCAGAAAGGATGATTGATTTATTTTATAGTAAAACTCTAATCTCAGAGTTTATCTTAGAGTTTCTCTCTGTTTGCAATTTTCTCAATCTCGATATCTAGTTTCCGTTGTTTCACTAGCTGTACCTCATATTCTTCTGGCTCCAGTTGGCATCAGAACTTTAGCATTTTCCATGGGTTAATTATCGTTAGTTTGCATGGCTGGTGGTAGAGGTCGTGATCAACGTGGACAGGTTCTGAATGAGGAAGTCCCTCTCCTCGATTGTAACGTACAGGACGCGATGATTGTTGAATTGCAAAGGCAAATAGCATAATTATCCAAGCGTCTAGAGGTGCAAAACTTGGAAGGTCAGATTAGGATCAAGAGTCTGAATCTAGCTTTGAGAACCCGTATCACAATTGTGCTCCTTTTCGAGAATACTGTGGTAGGGAAAAGCGAGGTGGAGACCTAGGCTTCAGAGTAGATCTACCAGAATTTTCTGGTACTCTATAGGTGGAAGGGTTCATCAATTGGTTGCACAAAGTAGAATGTATCTTTGAATATAAGGATGTCCTAGATCATATGAAGGTGAAACTAGTCACCATCAAACTAAAGGGTCGAGCATCTGCCTGGTGGGAGTAGTTGAAGCAATTTCGAGAGAGACAGGGTAAAGCCAAGATTGGCGACTGGGAGAAGATGAAGGGTCAGCTTTTACCCTTCGGATATACTCAGACCTTGTCCTTGTTTCGGTGACATCACACGTCGATACAGAGAATGAAATCTATTGATGAGAACACCGAGGAGTTCTATAAATTGATGGCTTGTAATGATCTTTTCGAAACTAAAGAGCAATTGGTAGCACCTTATTGGTTTGCAGCAGCCCTTATAGAACGTCCTCAGCCTCCATTCTCTTTGGACTGTTTTTGAAGCCTATCAATGTGCTCTAGTCGTGGAGAAACAACAAACCAAGCGACTTGCACCAAGGGTCGACCAGAACACACAGGGGGTCTGTCCGTAGGAGACTTGCCCTACTCCATGGCCCACTCAAGGTCAAAGTTCGAACACCAATATTCGGTGCTTCAGATGAGGGGATCATAGGGTAACAAAATGCAGAAAGTCTAACACCCAGAAGGTGAAAAACCTCCTGATCAATGAGGATGACATGGAAGATGTTGAAAGCATGGGAGAATCGATCTATAATGAAGGTGGAGAGGAAGGGGATGTCTTGTACGGAGATTGTAACCAGACCTTTGTCATCAGGAAGAGTTTACTAACTCCCAAGGGGGAGTCTGGCAAAGACTGGTTGAGAATTAATATCTTTCACACTACCTGCACTATTTCCATCAAGGTGTGCAAACTAATCAAAGATATTAGTAGCTATGAGAACGTGGTCTCCGAGGAAGTAGTTTAAAAGTTGCAACTCAAGATAGACCAACACCCAAAGCTATACAAGCTGTCGTGGCTAAAGAAGGGCAGTGAAGTCACCATTGACCAGAGATGTTTGGTTTCCTTTCCTATTGGTCGAAAACATTTTGACAATGCGTGGTGTGACGTGGTATCCATGGATGCTTGCTTTTTATTGCTAGGCAGACCATGGCAGCAGGATCGAAGCATGATTCACGATGGGCGTACAAACACCTATTCCCTTAGCATTAAAGGGAAGAACATCACCTTAGCACCTAGTAGGGTGGGTGCTACTTCTGCTCCTGAGGGTGAAACAGGACACACTCTTCTGTCGAAGGCTAGATTCTTGGTGGAGGCAAAGAAAGAAGGCATGGTGTTTACCTTGATGCCATGTGACAATCGTGGCGAGATGGGCGTTGAGGTATTGCCAAAAGTTCAGAAGATACTATATGAGTTTGTAGATCTAATGTCGAAAGAACTTCCCCTTGGCCTTCCACCCATGAGAGATATACAACACTAGATTGTCTTCGTGCCAGCTTCTAGTTTACCCAATAGGGAAGCATATCACCTCAGCCCCAAGGAATCAAAATAATTGTAGTGCCAAGTGCTATAATTGTAAGAGAATGGCTACATCTATGAGAGTATGAGCCCATCTGCAGTTTCTGCTGTCCTAGTACCCAAGAAAGATGGTTCATGGCTCATGTGCGTGGACAGCAGAGCCATTAACAAAATCACCGTGAAGTACAGATTCCCAATTCTGCTTCTGGATGACATGCTGGATTAGTTGTCAGGCTCTAAGATCTTTTTCAAAATTGATCTTAAAAGTGGGTATCACCAGCTACGAATACGCCCTGAGGACGAGTGGAAGACGTCGTTCAAGACGTAACATGGTCTCTATGAGTGGTTGGTCATGCTCTTTGGGCTATCCAATGCGCCTAGTACATTTATCAGATTATGCATCATGTACTGCTGCCGTTTATGGGAAAGTTTGTCATCGTCTACTTCGATGATATCCTCATCTATAGTTCAACGTGGGAGGCACATGTAGAACACCTCGGAGATGTTTTTGAGACGTTATGAAAGGAGTGTTTGTTCGTCAATTGGAAAAAGTGCACACTTTTCGCCACTTTTGTTACATTCCTTGGATTTGTCATCTTTATAGATGGGGTCCATGCAGATCAATCCAAAGTGGAAGCCATTTTCAAGTGGCCAACCCCCAAGACCCTACACGATGTACGGAGCTTCCATGGATTGGCCTCCTTTTATCAACGATTCATCTGTAATTTTAGCACTCTAATCACACCCATCACAGAGTGCCTGAAAGGACGGACAATCTAATGGTCCAAGGAAGCAGAGACTAGTTTTCGGCTAGTCAAGCAGAAGATGATCGAAGCACTAGTTCTGGCACTCCACGATTTTGAGAAGATCTTTGAGGTGAATTGCGATGCTTCTAGAGTGGGTATTAGCAGCATCCTAGGTCAAGAAGGATGACCTGTTTCGTTTTTCAGTGAGAGCTGTTAGAACCAAAGAAAAACTACTTAACGTACGACTTAGAGTTACAATTTTTTTTTTAAAGGGTGATTTCCGTTCATATCAATTTCCAAAAGAATTCAAGCATGAAGACTTAGACTTGTGCAAAGAATTTCAAATATTGAAGAAATGGACTGCATGAAAAACAAGTAAAGTCATGCCATAAGGACTATTGTGCAAAGAATTCATGGGAGGATATTTTCAAGAATGTAACAAGTATGAGTGAGTTTAGGGAGGTCTAAGTATTTGGGAAGAGTCATGCTAATAACACTTAAGAGCGAATTCTACAGGTGACCGCACTTCAAGCATTCGCAGTGGAAAAGGTTTGAGAATTCTACAGGTGACCGCACTTCAAGCATTCGTAGTGGAAAAGGTTTGAATTATTTCGCCAAACCCTACATATATACTACATAGGATTGTTACCTGTTGTGATATCTTGGAGACTTTGGCTTAGGCATTATAAAGCCTGCATGGAAGATATGCATGAATTGGGGGATGTAGTCTGGTTATCAATGAGATTTTGGATTGCAAAAATTGCAGAAAGATTGAAGGGTTCATTGTCCTCTATTGAAAAAAACATTCTGGAAGCTCTACAGGTTCATACGAAACAGCCAATGGTAAAACCTCCTCGCAAAGTTGTCTGGGAAAAGTCTCCTACAGGTTGGTTGGAGCTCAATATTGATGGCTCGTGTAAAGGAAATCCTAGTTCTTGTGGTGGTGAGGGTATAATCCATGATTCACTTGGTAATATTAAGGCTGCTTTTTCTAAAAAATTTGAGACTGGGACTAACACTTTAGTGGAGTTATGTGCTCTGACTAGTGGTGTTTGGCTTTGCAAAGATTTTGGCTACCAAAATATATGCATTGAAAGTGACTCGGTGTTGGTGGCGGGATGGCTCACATCTGGAATTTGTTCTTCTTGGTATTTATGGGATTTTTGGGAAGTACTAGGGGAGGAGTTACAAGGTCTTCGCTTCTCTATAAAGCATCAATTTAGAGAAGGCAATCAGGTGGTGGATATTTTGGCGTGACAAGGTGAGGGAGGCATTACAAGGAGATATTATGCTAGTGATGTTTTGCCGAATAGATTGAGAGGACTCAATTGAATGGATAAGTTGTGTATCCCAAGTCTTCCACACCCAAACTTTAACCAAGAGGTACTTATCTAATCAAAGTATATGCGTCCCATCTAAGTTAAGCAACGTACTCTGAAAGGTTCAAAACCATCCCGGCCAACCAATAAAGAGCACCTATAACTTCTACCCGACAACATATACTTAAAAGCTCATCACCTTAATTCCAATTAGCATTTAAATTTGGTATAGCGAAATTCAATATCAAATACCACAAAAGTTCACCAAAACATAGCTGAGACTTTCTTCCAATTCAACCAATCCACCCAATTATACTCTAAGTCCAACTTGGCCACATTCTACACAATCATTTTCAAAAGTATGCAAACTCAATACCTAAAATATAATAAAAGTCGTCTTCTAAAGCTTGCATATTCTAAAACCTCAAACGCTATCAAAACATTTCTTAAAGTCTATAAAAATCTAAACCTTCAATTTAAATTACCCACGTATTAAAGTCTACAAAATCTACAACCTTGGATTTCATATAACTTCTTTCATAAATTTTGCAGAATCTAAAATTTTAATTATCCTGGGCAATTAGACTTTGTTACCCTTATCAACTTGCCACTTCTAGCTCTTCTCCGACGAGATCGCCTAGACCATGTTGTTTCCCTTCAAGCTTCGATAATTCAAATCCAAGCCTAATTGCTAAAAGTTCAAGCCTACTATACGAAAGGTCATGCCTATTATACTAAAAGTTTCAGCCAACTTTGTTAAAAAATCCAAGTCTATTAACACAAATCTTCAAGCCAATCGTAGCAAGATTAAAGCCTAGAATTCTGGTATTGTACCTAAGTGACTTATGGATTTACCCAGAACCATAAAAGCTCTAATACAACCTCTGGCGCCCTAGACCCCCACGTGTGCTTTGGCGGGAGTCGCGACGCCGAGATGCTAACCACACAGATCACACCCCAAGTGTAATGTGAAAACCAATGTGTGCAAGCATGCAATATATAAGTGTACATTTATAAACACAACCAAAAAAAATAAAAAGGGCAGACTGACTTGCTAATAGTACTAGAAAATTTGAATTACAATTGCATGCAATATATCCATAGCCACTAGTCTCCTAATACTCGACATAAAATTTATATAGTCATCCAACTAATTGGAAGGAAAACACCCAAACAATACTACATAAGAGGAAAGGTACTCAAGTCTTCACTCCTCTCAAGCGAAACTGATCCTCCAAGCTTGTATCCGTCCTTTGCGTCAAAGTCTACGGTTCCGCTCCTTGAAACCACAGGTGGAGACTCCACAGTGAGATTTCGCAATCTCAGCAAGTAAAACCAATAGAATGACACCCAAAAATACAAACACGAAAAAATGTGAACATATCATAGCATTAGGAAAAATGAGATTTTTCAGCATTAACAAAATTGTACATTGCCAATATCCTTCCCAATAATTTACAGAAAATCCACACAAGCCAAAAATCCACATAAAGTTCATACAATCATTTTAATTACGCATGCACCATGGTCTCCCCTATGGACCAAGCGCACACCCTGGCTCCCTTCATCACACCTCGAGTAACGACCGTGCTTATGACTTCGTAACAAATGATGCCCAGCTCTGCATACCAGTACGTACGTGACCAGGCATCCTCTAGCAGGGA
Organism: Juglans regia; assembly: GCF_001411555.2. Taxonomy (NCBI): domain Eukaryota; kingdom Viridiplantae; phylum Streptophyta; class Magnoliopsida; order Fagales; family Juglandaceae; genus Juglans; species Juglans regia. The sequence continues at coordinate 20,521,184 of NC_049904.1, forward strand.
GGCCACAGAGTCGGCATGAGATTGTTACCGTCTTGTCCAAGCCTGTTGTCACCAGGCGACAACTCACGGGACGTCACTTAGTTTTACACGCTCTCGAGTGACCAGAGGAGCTCCACCTAGATAATACCACATCTTAGCTTGGAGTCGTGATACGCATACCTACAAAATATAGCACAATTCATAAAATTTAATGACATGCAATAAATAAAATGGAATTATGTAACAAGCAGTTATTGGATGACATGGCATCGCAAAGTACTACAACCAACATAGCATAACAACACAATTTCACATTTTCATAACTACACTCGATTTCCCAACGCTTAACCTAGCCCGCGGCCAACAATCCATCACTAACTACAAATTTTATCCCAACACTCCATAGGGCCCCCAACCACTTTTCATTCACAACCAAACTATAACAAACACAGTTTAATAATTTTCTAATGTTAGTATTCCATGGGTCAGCCTAGGGTTTTACTTACCATGTGGAAGGTTAATTCTGGATGATCAAGCGGGCCAACTTAAAGTATCGCTCCTAGATTGAAAGAAAAACTATGAGTATGAGTATGCGCATGCACTTGTCCCTGCGTAGATGGAAAATTGATTAGTGAAATCAAATAGCAGCCTACAGATTAATATACTAGGCGAGTGGCACTGGCTAACTGTGGTGGCATCTAAAGGGGCAGAGCATGGCGGCGCAACGTGAAAATTGAGGATCTTGACAAAACGGGAAGATCTACGATTGGGAAAAATTAAAGGGTGACATATTCGACGTAAATAGATGGTGGAGGAAGGGAATCTCATGGCGGAGGGTGGTGGCACAAAATAGAAAAAGGGGAATCGAGACTTGGGTTGAGTGGATTTAAAAGGGGAAGTAGCCAAGCACTGGGAATAGGTGAGGGGGTGGTCGAATGACCATAAGGGAGCTGCTGAAAATGGTGGGCAGCGGTGCACACAGCAGAACCCAAGGCAAAGTCTCTCTAAATGCACGGGAGGATAGAATAGAGAGGGGAAGAAATCTGGATGAGACTTGAGGGAAGATATGAAAGCTCAATGATTGGTTTTCGAAGGGTGGAAGCTGGGCTTAGCTCAACGGTGGCGTGACTTTCGAACGATGAGATTTGGACGGCAGATCTTAGTGGTTTGATGTGAGGCAAGCTACAAAGTCTTCATGCAGTGCTGCGAGTGACGAGGGTCAAGCTTGGGCTAAGTTGGTGGTTAGCTGCAGAAGGTAGCAGAATCGACAGAGCCATTCGAAGAGGCCATCAGGGATGGATAGATGGCATGAAGTAGGATGGCTAGCGGAGGATCCTTTTAGTGAGGGAGGATGGCTGGTGTGATGAACAATGAAAAAAGGGTTACGGTGGTGAAAGGGAATGCAGAGAGAGGGAGAGAGCGAGGGAGAGAGAGAGAAATACAGAGGAGACTTATCGACAGCTTCAAGCGACGTTGCTGGGAACCGAAGAGTAGGGCTAGACCTGCGACGGTGCACAAGGGGAGAGAACAAAGAGAGACTCAAGGGGGCGGGTGTGCTGCGGTGAAGGGAAAAATGAAGGAGAAGAGAAGAAATTTTAGGGTTTTCTCCTTCCTTACAAAGCGACGCCATTTAGGACAATAGTGGCTAGGCTTTGCTTCAACTTATGGGCATTCCACAGGAGCTGGGCTACAGGTTGGGCTCCAAGCTAGGTTTCACATCTACAACAATATTCATCCCATCTGAAAGTGTTCCCTTGTATATTGATCCAAAACTCCCTTCACCATCTAAGTTGCTTGAGTTCAACCTTTATGTTCCTAGTACAAGGTGTTGGTGAGAAGTTCTTCTCCATGTTGGTAAATTGTACAAGTTTTCCTGTAGTGGAAAGCTAGGATTCTCTATTTTGCATATTTTATAGGCTAATGAAGGGACCACTACAAGCATCGCTAACCTAATTGCTAGTAACATATACTTCATTAAATGCGATCCTTTGGCCATTTCTTTGTGAGGAGAATATTCTTTGAGATAAATGAAGCATATCATAAGTGTACAAATGGTCCTCCTAATGGAATTCTCCCTCGTACATTATTGAAAAAGACATTTAGATACTTGAGGTATAAAAGTACTTTTAAAGACTTGGGAATCCTTCGAGATAAATTGTTGTAGGAAAGATCTAAGCTCTTCAAACTTAACAATTCACCAAAAGACTCAGAATTGAACCTTCTAGTTTGTTGACTGCTAAAAAGAGATGAGTTAGATCTATAAGGCCACCAATTCTTATCAGGATATCCTCTGATAGTTGATTTCTTGACATATTCAATATCTTCAGGACTTTCATATCCCCAATCTCTAATGAAAGAAGCTCAGTTAATGAATTGGATGGCAAGTCAACCTCCAGGAGATTTGTAAGGGTCCACAAGCTCAAAGGAATCATAGATGTTAATTGCACTACAAGAATTATGGGCTTTTGTCATGAATTTTTTCCCCAAGACACACGGTGGTGGCAAATAATTACCAAATCACACGAAAATCATTCATGGAAAATAAAACAAGCATTTTCCCACAAAATTATGTCGGCAAGTAAAACTTTGTGGGGAAAACATGTTTGACGGTGAAACAAGGTTTATTGTGGTGAATTTTGTTCGCCGCAATAAGTTTGGGAAAATATTTGATCCGTTCGTGGGTTATAATCTTGTTACGATGAAGTTATTGACTTTTTGCGGTGAGTAACTAACCTAGGATGTTTGGTTTTGCGACGATATTGTCCTATCTTGCGGCGATTAAAAGTCGCCGCAAAAGATGATAAAATTAACATGCCTGCATTTTCCCTCTTTCCCTTTCTTCCCCCATCCCCGCCACCCCACCCCGCGTCGCTCTCGTCTCTCTCCCTCCCTGCGATTGCGACCCACAACCTCACGGCCTGTCTCTCGCTGCGAATATGACCCTCTCCCCCCCGCTGCGAGACCTCACCTAGTCACCTAGAGGTAGTCCCCCCACCCACTACGACCTCACGTAGTTTGCCACCAGTCCCCCCACCCTCACGACCTTACCCAGTTTGCCGCCCTTCCCCAACCACCTCTGCCTGCCGCAATCCAGTAGACGCACTAGGTCGACATAGTGAGCCTCTCTCTCTTCTCCCTTCCTTTTCTCTTTGTGTAATTTGTAGATTTTCCTGATTGTGTAATTTGTGAATCTGTGTAATGTGAATCTATGAATTTTGTGTTGATTCTATTGTGTAATGTGTAATCTGTGTAATTTGTGAATCTGTGTAATGTGAATCTGTGTATATGATTGTGTAACATATTGTGTAATTTGCCATCATATGGTTGTGTAAAATCTGTCTATGAAGAGGATGACATATGGTTGTGTAAAACATATTTCCATAAATTTTGAAGACTGAAATCCTGCCTTTGTTCTAATTGAAAAGTTATATACTAGGGAAGGACTGAGTCTCATATTATTTTCTATTTTTGGTCTGCTCTATTTCTACACATTTCTCCTAAAGACAAATCCTTATACCATTTTGCATCATTATTACTTCCTTTAGTTTAGTAGCTTTTGACATCTGCTCCAGCATATCTGCTTCTACTGAACTACTCTTTCATTTCTAATCTATTTACTTCATTGTCCTCTTGCAAGTCTTCAACTCAGTGAAGCATTCTGCCGTAAGCCACATAACACAAGAAGGACACCTCCCTTGCCTTAGTCCCCTACAATCCTATATATATATATATATATATAAATTTTCGTGCATTGAAGAATTCAACATTATTTTGTAGACTGTGTATGATCTGAATGTTCTTGTGCCATAATTTTTCAATTTTGTTGCATCTGAATTAATTAGCCTATGCGAAGCCCAAATCTTTGAGGTCTTTATTTCTACGTCTATGTCGAGTTCTATATTTTAGGTACCATATAGGTAATTTAATCAACTGCATCACACTTTCTTGGATAAAAGAGCACAAGAGAGCTGGATTTGACCACACCTTGGTATATGTCTGCTTGTTAGCGATGAGCAACATATAACTTGATATGTTCATAAGATTATTCCTTGATATTTTCTAAATTTAGTGCTCAACTATAATGCCATGAGCCATAAGATTTGTTTATATAGAATTTATTAAGAGTTTAATTTGTTATACTCTGATAACACAAGTCCTGTACGAAGTTTATGTTATCTGGTCTGTGTGCCTAACGAAAACTTCTTGTTTGAGGGTATGCTTTCATAGTGTCAATGGAAGTAGGTTCTGGATGGAGAAGGAATTTGTATTTTCTCTGCACTAGCTTTTTTAATTTAGGAAAATGCTACTTTGACACCTAAATTTGACACATCATTTTGACACCTCCTTTATTTTAATTTTCCTTATAATATATTTTTTTTACTTCATGGTTAAGGAAGTAATTATTATTGTATTGATATTTTTTTTATATTTTTTAAAGATGTTTTAAAATGATAAAAAAAATTATGAATAATATGAGTTGAAAAAAAATAAAAAGACCAATTTGGCCTAGCGGTCAATTGAATCTGTGCTACTCAAGGAGCAAAGTAGCACCGCTCTTTAATTAATGGTAGGATTATGGGAAATATTTGAACATTTTCTTTTCTTTTTTTGTTCACATGATTTTTCCCTCTTCTTCTCCCAAGCTGCCAGAAGGCCACACATGTATGATTGTACGTGTTTTGCTGCTTCATTGCATTGGCTTGAGTAGTTTTCATCCACAATCGTCTATTTTTCGTATCTTCACCCGCCGTTCAAATTTGACTGTTAAGCATATTCAATTTTTCATTCATTTAATGTTAAGTTTTAGGGAGAAACTACTTATAAAAAAAAAAAGTTTTAGGGAGAAACTACAGGCCAGTCTGGACCAGTGGCCATGTTAATCTTAATGTGTCTTAGGGACTAGTTAACTTACCTAGTTATCTTCGTGGATGATTCAGAATAGTGGCATTATTTTTTTATTTCCTTTGGGTGGCTATTTTTAGAGCCCACCATCAGTCTGAACTGGGAAATGTAAACAAGATCTAGGATACTAGCATTATAATAACTCTATGAAACCTGGCATGTGAGATAGATGACTTTGAGAAGCTTATTACCTGGCAATTTGATATCAGACCAGTTTATTTCCAGCAATGATCCACAATCCTCTCTTTCTAACACCAACTTTGAATACGTAATGAGAAACCAGCAATGCCTTAATTAACATCCACTATTTTTTCGTTAACATCCATTTTAATTTTTAACATTCTATTCAATCCTTAATTCTTTAATCCCCAAACCACCACGATCCAATTGTTAACAAACCTTCTTCCCACTAACCAAATGAAACTCTTTTTCCTCACCTTTGCACCCCATAAGAAGTCTTGAAATAAACTCCCAACTCTATTTTTAAACCTTGTTGGAGGAGGAAAAATAGAAAGGAAATAGGTGGGCAGGTTAGACAAAGTACTTTTTATAAGTTTGACTTAATCTTCCCCCCATAGACAAGTAGATCATCTTCCAACCAGCTAACCTCCTATCAATTTTTTCTATCACCCCATCCCATATGCATGGTACCCATTATGGTACCATGCATTTTTGTCATGATTTCCATTTCACAACCCATGATATCAGTAAAATTGTTATCTACAACTTACTAATGTATTGATAACCTATTCTATTAGCTGACTACTGTATATGTGGCTATCGCAGACATTGCATGACTTCAATTGTCGATATCGATGAAGGTGGGTGAGATGTAAGTGTAAGAACCAAGTTGTGACAATTGCTTGCCAATACATCAGGTATTTTATAATTAACTACTTGAGTACTATTATTCCCATCTTGTTGTTGGTTCATCCTTGAGGGTAGGTTTTGCGTAAAACATGTGATTATCTTTAGTGGAAGTTCATGGATTCAAGAACTGTTTAGTCAATAGCCTCCCGGGGGAAACACGTGGGATTCGTGTATTATATATTGTATAAGTCTTGGTTGGATATCATATGTCCAGACATCTAAGTTTACCAGATGAGTTTATATGAGTGCTGAGTCTAGGCTGTTGGTAGATATTAAATTTTACTAGAGGTTGTACAAAAGTGTTGTTTTACATTTAAGAAAAGCTGTAACATGTGCCTATAACATGTTAATAGTGATATGGATGAAGAAAGAAAAATCTTGCATTGGCATTTTAAACTTAGGAAGCATACGAGGTTGTTAGCTACGTAAAGGAAGCAAAGAATTACTCATGTGATTCTGAATTACATTGTGTGCAGATACAATGGTTACTTTAAATCAAGAGATGTTATTGGTCCACCTGCATCAAAGGTCGAGGCACGAAAGTTGTTGCAGTGGGATGATGAGCGATTTCTTTGAAGTGCCAGCTAGGGGATGTAGGAGATCCACGTGTTTACCATGCAATATTTCATTAAATGGAGTAATATGGTCACAAAATGGGGATGATGTGTAAATGTATAAGTGAATAATATTCAAACTGCATATGATGACATAGTATCTAGATTACACTCCAGATGGATAACATAGATTGACACAGGGGGTTGGAAAATTAGGCTAGACTTTATGAAAAAAGGGCTGGGAATGCAAATCAGGAAATGCAAACACAGTAGAGCTATATGCAAAAACCCCAAAAGTCTACATAGATATTTAGGTGTAGTTAAGCTGGCTGAACCAAGAATATAAACAAATCCCCTAAGCACACAATTTAAGAAGAGATCTCAAAATGAAAGCAACTTGAACTTCATGCACCTAACCATATATGTTATTAATGTGACACATGTTAATTTTTAACATATGTTAATAAAAATAAGAAAAGACACATTAAATATGAGGTTTTGCTGGCTTAGTCAGGTATTATGGACAAATCTAGAAAAGACAAAAATTAGTCATGTATTACAAATGAAATAAATTTAATATTCATGCACCAAAATCTTTTTTGACACTGCAGTAAAATTTATGTACAAAGGTGTTGTACAAATTAGGCTCAAAGGCAAATATGATAAATTTTTTTTTACACTGCAGTCTAATTTATGCAAAGCAAAATTTTATAAATTATTTTGGTAAATATTGCAATGCATGGTGCAAAATGAGAATTTGGCATATAACTTTGAATTCATGCAAATCTTTAGAGAAGTAGATAAATTTACATGTATAAAGAGGCGGGAGATTGTATAAGGGCCGGATAGTAATTTTAATTTGGGGCAGAAATGGCACCAGGGGTCATATCTAAAAGCAGATGGCTTCCTCTGTTTCTTGGACAGCTGGCAGTTTCTTGATGGTTTGGTTGGACTTAATATGTAATCTGTTTTTCCATGAAGAGAAACAGAGTGAAGTCATTTTGGTAGCCTAGAAAAGAAAGCTCATTTGCCATCATTCTTGTTCCAGCGAGAAAGCTCCCAGTTCCAGTGGTTAAAGCTTGGGGCTGTCTTCATTTCCACCAAGAAGAGCTGCTTCTCTTCTTCCACTAAATAGAGAAAATCAAGTACATTCTCTCCGTGAATCAGGTACACGCAACCCAGACACAAAACAAGGTACAAGCAGTTTTGCTTTTCTAATTTATTCCTTATCCTCCTTCTGCTTTGATTGATAATTTCTACACAATATTTAGCTATGTTTCACACAGTATAACTACATATTTGCTACTTCATTTCAACTGTTTTTTGTTTCCTGACTTTGGGATTATTTAGAATATTGGGCTGCAAATGCAAGTCTGCCAACACACTTTTAGACATTTTCAATTTTGAATTTTGCATTTCAAAAACGTATAGAACACAGATGTGCCAGCACTTTTGGCATTTGGAAAAAATCTTATTGGGTATCAAATAGATACCGTAAAAGCTAGTAGAGATTATTGGCTATTTTCTTAGATGTTTCCCTATAAAGATGAGATTTTAGTAGAGACTATAAAGTAGCATCCACCTCTATTTAATAAATAAATGTAAGATACATGGTTGATTGTTAAACAAAAACAGAACTTCATGGCAGTTTTGGGTTTGAAAATTTCATATATGTAATAGTAATACACTTTTCTTTTGGTAGATTAAGAGTTTCAGCTTAAAAAAATGTTCAATGAGCAAGAAAAAAAATAACAACTATATTTTTCAAGGTTTAATAAAAAATGCAACACATATGGAAGTTGCCTCTAACTTTTATCGATTTGACGATAACCTAAAAGCCACTTCAGAATCCTACAAGGGGGCAAGATTTGCACATTCCCATTACTATTGATTTATCTATGAACCCCACAAAATGAATTACAACAGGAATTATATCCATTAAAGCTTCTTAGTTAATAAATGTATGATGTAAGGTGGGTGAATATTATTTGCAATATTAGTAATATTCTAGATACATATATGTGTAGCAGTGAACATCAAACATTATAAATCTATTCATCTATAAAGGCATGCTCTCTAGTGGTCTATTTATAATGATTTACTCTATATCCAGAGGTTGAATGATCTATTATCTGGGTTTAGTATGTAAATAGTATATTAATAAGTGCTTACTAGTGTTTTGTTTGCTATATGTTACAATGTTCTTCAATTGAATTCAAGCGAGGGCAAGGATGTGGAGATTTGTAAAGAGGGGAAGGAGGGGGCGACTCCAACACTCAAGACCAATCATATGTAGCACTCCAGATTCAGAAGCATTGCCTCCGAGAAATATTTTACGAGACGAGGTGGACCCAAATGAATCGACTCAGGCAATAGGAGTTGCAGGCATACATAGTACTCATAACTTATGCATCTTTTGTGATCAATTCATAGAGGAGTCAAATTGGAGCATTTATTCTGGTTTGTGGATCGTATTTTAATCTTGATTTAACTCCATACCTTTTCGAGATATAGATCCACCTACTCAGAAACGGGGTCGAGGGATTGCGTGGGACACACTATTTGAACGCCTCCGAAAGGTGGGTAAGGTTCCATTGGATATAAAGGATGGCCATCGAGGTCCTTCATGCGAGAATGCCTCCATCTTCACTGGTCGAGTTTCGTGGATCGTTAAAGTATATGCCAACATGAGGCATGAAAGTTGGAGTTTTGTACCTGAGGAGGACAAACAAGAGCTGGTTGACCGGGTTACGGTAAGAGAGTTATTTTATAGTAACCAATTAAAATATAGTTGTTGACTAATTTCTCTTATAGTGAGTTTGCTTAAAATATGTAACAACAATCATAACTGAACTTGCAGGCTGATTTTGTATTGGATTGGGGGAAAGATAACCATAGGGAAATGGTTGTGTTGCATTTGTTTGAAAAGTATAATGCATATCATTATGAACGACACAAAATCTACCAAAAATATGGATCGCATGAGGAGGCCTTGCGTGGTGGGACACCCATAGTGAAGAAACCTGTTTGGGAGTTGCTTTGTGAGAGGTGGGCAAGCAAAACATTCAAGGAATATATGCCTTAAATTTCAGCTTCAAGTATGGCTATCGATGTTACCCCATATTTTTTTGGTTTATGTCAGCTGTGATATATATATATATATATATATGTATAGATATATATATTGCTACCTTTTAAATTACAACAGCAAATGTGGAAAATGTTTATACATTTTTTGGATAAAAAATGCAGGAGAAGTCACGAAAAAACACGTCAAATAGGCAGAAACTAAAGGTGAATCATACCGGCGGGAGGAAATCCTTTGTAAAGATTTTGGAAGAGAAGGTTTGTGCCTTTTATGATGTATTTAGTGAGTATTATAAATATAAAGAGACTTGAATATTAACATATATGGTTAATGCTGTGTGGCATAGGGAGACAACACCAAATATGGTCGATTTCTATAAACAAACACATTGGTCAGCACAGAAGGGCAGATTCTTGAATGTCACAACTGAACACAATTATGTGGAAAATACTTGTGTTTGAATTAACTTCTGTTAAACTATAAATTAGAACAAAATTAACAGGATATTTGATTTTCTTTCATATTATTTTTAGAATATCATGGTGGAGAGATTGAATGAAAAAATCCCAAGGAGGACTAGGATGAAGCGGCAACTGACATTTTCAAAGACGTGTTAGGGTTCAAATCAGGGTACGCACAGGGGATGGGGCACATGGTCATTCCTGACCCCTCTCCTTCAATGAAGAAGAACAAAGCTTTTATGCATCCAGCGAAGGAAAATGAACAGAATAAGAGTGATGCAGAAATGTATAAGGCCAAACTAGACCAAATGATGGCTGATATTGTGGCTTTGAGGAGGAATTTCTCTAAATACGAGAAAGAAATGAACTTTTGCATATCAAAGTTGGAGCAAAATATTGAGTCTCATAGAGAGACTCAGCATGATGCTTAGGTGTCCCAAGTCCAATATATATTTTTTGTGGACTTTTTTTGTGGATGTTTTTTATGGATGAAAACAGTCCAATGGCCATTGGGGTTTGTAGAAATGCAAATATTTTTCTATTTGCAGTGAATATCACTATTTGTTAGGTTGGGTATGTTAGAACCAATGCAGGAAAATTAACAAGTGTTTTGGTCTATTTTTTGCTAGCATTTTGTATTAGGTTATGATATGTAAGTCAATGACTTTTCAATGTCTTGCTACTTCAGAGAGACTTGTGGTTATGAATGGGTAATTCTTGGCTATAATTTGTGCATATTATTCTCAGTTTTGCAGACTGTGTATATATTAAACCAGACCACGTAGGCTAATATGGTTTTTGCTTTCATTGTATGCAGGTTTAAGTTGTCTCAAGTATAACTTAACTGGAAAATTGATGGAAGGATAGAATAATAGTTGGTGGAGATACAGTAAGTTAAGGTTGCTGGCAACATTCGCATTGGAAGGATTTGATAGCAGTAAGTATTAATTTTTCTGCGCATTTCCTATTTTTTATTCAAGTTAATCATGCTTGTCTACATGGTGGATGACTTGTCATACTACATCCTTGGTTGGCACATATCTGGAAGTGTTAAGGTGCAGAATGGAGTTTGGTTAGTGTTATTCCCATCTTATTATAAGACTATGGTTCTCAAGTAGCTTATACCAACTTCAAACTAGTTGGATATGCACTCTGGTCAGAATATAACTCTATTTTGGTCTCTCTCTCAGTAGATATAATGTTCACATGTTACATTCAGGTTGTAATTCAAATATACATTTTGGACATGGTCAGTAGTAAAGTTTACATTATATATAGATGTGTATATATATTGATAGTTGAGCCAAAGTTACATGAGACTAATGGCCATGTAAAAAAGATATAGTTTCATAACTTTATTCTATTATCCCGGAGAGACTTGTGGTTATTATGTTGATGATGGTAGGTGTTAGAAAATTCATGATTGGCTATTATTGACATTTACAAAATTGAAATAATTTGTAAGCTATTGAATGGTTTGGTTGGTTTAAACTAGTTGGTTTGTGGGGGCACCAAGCTCAAAGACTATTGGCTATTGTAATGTTCTAGCTACTACCTTTGCCTTAAATAAATGTTTTCTATTGGCTAATACAGTTAAGCATGGATGACAATTTTTTCAGGTGGATTTTAGGACACCATGCTCTGTGGATCAAGAGGGGAATATTAATGATGTTTTCAAGAATGAAGACTGTCTCAGTGAATCAGCATTACTGTCACATGAGAGGTTTACTACAGTGATGTCTTTTAGTCCCAAACATATCATCCATGCTTTTGGGCTGTACTTTGGCTATATTTGCAGACATAATTGTATTTTGATGGCCTTAATTGACTGGTTCACCCAGTGGACAAATTTGAAAAGTAGAATATTAATTATGTATAATATATGTTGGTAATCTGAATTTTTGGTTGGATTAGTTTTTTGGGTGTTGGTTACATTTGTTGATGGATTATTGTGTTGAGAAAGGTTCTATACAGGCCTATTTGTGGGATAAATGTAGGAAGAGTTGATTTTTGGTTGGATTGTTTGTGGGATTGATTGGCAAGAAACTGATTTTTTTCATAGTGGCAGACATTAATCAATAAAAACTTTTTAAGAAGAGCTGATTTGGTGGGAAAATAGGTTAATGAAACAATTGTATTTCCCATGACTATTATTCCTGGGTAATTATCTTTTTTGACCGATGAGTTGATGGAAAATATTTAACAAAACTGAGTAAAACATTTTATTCCCACCGACAACTATAATGAGAAAACCTCTTTCACCATGAAATAATACCCGTGGGATATTGTAATTAATGATCGTTTTTGCTACGAAATGAGCTTAACTGACAATAACCATTTACAATCACTTCAATTCATAGCAAGTGCACTTTTCCCACCAATTGATTGTGGTGGGAATACCCTATTTCCACGAGAAGTCACCATCCGGAGTAATTTTTTCCCATGAATAAATTTTGGGGTAAAACTTAAAATACATGACTTTTGCCACGAAGTAAATTTATGGATATAGTAGATTTTTCATGAACTACTGCCATGGATAATGATGTTATTACTGACCACGAGTTGATGTTAGTGAACTTATTTGCCACGAAGTTAAAATGCTTTATCCACCGTCCATGTCATGGCAACAATGATGGTTTTATCCATGAAATCAATATTTGGTGGAAAAAGTATCTTTCCCCACCCGTTTTATTCCATGAGTCTCCCACGACAAAAATTGGTGGGAAATAGATCTTTTCCCACGAAGTATACACTTTTTTCAACCGCACACCCTCCTGGGAAAAAACAAGATTTGTTGTAGTGTTGGTTGAAACCTAAGTAGAGATATCTAAGGGAAGTTAGATTGCTTATGCATGTTGGAATATGTCCAAAAAGCTTATTGCTATCTAGAGACAATACATACTAGCTTTTTAGATGAGAAAGATCAGACGAGATATGACAAGAAAATAATCAAAGTACTTAGATTCCCACGCTTTGCCGAAATGCTTCCCTTAATATGGCAAGAAAATAGATAAAGATTTTGAAGAGAGTGAGAAAGGTTACCAATGGAATTGGGAATAAGATAAGAAAGTTGTGAAGGAGATTGAATGAAAAAGATAGCATTATGAGATCTTTGCAATTCAATAAGTAAGAGAAAATATTCAATTCTTGACTTCCCATGGTCAAATTATTAGTTCCCAGGCTAAGCCACTGAAGGAGCCTTAAATTACCAAATGTTTCTGGAATTATGTCCGGCAATGACTTAAAACTGAAGTCTAGGAAAGTGGGCTGTGAAGCATTGGAGATGGAGTTGGGCATTCTTTCGCTCAGTTTATTTCCAGCAAGAAAAAGTTGTTTGAGCTTTGGAAGGAAGAGGCCTATATCTGATGGAAGATGACCGAAGAATTTATTGGCCCCCATTGAAATAATTTGTATCCTTGAGATATTGAAGATCTTGAAAGGAACTGGACAAAAAAAAAAAAAAAAACATTCATTCCGATCGAAAACAACTCTAAATTCTGTAGATTACCAATTTAGCTTGGTATTGAACCTATAAAAAAGAAAGAATTAGTGATTTTAATAATCAAGCATACAAAAGTTAGCAGTAAGAAAACCAAAACTTAAAATACCATTTAGGTGGCATATTTATTGACTGAGTTACCGCTGACTATTTTGTTATGTGGACCATGGATGTGTTCTTACTCGTAGTGAATGATCTACGACTGAGATGTAGAATCTTAAGAAGTTCTCTCTTATTCAGAGCATTTGTGAGTGTTATATTTTTCTGGAACTCTAATTACCCATAATACTTAAATTCTTTCAAATATAAATCATACCAGAGGTGAGTATTGTTCGCACAAATCATTGGTGCTTCTTTTTTTTTTTTGGCCTAATCGCATTCTTTCATTGATAAACATTGCAACACTCTCCAAGAGAGTTCTTGCCCTACTCTTGTAATGCTCCGATGGGCATTCCAACATAAATACAGCCCACACATCCCTCCAAACAGACCAATATATAACCCACGCTACTCTCCCAATCAACTCAATTAACCACCTAGCTCAAACCCACTCCTACATTCCAAACAAAACTCAAATCCCTTCCACCATAGTTCTAATAATAACTTTGACTTTTGTTTCAATGTGCATCAACAATCACTTCAACATGGGAAGTCTCTTCCAAAAAGGGCTTTACAAACAGCTATGGGCACTTCATACCACAAGTTTCAAAACTCCCTCAACCATCACTCATCTGAAATAGGCCACATGAGACAAACCAAAAAGCTACGTCAATTACTTCTCATTAGGTAATATCTCTCATTATCTACTTCAGGCAAACACTTACTAGGAATTGGTCATGGTAAAGGAGCTGCAACAGCCTGAGCCATCCATTTCTATGTTAGGCAATGTCATAAAGGATGAAAGAAGTTGATGGCAAGGTTTAGCAGCTGTGAAGTTCGACATGTAGGAAGAATGTGTAATGAAGCTACGCATAGGCTTGCAAGACTTGCTTGGAATGTCAATCACATTAGTTTGTGGTGGGGATCTTTCGCTGATGTAATTTCTCATGTCCTTTGGATTGAGAGATAGTTGTAAGGTTGATATATGTTAATGAAGTTTGTTTTCTATAAAAAAAAAAAATAGTACAAGCTGTCTCTTTTTCACAATCTCAATACCGTTTTATCATTAGGAAAGACATATAATGAAAACATTTAAACAAACACAAGGCCCATGTCAGTATCCTTCAGCATCTCGTAAAGACTTTGTTTTAATCTTCTTTAGAGTGGCTAGAACAATTTTCATGTTAGTTCTTTGGTCAGGCAACTCTGCACAACAATCTAAAGCCAATCTCATAATTGAAGATATGCACTCCTCCAAGGCAACATGATATCTTTCATTTCCCAACAAACTAGCATCAACAATATCAATCGTTGAAATGGGCAATGCTTCATTTACCCAGCGCGTCAAGCTCATTTCTCCTGCAAACATGTCATCTGTAGGTCTTTTTCTTGTAAAAGTCTCAATGAGTAGAATGCCATAACTATACACATCCCCTTTTGTAGAAACAACGCCTCCTAATCCATACTCTGTGCATAACATTACAACTTATTGTTACAACTTACTTCAATATTTGATAGTAGTGAAAAAAATCGAAGCAAAATTGATAAATTGTGAAGATGAATGTTCTATGATATGATAAGACTTAATTGTGTATGAGTAAAATAATGACTAAGAGAGTTTTAGTGGTAAATTAAAAAAATCACCTGGTGCCATATACCCCAAAGTTGCAAGAGTCATGGTCTGCATCATAGAATTCTCATCACCTAAGAGTTTGGCCATGCCAAAATCAGCAACATGTGCAACCATATCCACATCTAATAGGACGTTGCTCGGCTTCAAATCACAATGAACAATAACTGCTGAGAAACCATAATGAAGGTATTCCAACGCTGATGCAACATCAATCATTATATTCAGCCTTTGTAAGAAATTCAAACAACGATCATGAGAGTATAACCACTTCTCTAAGTTCTCATTTGGCATGTATTCCAATACAAGGGCTTTGAAGTCGACGTTGCTACAAATGCTAATGACTTTGACCAAATTGCGATGACGAGCATTTCGCAGTACCTCGCACTCTGCATCAAAACACTTAAATGCCCCTTCTACTTGCAAGTTTAGAACTTTTACTGCAATATTCATCCCATCTGAAAGTGTTCCCTTGTATACTGATCCAAAACTTCCTTCACCAAGTAAGTTGCTTGAGTTGAACCTTTCTGTTGCTAGTAGAAGTTCTTGGTGAGAAATTCTTCTCCATGTAGTTAAATTGTACAAGTCTGCCTGTAGTGGTAATCCAGGATTCTTTGTTTTGCATATTTTATAGGCTAAAGAAAGGATCACTACAAGCATCGCTAACCCAATTGCTGGTAACAGATACTTCATTAAGTGCGATACTTTGACCTTTTTGTTTTTAGGAGAATCTTCTTTGCATGGGGGAACTTGTAAACGGGGTGCACCACAAAGCGCATCATTTGAGATAAATGAAGCAGGCCAGAAGTGTACAAATGGTCCTCCTGTTGGAATTTTCCCTCGTAGATTATTGAAAGAGACATTTAGATACTTGAGGTATAAAAGTGCTTCTAAGGATTTGGGAATCCTTCCAGATAAATTGTTACAGGAAAGATCTAAAATCTCCAAGCTTAATAGTTCACCGAAAGACTCTGGAATTGAACCTTCTAGTTGATTGACTGCTAACGAGAGATTAGTTAGATCTATGAGGCCACCAATTGTTGTTGGAATATCCCCTGATAGTTGATTTCTTGATAGATTCATTACCCTCAGCACTTTCATATCTCCAATCTCAAATGAAAGAAGGCCAGTTAATGAATTGGATGACAGGTCGACTTCCAAGAGATTTGTAAGGCTCCACAAGCTCAAAGGAATCATGGATGTTAATTGGTTGAAACCTAAGTAGAGATACCTTAGGAAAGTTAGATTGCTTATGCATGTTGGAATATGTCCAGAAAGCTTATTGTTATCTATAGACAAGTAATACAAACCCTTTAGATGACAAAGATCAGACAGGATATGACCTTCTAGTTTATTAGCTTGAAGGGACAAAGATTGTAGCATGTGCAATCTTCCTAATGTAGTTGGAATAGGTCCTTTCAATTTGTTGTTGGATAGTTCCAAAATAATCAAACTACTTAGATTCCCAAGCTCTGCCGGAATGCTTCCCTTAATATGGCAAGAAGATAGGTAAAGTCTTTCAAGAGAGAGAGAAAGGTTACCAATGGAATTGGGAAGGAAGTCGTGAAGGGGATTGAATGCAAAAGCTAGAAATCTAAGATCTTTGCAATTTGACAAGAAAGAGAAAGGATTCAATTCTTGAATTCCCATGGTCAAATTATTAATTTCTAGGCCGAGCCACTGGAGGAGCCTTAAATTACCAAGTGCTTCTGGAATTATTCCCGACAATGAGTTACCATTCAAGTCTAGGAGAGTGAGCTGTGAAGCATTGGAGATGGAACTGGGAATTATTCCGCTCAATTTATTTCCCCAAAGGCTAAGTTGTTTGAGCTTTGGAAGGTAGAAGCCCATATCTGATGGAAGATGACCTGAAAATTTACTGTGCGCCATATAAATAGTTTGAATCGTTGAGATATTGAAGATCTTGAATGGAATTGGACCAACAAAACCATTAATTCCGATGCTAATCAACTCTAGATTCTGGAGGTTACCAATTTCACTTGGTATTGAACCTGTCAAAATATGAATATATATGTACTTCTATTAGAACAAAAAGAAGAAAAGAAAAGTAGTGGTTTTAATAATTTAGCATACACAAGTACTATAGGTGGCATATTTACTGATTGAATACCATGTAGGTGGCATATTTACTGATTGAATTACCACTTACTATTTTGACCCTGGCCGAAAACAGAAACCAAAACCCCGTTAACTGGGTTCCAGGCTGGGCCGGGAAAAACCCAGTCCGGATGAACAATCCTAACTATCAGGACATATATCTTCCTAATTTATATATGATATATTATCCAGTTGATTTTTATTCATGAACAACTTAAAAAGAAAAAAATTAAAAAACACGAAAAATAAAAAAAGCATTAGAGTGATGAAAGGGTAGTAAAAAGGTTGGTTGGCTAGCATTTCCAAAACAAAAAGTAATGCTCCATAATCTGTAGCTATAACCATGACCCTCAAAAAAGATGAAAACATGTAATGGAAGAAGTGAATCAAAGAACATCAATTGAAGCCTTATATCAAGGCCAATGACCTCAAATTAGTGGAATGATAATTAGAATTTTTCCTGGAATTAAATTTTTTTTATCCGGAATCAAATGAAAACTTACGCTTTAAAATTCCAGAAAACTGCTAGTTTAGTTTTTGAGGTAGTACCATAAGTTAATAGTTCAGTTTTGAACATTGGAAACTTACAGTCACACGAAATTAAAGAATATTATAGACTATAGGAAATAACTTTTTCATTGTTAATTGATTTTTTTCCATCCTCTACATTTTTTTGGAACATTAGACTCACTAAAATCTTTGAGTTTCCACTGGATTGACAACGAATTTGTACCTAATTAATCAGATACTATCATGCATAGAACACATTTCATCAAACAATGTTCGTATTCATATATAGATATATATATATATATATAAATATATATATATATCTATATATATATAATTGACTGCAGAAACAAAACTAATCATACCTTCCAAGTTGTTCTCGCTAAGACGTAACTCTGTAAGCATGGTTAAGTTTCCTATTTCCGGAGATATCCTTCCATTGAAATGATTCACGGAAAGGGATAGAACTTGTAACTGCTTACACTTGTACAAAGTGGACGGAAGTTGACCTTGAAGTTGATTGTTACTCAAAGAGATATATTGTAAGTTAGGAAGATGATCAAAGATGTTCATTGGTAGTGTACCAACCAACATGTTAAAGCTTAGATCAATGATTTGCAACGAAGACATGTTGACCAAGATGGATGGCATCGGACCCGTAAGTTTGTTTTCTGCGAGAAGAATTATTTGCAAGCCAAATATGTTGAATATAGAGGAAGGTATGGATCCTGAAAGTTGGTTATATGAAAGATAAAACCGTTGCAACGAAGTTATGTTGGATAGAGATGATGGAATAGTACCTTCAAAATTGTTACCATATAGACTCAAATATTGAAGTTTTGTTAGAGACCCTAACCGAGATGGGATTTCTCCACTGAATTCGTTGTATGAGAAGTCTAAGTATTCCAACCGATGAAGACGCGACAACTCATTTGGGATTGAGCCATGGAAGCTATTGTTTCCAAAGCTTATCCTAACAAGGAACGAAAGGTTTCCGATGTGTGGAGGAATGGTACCCACAAGGCCCATGTAGGAAAGGTTTAAAGTTTTGACTCGAAGATGTTTAGAACCACATGTGACACCGACCCAATTGCAAACAGAAGTGGAGGTGGACCAGTTGTTTATTAAAATATGATGAGGATCATAAATATGATCTTTCAAGGCCAAAAGAGCAGATTGATCAGTTGTAACGTTGAGAATTGCAGCATTAGCAACGTTAAACATGCAAGACTGTAACAGAAATAACCTAATAAATTGGAGGATGAGAAAACAAGCTGCTCGGCTGGCCATGAGTTTGTAAGTGGATTGAGGTACTCGATTTGTGTTGCAGTTGTACTCGAACGAAGAACGAGTGAGGCTGATATTTAAAGAGGTTGTGGGGTCTGGAAATTCATGTCATGAGAGATCAAAAGAGAGTTTTTTTTTCAAAAAAAAAAAAAACCGTTTCGTATACCGTTTCGAGATAGTCGGTATATGAATAAATTATATATATAAATATATATAACAATTATATTCTAAAATAATAGTTTATATATGAATAAATTATATATAAATACATACATACATATAAATTATAAATAGTCTAGTTGAAATTGGAGGTCAAAAAATAAACTTGTAGTTTGAAAAAACGAAAAAAAAAAAAAACACAGGCCGAAATATCGGCCGGTACCGTCCGGTACGGCCGGTATTTTGGCCAGTACGGAACATATATAGTACCTGTACCGGCCGGACGGCCGAAACGAAAAATTTCAGCCGTACCGACCTGTACGGTACGAAATTAAAAACACTTGTTGTGACAGCTAGGAGTAATATACAAGGCATGCATTATGTTTGTCATATCCATTTTATCAAATTCATTGAACTAGACTAGTGGGTCTAATGCATTTTTAGACCCTCTAGTCAATGCAGAGGACATGATGCCCATTAATTAGTCCCGGCAATTTTAATAATATTAAAAAATATTTTTTAATATTATCTTTTAAAATTTTTTAATTTTAATTTTAACTCGTCTTATTTTATTTATATCTGATTTATAAAAACAAACAGAGATTTTAATTGTAGAGATTTGAGCTTCAAAACTCATGATATTTCGTAGTGACGGATGGATCGACTTCAAGGACATGGATTTTCTGTCATTATCAGTACTGAGTGACACAAAATGACACCCCCCATAAAATAAAATTCTCAAAATTTTTCAAAATTTTATTATTCTGAAATATCATTTAAATACAAAATATTTTACCATAATTTAAATAAAAAATAAAATATTTCTCAAAATATTTCAATATTTCTGTAAAATCTCTCTTCTTAAATTATGGTAATATTTCTCTTATTTTCAAAATTTAGAAAATAAGAAAAATATTGCAAATATTATAAAATAAGAGAAATATTTTGTATGTTAAGTCTTGCACAAATAAAATATTTTTTATTGTAACTTAGAAAAATATTGAATAAAAGAAATATAGTTAAAATAATTTTTTAATATTAGTTTTATTTAAAATTTGAAAAGTTACATTGATTTTTATGATTTTTTTTAAAGTTTGTAAAAGTTGTACTGAGTTTTTATTTGAATAATGATTAGGCAATTGATTAGACAAAAAAGTTAAAAATTTGAAAAGAAATTTTTTTTGTATTTGAATGATATTTTAGAAATAATGAAATTATAAAAAATTTTAAGAATTTTTAAGAATTCTGGTGATATCCAAATATGACCTTAATTTTTAAAATTTTTTTACTTAATGGTTAATGAAGTATTTTTTAAAAATTTTATGATTTTTTTTTATTTTTAAAAATATTTAAGAATATTTAAAAATAATTGAATCTTTTAAAACATGTCATAAAATTATAAAAAAAATCCTGCTCTGGTCAGGACGGATTGTGTTGATCCTTAATTAGATGATGATAAGGATGTGATCACATGTCAATGGAGGTTGTGGGACCAATAACAAGGCATTACCTTTGTCATGTCCATTTTTTCAAATTCATTAGGACTACTTACTCCTCTGATTTTTAGACATATGGTCAATGCAACAGATATGCCCGTTAATTAAGGCCTCGTTTGGATTGAAATACCATCTCAATTTATCTTATTTTATTATTATAATTTTTATAAATTTTCATATAAAATATAATAAAAATTTAATTTTTTTAAATGATCACAATTCAATTTTTAAAAATTTTTAAATAATAATAATATTAAAAAATAATATTATAATAATATTTTACTCAACTTTTAATTTTAATCATTTTATCAAATCTCAATATTTAAATCGAGACTAAAAGTTGTGGTTGATTTATTATTGAAGTATCTACATTTTCTAGCCTTTAATTAGATAATGATAAGGTTATTGATCACATGCCAATGGAGGTTGTGTGACAGCCTGCAGGAGTAATATACCGCCAAAGGAGGTTGTCAAATTCATGGGGGCTACTTACTCCAATATCCTTGCTTTTTAGGCCTCTGGTCAATGCAAAAGAAATGCCCATTAATTAAAGTTGTGGTTGATTTTGCGTGGAATATCTACAATTTCTAACCCCTTAAATGGTGCACGGCGTCCTTAAAGTCGTGTTAACTCGGTCTTAGTTGAAAACTGCAGTTTCCACATGTACGATGGTGACCCTGCCATTGGGCAAAGAACCAATTGGCTGCCGTCGGCTTGATCAGTTGATCTTATCCATTTCATGTAGTATACGCAATAAAAAAAAGTCTGCAATTTAAGATGATTGTTATAATTTAGATTTATTTTATAATAAAAATAATTTATTATATAAAAATACTTCAATTTATAAAATTATTTTTATATAATTTATTTATATTTAAAGTATTTCTTATAATTTTAATTATAGACTTCTATGATTCAATTTCAGCTTCAAAAGTTATGATATTTCGTAGGGATGGAAGGATTCTCAAAGAATCGAATTTTCTGCCATTATCACTGGTGACAGGCTGACAGCTTCCATGCAAGGCGCGCCTTATTCCAAACATCATCTCACAAATTAGTGAGTTTGCAATTCTTCGACCTGCCCCATTCCACTGGTCTTTATGGCAAAATTTGAAGAGTGGGGCTATTATCTCGCTTCACTTTTCTGCAGTACGGTATTTAATTTTTTTTTTTTATAATTTTTAAATATTTAAAAAAATTTAAAAAATAAAAAATACATAAATATATTTAAAATCACTTCTTTAATTACTATATAAAAAAAATTTACCAGCGGTCAAAATAGCTTTTTTCAAATTCCAATGCCCTCAATTTTGAGTTTATAACAGTAAAATATATTAAAAGGTTTTAAATAGTATCTGAAATACGTATTGTGCAGCTTATTACCAAGTTAAACATGGATTTTTTATTAAATATATATTTTTCAGATAATTATAAATTGTAAAAAAATAATATAATATTAAATTATAATTTCTTCAAATTAAACATGATAGCAAAAATTATTAAAAACCAAAAGCTAGCTAATTTAAGAGAAGTACCTAGGATCCGATAATAGATCCTAAGCATTTCTCACGATATTTGTTTTCTAATTTTTTTTACTTAATGATTAAGTAAATATTTTTTTTTATTGATATTGTGGATTTTATTAATTTTTTTAAAATTTAAGAATATTTTAAAAATATATTAAAAAAAGCAACCAAAAAAAAAAATGACACCCTCCTTAAAATAAAATTCTCAAAATTTGGATCCGACTTAGTGGCTGCAGAGCCACCCCTAATTTAATAATGGCAAAAAGGGTCCACTAAAAAGAATATGAAAAATACACCCAACCTAAAATTAAATTTTCAAAATTTTTCATAATTTTATTAATAATATCATTCAAATACCAAATATTTTATCATAATTTAAATAAAAAATAAAATATTTCTCAAAATTTTTCAATATTTCTTTAAAATTTCTCTTATTTTAAATTATTGTAATATTTCTCTTATTTTTTAAATTATGAAAATAAGAGAAATATTTCACATATTGCAAATTCAGAGAAATATTTTGTATGCTAAGTCTTTCAAAAATAAAATACTTTTTATTATAATTTAGAAAAAATATTAAATAAAAATATCATATAGTTAAATCATTTGAAAATAATATTTTAATATTATTTTTATTTTAAAATTTTATGTTTTGTTTTGAAGTTTGTAAAAATTGTATTGATTTTGTATTTAAATAATGATTAGGTAATTAATTAGATAAAAAAGTTAAAAATTTGAAAATGAATAATATTTTATATTTGAATAATATTTCAGAAATAATGAAATTATGAAAAATTTTGAGAATTTTTAAGAATTCTGATGGTGCCCAAATATGGCCTTAATATTTTAAAATTTTTGTACTTTAACGGTTAATAAAATATTTTTTAAAGATTTTATGTTTTTTTTTTTAATATTTAAAGATGTTTATAGTTGAATCTTTTAAAACATGTCATAAAATTATAAAAAAAATCCTGCTCCGACCACGACGGCTTGTGTCTCGTACTTAATTAGATGATAATAGAGTTGTTGATCACATGTCAATGAACGTGTGGAAGCAATAATATAATATACTCCGCATTACCTTTGTCATATCCATTTTTTCAAATTGGACTACTTACTCCTCTTGATTTTAAGACCTTTGGTCAATCCAAAAGACATGCTCATTAATTAAAGAGGGCTGCTATAGACACAAAAGGATCTTATAAATAGATCTCACACATTGATATTGCCCTTCTGACTCATATGGTCAAGCCTATATTGGCATAAATCTGTTGTGCTCTCTGCAACGATAGTGTCAATAATGTTATTCAAACCAGTAGGCATATAAAGTGTACCAGTTTTCTTATACCAAGCCAGTACCAATGCCCTTTTGGTGACCTTCCAGGTGCTATTTGAAAACACAATTGAATGGCCACAATCATCAAGCTGTCCAATAGAAATGAGATTCTTTTTCAACTCAGGAATGTGTCTAACCTTCTGCAAGGTCCATTTGTTATTGTTAGGGACTACAATATCAATGTTTTTCATCCCTATTACATTCAAAGCCTCTCCATCAGCCAGATACACCTTTCCAAAATCACCTACAACTTAGTTATGCATTATCTCTCGATGGGAAGATGTATGAAATGAAGCTCCTGAATCCAGTCATCAACTAGACTATGAACTGCAAGCAATATTGCATCTTGTACTTCTTCAGTTACAACATTAGCACTATCATTCGCAATCTTCTTGGGATTTCTGTAATTCTTCTCTATATGGCCAGTTTTGCCACAATTCTAGCAAGTTGCCTGCTGACCAGGCCTTGACTTGCTCTTGCCCCTGTTTTTTGATTTTGATATGCTTCTGTTTGAGTGTCTGTCTTGTGCTCTCCCTTGAGAGTCAACATTCAGTGCTAAACTCGAATATGAGGTCTCGTCTGAATCTCTCTTGCGCACCTCCTCAGCCAAAATCAAATAACGAATATCATCATATTTCAACTTTGACTTACTGGCAGAATTACAAATAGCCATTCTCATGGCTTCCCAACTATTTGGCAGTGATGCCAATAGTATCAATGCACGTATCTCATCATCAAATTTAATTTCAACAGACGACAATTAATTTGTGATAGCATTAAAATTATTCAGATGTTGTGCAACAGACGTACCATTTGCCATTTTCATATTAAATAGTTTTTTCATCAGATGTACCTTGTTTTTCGCTGACGAATTTTCATACATACCTGACAAAGCCGCTATGAGATCAGCAGTCGTCTTCTCCTTGATGACGTTGTGTGCAACGGATCTCGACAGGGTTAGCCAAATAACCCCCAGAACCTATCGATCCAACAGGGTCTAATCAGCAACTAACATGCTGTTCGGCATCTTCCCCAACAATGGAAGATGAAGTTTTTTCCCATAGAGGTAATCCTCTATCTACATCCTCCAATACCCATAATCCATGCCATCAAACCTCTCTATCCCCGATACCTTCACTTCCTCTCCAGCCATCGTTTTTCTTTAGACCCGAACTTTGGCTCTTGATACCAATTGTTGTGAAAAATGATGACAATTAAGTAAAAGTAAACATGAGAAAACAAGCAATTACACACGACACAATATTTACGTGGTTCGGCAAATAGCCTACGTCCACGAGAGCTGCAGATGATTTTTATTTCTTGAGAAATCACAATATAATGTATAGGACGGCTACTGTTCACTCTGATACATCACAAGTAAAAAAAAAGTCATTTAAATATGTCATGCGGCAGAAACAATAGTCATGTTTGCTTGAGTGGTGTGTCGAGCCCGCATCGAGCCAACTATTTCCCGCAATCGCTCAAGCCATGTGTCGAGCGGCTCTTCAAGCGAACTCTCTGACTTCCCTCCGCTCGAGCGGTGTGTCGAGCAAACTTTCTGACTTGCATTTACTCAAGCAGTCTATCGAGCTGTCTTGAGCGAACTCTCTGACTTGTCTTCGCTCGAGCGGTGTGGGTGTAATACCCCGCTTCTTCTTCTTACGTAAGCTTCATCCTTTATTACGTAAGCAAATTTCGAGGACGAAATTATGCAACAGTCTGCCTTCTCTCTGGCGACTGCGAGTCTCGTCATGCGTGCCGAACCACGATGGCGTGTCTCTTAAGATATTAGGTGACTTCTAAAGTACGCCAGTGTTTTAAATGTACTGGAAATAATTATATGAGATATTTCCAGTACCGTTGAGTTAAACTTGTTTTTAGATGAGACAATTATAATATTTTGAAGAGCTCCAAAATATTATAATTGTCGGAGATCATTTTAATATTAATTATTAAAATTATTCCAGTTATTTAAAATATTAAGGGATTTAAATTATGTTGAAGGCTTTAATTAAATTAAATGGTTTTATTCTCGTAAATATATTAAATAAGACTTCATCATTTTATTAATGATGGAGAATATTATTTTATAAACTAAAGTTAGTATAAAATAATATTTACCTTAATTCCTCTAAGTGTTTTAATTAAGTTAATGTTTTACGCATTTCAAATCAGTGTTTGAGATCCACCGTTAGATCGTTGCGCGGACCCCAAGACAAAGGGACTGGATTATAAACCTAGACTCCCTCTCTTTCCCTCTCGTTTCCGTAGCTCTCTCTCTCTCCTCCCTCTCCCCAGTGTACGTAGTACGCAGCTTCCACCCCACGCCGAACGGCTCAAAGCCTCAGCCCGACGCCGCCGTGCGCCGCCAGCTCTCACCGCCGGCACCATTGGCCTCCTCTCCCTCCGGCGACCCCATCCACGGCAACCCCACTCCCTCATGCTCCCTTTTCCTCTCGGCTGGAAGTGCAAGGCCCGTATGGGCTTGGTGCGCGTAGCACCACCGTGTGCCACCCTCCAACGCCACCACCTCCACGACAGCTTCCTCTGCCGCCGACCACCACCCTCCAGCAAAACCAGCTCCTCCCATGCAGCCACCTTCCCCCTCTGTTGCACACACGCACACACAAGGAGACCCACGCACGGCTTCACTGCGGGCCTCTAGCGCTGCCGTGCGCAGCACCCACGACCACCTTGTGACACCATGGCTCCTTCCCGAGCTTCTCCACATGACCCATGGCCTGAAGCTCCCTCCTCCACCTCACGGTTCCTCCCTCTTTCATGCACGGGTTGCACGACGTGCACCGCCACC
Organism: Juglans regia; assembly: GCF_001411555.2. Lineage (NCBI taxonomy): Eukaryota > Viridiplantae > Streptophyta > Magnoliopsida > Fagales > Juglandaceae > Juglans > Juglans regia. Next base: position 20,547,510 of record NC_049904.1, read on the forward strand.
CACGGTTGGTAAGCACCGCCATCAGCTTCCTTAGGCTGCCACCAAGTTAAGCCAACCACCCATGGCTCCGATTTGCCACCCATGCACGCACACTCTCTCTCACTCTCCCACGGCTTCTCCTCCACTTCACGGCCGTGAACCATCGCAGTGAGCCACCGTGGCGCCACCTCGATGCCACCACGAGATCCACCGCATTTCCCTTAGCTGAACCCTAAGTTCAAACCACCACTTTATGTAGTGGGTAACCACTGCACGTGATGGACAGTCACTACGTGTGATTGACCTCTACTGCACACTGCTAGAGCCGCCGTGTTATGCCCTTCACCGCCACCACAAAGCCATCACGAGCCATTCCAAGACCACACCTAGCTATCCAAATGCCCAAATGGTCCCTGTACGTGGCATAGCCGCCCCGTACATCCTTTCCGATGTCATCGACCGAGACGGTCAATGGGCAATGCATGGGTCATCCCGTCGATGGTATAACTCTCTAACCCTTATTATTTATATGTTAGTTGTTAATTAGTAGATTAGGTTGTGGACTGTGCTGTTAGTATTAGGGGATTTACTATGCAGTATGGAGACGTGCGGTGTAGCGAAGTGTTAGGCATTCTATGTAGTGCGCTGTGAGGTGTTGGGCGTATTTATGAAGTGTTGTGGACTGTGCTGTGTAATGTGGTTGTGGAGTTTGTGCCGTAATTATGGCGTCGTTGTGCTGTTTAATGCAGTTGTGGGGTTTGTGCTGTAATTATGGCGTGGTTGTGCTGTGCAGTGTAATTGTGGGACATGTGTTGTATGGATGGCGTGACATTGTGTAGAATGGGAAGAGTACACGCTAGGTGTACTCTGTGTGGGGCATAGGGTGAGACGAGGAGAGTATATGTGGAATATACTCTCCTGGCATATTGTGGAACGGGAAGTGTACACGCTGAGTGTACTCTGTGTGGTGTAATGTGCATGCAGGGAGTACATTGGAAATGTACTCCAAGCGGAGCGATGCACCATGTGGCAGATATGCCATAATGATGATGTGGTATGTGGAGCGGGATAAGTACGAGTAGAGTGTACTTTGTGGCGTAGCACGTGTAAATGGAGTACACATAGAGTGTACTCCATGTGGTTTAGTGATGCACCATATGGCGGGTATGCCTTAGGGGTGATGTGTCGTAAGTGTATGGAATATACGCGGAGTGTATTCCATGTGATGGAGTGACGCACCATACGGCGGATATGCCGTAGTGGTGATGTGTCGTAACGTGCATGGAGTATACGCGGAGTGTATTCCATGTAATGGAGTGACGCACTATACGGCGGGTATGCCGTAGTGGTGATGTGTCGTAACGCGCATAAAGTATACGCAGAGTGTATTCCATGTAGTGGAGTGACGCACCATATGGCGGGAATGCCATAGTAGTGATGTGTTGTAACGTGCATGGAGTATATGCGGAGTGTATTCCATGTAGTGGAGTGACGCATCATATGGCGGGTATGCCATAGTGATGATGTGGCGTAGCGTCTGTGAATGGAGTATATGTAGAGTGTACTCCACGAAGTGCAGCGACACACTGTATGGCATGTCGCAGTGATAAGGATGGTTATGCAGTTGATAGGCGTAGAGCGTGGTAAATAGTGTCAGGAATTGTGGAACAGTGTCCCGAAGTAGTTATGGTGAGGCCTGTAGTCTAAGGTGACGGGTGTCACCATACTTGACTTATGGCTAAGAATAGGCATGAAGTAGCAGAACAAGTATAAGAGTGCGCAGCGGAAGCATGACTGAGGAATGTCACGAAGTGACATGACTATTGACAGTCATGCTTGCGATGGACGAAGTAGCGGGACAAGTGTAAGAGTACGCAGTGGAAGCATGACTGAGCAATGTCACGAAGTGAAGTGGTTATTGGCAGTCATACTTATGATGGGTGAAGTGTTAAAGTGTAGGAATGATGTAGCAGGAACGTGACAAAATGTCACGATGTGACGAGAGTACGTGAGGAACCGTACTCGTGATGAGTAGGAGTTGGCATATGGAAGTGACATAACAGGATGTCAAATGACGTAACAAGGTCACGGTGTAGCTTGGAAATAGTCTCGAGCTATATAACGTGACATGAGACATAGTTATGAATAGAGTCTTGTCGTGTTAAGTGTTGGGATGAACTGTAAAAAGGGACGGATAGCATGAAAAGCCATGCTAAATGGGTTAAGGGAAGTTTAGTATCGGAGTATGGCCCTTGTCCCTGGAAACTGGTGATCAACGTATTATGTATGTTGATCTTAGGTGATAAGGGGTAGAGTACATGTGTAATATGGTGAGACACATGTGGTGGATGGATTCACTATATCTAATGGGTAATCGGTTCTGAGTATGGTTACACGGTGTCTAAGTCTCAGAGTTGGCTTAGAGCCATGTGGTTTGTATGGATGAGAACGAATATTTAGTGTGGGCTAAGATGCATGAAGGTAGTGACGGACGTATTATCTAGGATTGGTATGCGTGATTCCATCGATCAGAATTATGCGTCGGAATGTGGTTATAGGAAGAGTAAGACGAATGTCTTAGTGTCTTAATCATAAGGTGAATCATGGGTTCACTATAGTGGATGAGCACTCGAGACAAGACTTTGAGTTGGAAGATGTGGTGACCGTAAGTGGTCCCCGAAGGGTTTAACATAGTAAAGGGCACGTAAGTGCACGGGATAGAAGGAGAGTGTTCCAAGTATAGCGTAGTTCTATTTATAGTTTAACTTGCTTATACATTAGATAGAGAATGATGTTAAGGTTATGTGTACGCTTGTAGGTTGCCATCTGACAAGCATGAATGGACTGCTTGACATGCAAGTAGCATGGAGTCCAGGTAAGTGTTACGTTCATACTATTCTAGAATTTTCAAAGATACAAGAAACGCTTTTCCCTTAAAATGCTCACGAAAAGAAACAAATATTAAGATTAGTATATGGTATCTTGAGTTGGAATGCACGCTGTCCAATGTTGTTAAGTGGTTGAATTAGTGTGTTAAATTGTGGGTTTTTCTTTATTTATTAGAGGAGGTAGTGCCAATTGTCATTTAATACTCGGTGTATATTTCTTTTGTTTTTATGAATAGGTGTCGAGATTAATAGAGGACAATTTCAAGGTATAGATAATACGCTGCAGGAGTCAGGTAAGCGGGGTTCCTATGTTGGGTTTTATACAAGCTAATAAGACTGAGGTTGATTTTATGAAAACTTGCATAATTTGTGTTGTGTTGGGAATTTGTGAAAACAAAGATCAACCTCGGTCACTTATCTGCATTATTCATGAAATCTGTGTGAAAAAAGAAAAATATATTCTGACATGCATTGTGTAGACATGAGCTAAATTCTGTCATGTGGTTTCTGAAATCTAGAAAAAAGAGCGATATTGAGAATATGAAAAGTTGTGCATTTATTTAAAAAGATGTTCTGGCTTTTGTGTTCAGCGTGTGTAAACTGTCTGATTCTGTTTTGGTACTCTGTATTATTTTGATATAACATCTGAAAACCTTTGGCATGGTGTACTGGTTTTCGTATCTGACTCTGTCTCTGCTTTGCTCTGCTCTGCTCTATGCTCTGCTCTGTTTGGGTTGGTACCAACTTCTCTGTCTCTGAGTGCACCCACTTTGGAAACAAAGTGGTTTTATTGTGGTCTTTCCTGTGTGCACACTCGGGGCTCCGAGAAGAATAAAGGAAAGATTTCACCTCTGTCTCTGCCTGGTTTGGCCACCGGGGTTAGCACAACCCTACCACGGGGGTGAAACATGGTCTCTGCTCTGTTTTGATCTGATGATGATACTCAGTTTATGTTATGCCAAAGTACCATGGGTTTTACTTGTTTTAAAACCATCGCTCTGTTATTTTGAAAATATGTTTTGTTCTGCATGATAACTCTGGAAAATATTTTGTTCTGCATACTCTACTTTATAAATGCTCATGGTTGCACGCTAGCATATGATTTCTGCTTACTGAGTTGTTAATAACTCATCCTCTATCATTATAATATTTTTCAGATGATGTGGTGAGTCCAAATGAGGACCTGGATTAGAATGTTGTTTGTGTTTAAACTGAGGAGATGTTGGTAGAAGAAGGACTTATGGTGTTATTAGTCTTAATATCTTTGAGTTTTATTTATGTCTTGAGTTTAGTAAGATTTATGAAATATTTAGTTGGTATGTTATGACTACCGGGAGGTTATGGATCCCTTTGATTGATTATTATTGCATTAAAGATTGTGTGGAGTTTGTAATGAGATTATTGAGAAGATTTGAGATTGATTTCATTTATGAAATTTTTGAAGATTATTCTTTGAATGTGTTGTGAGACATGTTTATGAGTGACAAGTAATAATTCTTCAAGTCACCCAGATTTGAGGCGTTACAATTTGTGTTGCACTACTTGTACTCAAACGAAGAACGAGTGAGGCTCATATTTAAAGAGGTTGTGGGGTCTAGAAATTCATATTATTTATGAGTACTATTCTTTTCGAATCTTTCCAAATATCTAAATTGTAAAAAAATATTGTCCTGATAATGACAGTCTGTCTGCCGTCTTTAATTAGACGATGATAGATCACATGCCAGTGGGGGTTGTGACAGCTAGGAGTAATATACAAGGCATGCATTATTTTTGTCATATCCATTTTATCAAATTCATTGGACTAAACTACTTGCTCTAATGCAAGGCTCGTCTCACAAATTAGTGAGCTTGCAAGTCTTGAACCTGTCACATTCCACTGATCTTTATGGGAAAATTCCAAAGCCCTCAGTTTTGAGTTTTATAATAGTAAATTATACTAAAAGGTTTTAAATAGTATCTGAAAAATGTATTGTGCAGCTAGTTTCCAAGTTAAACATGGATTTTTTTATTAAATCTATTTTATTCAGATAATCATATATTATTAAATTATAATTTCTTCAAATTAAACATGATAGAAAACAATTATTGCAAACCAAAAGCTAGCTAATTTAAGAGAAGTGCATGGAATCCCGATTAAGGGTCCCAAGCGTTTATCTTGATATTTTTTTCTAACTTTTTTACTTAGTGATTAAGTATTTTTTTTATTGATGTTGTTTTTATATATTTAAAAAAATATATAAAAAAAAGAAAAAGAAAAATGACATTCTCCTTAAAATTAAATTCTCAAAATTTGGATGGTTGTAGAGCCACACCTAATTTAACAATGACAAAAAGGGTCCACTTAAAAAATTATGAACAATACACCCTCCTTAAAATGAAATTCTCAAAATTTTGCATAATTTTATTAATTATGAATTATCATTCAAATAAAAAAATATTTTAAATGAAAAGTAAAAATTTCTGATCAAAATATTTCAATATTCCTTTAAAATTTCTCTTATTTTAAATTATGGTAATTTTTCTCTTTTGTTTTAAATTATGAAAATAATAGAAATATTTCAAATATGGCAAAATAAGAGAAATATTTTGTATGTTATCTTGCAAAAATAAAATATTTTTATTATAATTTAGAAAAATAATGAATAAAAATATTATATAGTTAAAAATTATTTGAAATAATTTTTTAATATAATTTTTATCTTAAAATTTGAAAAGTTGTATTGATTTGTTTTTTTTTTTTGTTTATGTTTTTTTCTTTTTGAAGTTTGTAAAAGTTGTATTGATTTTTTATTTGAATTGTGGCTTCTAGCGGTGGTTAGTGCCAGAAATGGGAGGGAGAGGGTGCAGAGCATAGGCCAGAGAGGATGGCGCAGTCGCAGGGGGAGGAAAGAAGAGAAGAGAAGAGAGGGAAGAGAAGGAAAATTAGGGTTTTGGGAAACTAGATCCTAGCCCTACACTTGGGGTTGATTTAAATCAAACTATTTGCCACAATTCATTCTTGCTACAACAAATAATAAAGTTGGGATTTGTGGCCCTTGTCTAGATGACTTATTTGAGAATGACATAATTTTGTCTAGATATTTTGAAAGATTCGAAAAGAATAGTACTCATAAATAATATGAATTTCTAGACCCCACAACCTTTTTAAATATGAAATTTGATGTCATGGCATGGTATATGAAATTTATGCGTGTTGTGGATAGTTAATGTGATTCTCGGATGACAAAATACCCAAAAATTCAGCAACCAAAAAACCTACAAAACATAGATCAAACAAACACAAAATCGTAGATCCATTAAACACAAAAACACACAATATGAGTAATGCTAGAAATGGAGAGATACGAGGAGACGAAAAGAGAAAAATAAAAACCCTTTTTCTTTCATTTATTACCATTCCTCATATTGATTTATATGATAGGCCACGAGACCTAGTGCATCACCTTGAAAATTTCAAAGCACACATGACCCTCCACGGGTTTCTCGGGAAGGTGGCTTGTCATGCTTTCCCAATGACGTTGAAAGGAATGGTGCAAGGCTTGTTCGGGACTTTGCGCCCAAGATCCATTAGCAGCTTTGAAGAATTGGCTAAACAGTTCCTTACATAATTCATGGCTAGTAGGAGGCGCCATCTACCTGCTCACCATTAAGCAAAAAGAAGGAGAGAGCCTAAAAGCATATTTGACCCGTTTCAACAAAGAGAGACTGACCACAGAAGACCAGGAAGAAAAGATCACGTTAGCTGCCCTTTTGGGGGGCATTTGGCCTTGGAGCCCGTTCATGGTTGAGTTAGCCAGAAAAAGCCCCTCCACCCTGAGGGAGTTTACGGATAGAGTAGATGACTTAGTAAATGCTAAAGACACGTTATAGGCTCTCCTAGAGCGAAGGAAGCAGGAGATCAAGTCAGAGGCCAAGAAGCATCATAGTTCCACAGACAAGAAGACCGGGTAGGGTCATTAGTGTGAAAGATGAGAAAGGTATTCCAATGAATGAGGCCAGGGGCACTGCCTAGTTCACAATAACCTGAGTGTATAGGAAAATAATAAAATGATGATAAGGTTGTTGATCACATGTAATGGAGGTTGCAAAAGACATGCCCATTAATTAAGGTCCCGTTTGGATTGAAAAATCATTTTAACTAATTTCATCTCATTTTATCTCATCATCACAATTTTTTCAAATTCTCATAAAAAATACAATACACAATTCAATTTTTTCAAATGTCAATTCAGCTTTTTCAAATTTTAAAATAATAATAATTCTAAAACCATTTCATCTCAACTCATTATTCAAACGGAACCTAAAAGTTTTGGTTGATTCATTATTAGAATAACTACATTTTATAGCCCCTTAATTAGATAATGATAAAATTGTTGATCACATGCTGATGAAAGTTGTGTGACAGCCTAGCTACTAGAATGATATGTAAGGCATTAACTTTATCATATCCATTTTGTCAAATTCATGGGGACTACTTACTCCCCTTGATTTTTTTAGACATCTGGTCAATGGAAAAGATATGCCCATTAATTAAAAGTTATGGTTGATTTTGAGTGGACTATCTACATTTTCTAACCCCTTAAATGGTGCACGGCAACCCTTAAAGTCGAGTTAACTCGGTCTTGTTAGTTGAAACATATACGATGGTGACACTGCTATTGGGGAAAGAATCTATTGGCCGTCGGCTTTAATTTATCCAATTCGTGTAGTATATGCACTCAAAAAAGTCTATAATTTAATGACTTCTATAACCATAAATAGGTTATATAAAAAGAATTTTATAAATTGATATAGTTTTTATATGATCTATTAGATTTATTTTATAATAAAAATAATTTTATAATTAATAAATTATATGAAATTATTTTAATTTATAAAATTATTTTTTATATAATTTTTTTATATAAGTATTTATATTAATTTAATTGTAGACTTTTCAGCTTCAAAAGTTATGATGTTTCCTAAGATGGATGGATCCTCAAAGAGTCAGATTTTCTGTCCTTATCATTAGTGAGTGACAGCTTTCATGCAAGGTGGCCTTATTCCGAACATCATCTCACAAATATGTGGACTACACTCATGTATTTGATGATAAGATTGTCATGTGCTGTCACTAATTAGATCACTATAATAAGATTGTTGAATATGACATGCAAGTGGCCGTGGGATGTGACAGCCGGGAATAATATACAAGGCATTTAGAACTTTGTCAATGCCCTACTCCAATGCCACGTGAATTTAGGTCCTCTAGTCAATGCAGAGAGCATGGCCATTAATTGAAAATCACGGTTGATTTTTCTTTGCAATATCTACATTTTCAACCCCTCAATTGCTGCACGGCAACCATAAAGTCGAGCTAGCTTGGCCTTGTTAGTAGAAAACTGCATGTTTCCACACGTTGATTTTTCTTTGCAATATATTTTTTTTCCATATCATCTAATTACAATCAGTCTCAAATTCCAAGGCTTGCCTTATTCCAAACATCATTTCACTAATTAGTTAGCTTGCAATTCTTGGACCTTTCCCATTATACTGAACTATTTGGATTCTTCATTTAACGATGAGATTTTGATAGTGGTGTAGCTTTGCTGCAAGTCCTTTTAGAAAGACAGCTTGAGCTGTATTCCAATTAACTTGAGTTGGCTTATTATTGGGTTTTATTTCATATACTCATAAATTATTTTTTTTAAAACCAATTTGAATTTATTGTTCATGAATTGTTTTGTTGATTTATTCATTTTTAGAAGAAATACATTTCATTATTGAAATTATATATACTTTCTCCAATTTTTGTTATTAACGAGTTCATTATTTAATTAATGGCAACCCCCCCCCCCCCCCATCCTCCCCAAATTTTTTCAAAATTCAAAATAGCCCCTAAATTTTATTCATAATTCCATGGATATAGAAATTCCCTTCCCCCCCCCCCCCGGGAAAAAAAAAAAATATATATATATATATATATATAATTTCCTTATTCCCATATGCTTTCTAAAATTTTGTAAAATTTCAATGTGTATAGAAATGTCTATCTCCAATTTTTTCCTATGACTCTTAGATTTTGTACAATTTCTATATATTATCTATTTTCAAGAATGTGGTCCCCCTAAAATTAAATTAAAATTAAGCTTAGGAGAAATAATAAACTATTTACATTGACCACAAACTTTTTTTTTTTATATAATATTAAGTTTCTTAATATAGAATCCAAAGTGAAAATACAAGAAAAACCTTTTAAAATTGATGATTTATATGAGAAATAATGGAAATGTTTTATCATTTAAATTTTATTGAGCAAGGAGAAGTTTATTTAAGGTCTCAATTGTAGCATTCTATGTTTAATGTGACATCAAAATAGATAGATTTTACTTGAAATTTGATAAAATAGCTTAGATATTAGAATGAAAGATGACATTTTAAAAAATCACTTAATAGTTTATAAGAAGAAAACAATTTCTATATATTTCATATCTTCAAAAATAATAATGGATGTATATTATTCTATAAAATATTGTCTTAAAAAATTTGAAACAGACATTAATTGTGTTTTTAAAATTTTATTTCTACGCTATTTGAAAAATTATCAAAATTTAATTTTATATACATTTATGTTTTATGATTTTGTAATATTGTTTTATTTTACATAAATATCTCGTGCGGTAGAAAAGTTGCCCCCTAAAAACAGTTGATAGTTCGCCACTGATTAATTGGTTAGGTAAACTATATATAAAATTGTTTTACTTGTGACAATTAAATCATTTAGAACTTTTTATCAAAAGTTTTAACGGACTGCCTAGATTACATAACTTGTTACATGTCTACATCAATGAATAAATTAAGATTTAAATCATGACATATATCACATTGGAACATTATTTTTTCTTATCTTTTTAAATATTTAAGATGTTATTATTTTAAAGTTAAAAAAATTCAATAAAAAGATGATATATACAAAATTTTACAAATTTAAAGCCGTGTTCGTTTATTAAATGAATTTGTAAAGGACGCATCTCACCATTGGTCGCGATCGTTAACCTGCAAATCGTTTCGTAGGCGCACGGTGTGCCTGTGACACCTCTAATGCCTAAGTCAGCAATAAGTGAGGGATAATAAGTCAAAAATGCTCAATTAGATGATTCAAGGATTACCTGTTATCCCTATATATAGGCATGAAGAATATTAAATGAGTACTATAAAGTAACCAACTTAGCACAATGGCTAAATATTGGATGAGTACCATAATTAATGAACTTAGCATAATACTGAGCCACTATAAGGCTTATCCCTGATGTGTCAAAATTATCTAACCACCACATTATCCATACCCATAACCCGACGGCTTATCCCTCCTATTAAATAGGGCGGCTAGGGCCACTAGATCTAGACGACTCCTTGGAATAGTTATCCTTTATGGGCGATGGGCCTTGGGCCCCTAGTTCAGGTTAGACCAATATTAACTCCTCTAGTTACCTTGCTATTTCCTCTCGCGTGTAAGCGTAGAGAATTCATCAATGAAGGACTTCTTTGTCTGCTTCCCTAACCTCTCTCAATGAAGGACTTATTTTGTTTTCTATTGACGTTTTTAAAAAAATACACTAACAGTCAAAACCAAGGGAAAACTCAGGGGGCAAACTAGCAACAACACTACTGCTACTTTCCAATACCTCAACCATTAACATACGCTACCGTTACAACATATTTGAATTTTTGTATCAATTTAGAATCTATGACACTCACTAAACCATCATCAGAGATAACCTTTAGTGATTGTTTCTTTAAACTGTCACTAAAGTTGGAATATAATTTAAACAACATTTGCACGATTAGTAATATATGTTCGAACATCAATAATAACCATCGTATTATAGTTAGTTCATTCGAATGTATATGTATGAACAATGTTAAATTTATTCGAACGTTGCTGGATTTACGTGCGAATGTAATGTTTTTAAAATATATTTAAACCGGTCGGCTGAGTTATGTTGAAACTTTATGAGCGACATGTGAACGTCTTTGATATATCGTGTGCACATAATTTCCTCCAATGCGCATGATATGCACTACTGTGCGAATGTGATGTAGGAGGATCCAAATCAGATGATTCTTGGCTGTCAGATTGCACTTTGATGGCACTAAAATATCTTGAGACGACATATAAGCGCAAGTATAGCAGGAAACAATGATCTTTCTTTCATTTAGGGCAGTTTTGGACATATGTCGATATTTTGACCATAACTTTGGTTACGGGTATTGGATTCACGCATATGACCTCAATTTGGAAAGCTTGGAGTGCATCCCTTCAAATCTCCATTTTTCACTACAACAGAAGTGGTTTTTTTAGACAAGAATTTTCTTCCCAAAAAATTTTGATTTCGTCCCAAAATACTTCTTCGGACAAAAAAAGAATTGTTCCAAGATCGTTCCAATAGCATTGTCCCAAAACGTATTTTCAGACAAAGATATCAATTTCATCCCAAAAAAATTCTTTTGGGATGACATCGAGAGAAACTGTTCAAACGGAAATTCCTTTCTAGAATGATTTAGTTTCGTCCTAGATTTACGGTCGAACAAAAAAAACATAGCGTTCGACTTTTAATTATGTTCAAACGAATACTTCATGAGTGATTGATTGAAACAAAATTTGTTCAAATGGAAAACCATTTGAACATTTACTTTGGTGGTTGAATAGACAAATATGTTTGAATGCATTCGATGTCTACAGTAAGCATTTGAACGTTTTTTACGTTCGAAGGGTTTACGATTGGTGTTCGAATGTCTATTACATAGAACGTTCGAATGGTCTATTTCATTGTTCGGATGGTTTGATTGTTTTTGTTCGAACCGTTTTTGGTCGTTTGAACAATAACGAATTGTTTTTATGCAATAATAAAAAACCAAATACAGATACATAATATATTAAAAAAAAATACATTCCAATTTGTACAATACGCATAAAATAAATAAAACACTACTAGTGTTCATTGTACAGAAACTGAAACAAATAAATAAAGCAGTTGCTTAGAGGCTATAATTGTTGTTTAGGCATCTACACTTGGAGTTGCATATCTCTACTGAACTCATCTTGTTGTTTTATTCACATCTCTATGTTTGCTCATTGGGCCAATTCAACCTCAAACTCATTCTACCCTGTCCTCAATTCTTTGATCTCAAATATCACTTCCTCCAACGCTCTAGAGTTGTTGGTGGAATTGTTGGAAGATGAGGAAGAGCTAGAAGGCTTGACACAGCGACCTAAACCGCTCAAATATTCTGACCGTGGACCCAAATCTTTTGTAAAACTTTGAACATCACTTGTTGATGAATTTTGATATGAAGAAGATTCAGAATATAGGGCAACCATTTTTTCTACAAATAAGACAAATAATTAAAATTGTCACAAATATTCAAATATGTTTAAGTAAAACAGATAATAATACTTACATAATTTTCACGAGCATCTGGATGAGTTCACTCTCCATTGCGAACTTAATTAGTATCTGACTCTTGCTACAAGACACATATTTTATAGATATAAAGTCATTACAATACATACTTGCACAAATTATATACAATGAAATATTTTTTAAGGCATTACCAATTTCTTAGAGAGGAGATGGAAAGATCTTGAGTCTACATGATGATGAATCTTCAACTTCGATTTATTTGTTTTGTTTATAGAACTTTATTCTTGCATAGAAGTTGTAAATAATAGCAACAAAAAATTATAAAATATGACTCGTAAAACAATTCATCATTTACCTTATATGTTGAATCCTCAAACATGTCACATAATTTTTTTCCAATTGGAAGGTTGAAAATCCTAAAAAAGGATATTGGCGTGCCTTGTCCTTGTTCTTGAACTTATTATAATGCTCATGACAGGTCACCTTATATTTACAGAATGCATTACACATAAACTCATCAACAGTCTTATAATCATCTCTCCGACCAAAATTTAGTTCAAAATCATCCTTGAAAAAATATATACAAAAAAAAATTATAATTGGCACGTTCTATATTTTGCATACATATTAAATAAATTTTAAAATCAACTAAACATTATCAAACAATGCTTCTTAATAAGTTCTTTCACATCTTGAAGGACTTTAGGCCATGAACTTCTAGCCAATGGTGCAAACGTTCGTGTAAGTGTACCCACATGCGATGCAAGCCAACCTATTGGTTGTCCTTCATCTCTGATATGTTTGTCAGTAATGTTAACCTTGAGCTTACCCACTTTACGATATTTTTCCAAATTCACGCCTCTAAAGAATTTAATATTCGTTGTAGAAATGAATTAAATGATGGTTATAAATGATGTAATATATATGAATTACCTTAATTGAAGCAAAATGACTATCAAATTTTTACCCAATTCTGAAAAGTTAATCTCTAGTGGTGAGTTAGACGGAGAGCTAGGAACAGGTGGAGATGGGATGTGAACTTCCTTCCACTTTCATGGCTTAATTTCAAAGCACTGATACATTTATTACATAAAAGATTTGTTAGAAAGTGTCATGTGAACACAAAACCAATCAATCATCTATATCATTTCAGTTGATCACTGGCCCTCATCATCTGTAGATACTTCAGATGACTCAACACTTTACTCGACTGTGGCATCAACAATTTCAGCCTTAATATTTTTTCGTATGTAATGGAATTATCTCATACTGGCTCAATTCCACAAACAAGTTGAAGACAGATTGACTCTTTTGGTATGCTTCTTGAGTAAAATGATCATTTTCTTCTTCATCTCATGCCTTCATCTCAGAGAGAATATTATATATATTTCTTAGAGAAACCTTTTGTACCACTCACCTTTGAGTTCCTAACTTAAGATTATCTAAGTAGAATACTTGAGATGCTTGGGAAGCCAAAATAAAAGGATCATCATCATACCATTTTTTTGATGTATTAACTAAATGTTTTTCATATCGCAGTGACGCGCACACACACACGAGATACCTTAGAAAACGATCATCCCAAAATTTTCCTTCCCCGTAGTAAGTAAATCTCCAAATTGACCCTTATTTTTTCTAACATGGAGTCATCACTAACTCTGTTGCAATCTGGTTGTGATTAAGAAGTGACCTAGGACCCTGTGAAGTGTTAATATATTTATGTAGTTGTTGTCAGAAATGTGGGCCAAGGCCCGGATGGAGAGTTGGGAAATGCTAGTGGTTGGAATTTGTGAAATTGTTGAGATTGTGACTTTTGTGTTGTTGTGCCTGTCAACTACACAATAAACTGTCTATCATGCATATGTATATTAATTGTTATTAATATTTGCAATGAATTATTCAACTCTGTTATGTTCTATGCTATCCAACGTAATTTGAAAATTGGGTTTTTTGTGTCATCGAAAATTAATTTTTGTGTGGGTGCGTGCATATCACAACTCCAACCCGAGATGGGGCATTATCTCAGTAGAGCTCCTCTAGTCACTTAGTAGGATGTAAAACTGAGTGACATCCATTGGGCTGTCGCCAGGTGACAGCAGGCTCGGCCAAGACGGTAACGCTCTTGGTACAAGTTGGTGGCTCCACTGTTGGTGGGCATTAGAGGATGTCTGGTTACCTACCCACCAGGCGTGGAGCTGGGCATCGCTTGTTACGAAGTCACACGTACGGTCGTTACCTGGGGTGTGACAAAGGGAACCAGAGTGTGTGGATGGTCTTGAGAGGAGTCTACGGTGCACACTGTAGTAAATGGTTGTAAATTCAGTATAAATCGGGTTTTTAGAGTGAGTGGCTATTATTAAATAATTTATTCTTGTAAGGTCTCTAAATGGGTATTTTGGGAAGGTCTTTTATGACTACAGCATGTATGTTTATATGCTTCCATGTTTGAAATTCTTGGTTGTTGATCTATGGATTTATTTGTTGAGATTGAGTAATCTATTGTGGTATTCCCACCTATGGTTCAGTTTCATGGAGCCGTGCAAAGGACGGGTTTCAGCATGATGGACCGACCCCACCTGAGGGGTGATGACCTAGAGTTTATTTCTGTTGTAGTGGATGGACTATTTATTTTCTCATTTTGATTAGCTGGATGACTGTAATAACTTTATGGAGGATTTCTTGTCGGGTTGTATTTTAAATTTTTTGGTACATAGTTTTAGATTGCCTTATTATATTTCTCACTGCGTTTATAAATTGTACACAATTTGCATGTCTGCGCACACTTGCACTTAGCGATGGGGTGTGTGACCCAAGTGGCCATCACCCTAGTGTCGCGTGGGGGTTCAGGGCGCCACATATACAGTTGAATAGTTTGAGAGAATGATCTTACATTCCTAAACTATCCATTCTGGACAA
This sequence comes from Juglans regia, assembly GCF_001411555.2. NCBI lineage: Eukaryota > Viridiplantae > Streptophyta > Magnoliopsida > Fagales > Juglandaceae > Juglans > Juglans regia. The sequence goes on from NC_049904.1 coordinate 20,562,700, forward strand.
TTCAAGAGTTATTAATCAACCATTCAATGAGATTGATAACTCTCAAACGGGTCTAAGGTTTATTTTGATGCACATACAAGACACAAGAGTAATACACAACAACAATTCAGGCTACAAGAATATATCCAACAACAAATAATTATATAATTCAGGTATTATTTTTTTGCGACTGATTGTGCTGTATGATTAATTAAGGTGAATTAGGTTCTTTAGGCATTTTAAAAAATATTATTCTTTTAATATTTTTAGTTTTACAGATAGTGTTTTCTATTAAAAATACTAAGGTGTTAACTTTTTTTTTTCTCAACAAAAGGGGAAACGTGGGCGACTAGCGTAGCAACCCTCCCTAGGCGTGACAATAGGAGCCTCTCCCAGCTACGAAATGTCCGGTTTGAGCCATAACTACTGCCCCATGGCGAGCCCTTCACCATAGCACCTCCAAAGTATCCAGCTGTGCAAATCTCATCCTATGGCCCAAAAGTCAGGCTTTACTACCACAAGTGATTTCAGCTTATATCCTGAATCGAACTCCTAATCTCGAAGCCATGAAATACCAGCTCGTACCAATTGGGCTACCACCTTGGAGGTATTAAGGTGTTAACTTATTTAACATATTATTCTTCCAATTAAATTTTTTAGTAATTAATTAATGGGTTTACTTATTTTCATATTATTAAATCATATATTCTACCTAACTAATTGTGGATTAATTGTGATATATGATTTTCTTAAATCTAATCAATTGTGCCATATGATTTTCTTAAATCTAATCAATTGGTTTATATAATTTTCTTAAATCTAATTGATGTGAAGGTATCATCAAATCTAAGCATCGAGGAATATTATACAGTGTAAGTCTGTGGTTGAACATTATTTTATGGGGGATGTCGAGGCTCCTAGTGATACATTTCATATATTAATTTGGTTTAAGTTTCATTCCAACAAGTTTCTAGTCCTTTCTCCAGTAGCCTGGGATGTGTTGGTCATTCTAATCAATACGGTTGCCTCTGAGTCGGTGTTTTGCACCAGAGGTCGTGTGTTGGATACTTATCGAAATTCATTGGCTCTCAGCATCATGGAGGCCCTCATTTGCACACAGAGCTAGCTAAGGTCTATACCTATTGGACTAGATACTATTGACGATGCCGAGAGGTATAGACTTAAGTCGTGTAACTTTATGCTTTGCCTTCATTTTTAAATAACTAAGTAGACATTTTTCTTGTTTTAATTATTTAACTTGTAATTTTTATGTTTTTGGAGACTTAGCTGTGAACCCCAAAATAATTGCGTTGGATTGAGATGGACGCATTATGGTTGGGAATCTGGTAGATCATTAACTTTCATGTGAGGTACTTTACTGTTAGTATGTTTAATTTGGCAAAGTAGTGTAATATCTAACTTTGTTTTATTTTGAGAATAATGCAAGATGCTTGGAGTTGGAGGAATTTGGTGCCGAGAGTTATTTATTGTAACTTTGTTTTTTATACATTGTACTTTTTAAAAAAAAAGTACAATGTATACTAATACATTGTAACTTTTTTTTTTCTTTTTAAATCTGATACATTGAGTTGAGGAGTTTACTATTGAGTTTGGTGACACTAAAGGGGTGTGAGTTTAGTGACTTTGGTGGTGGACTTTATAAGGGTGTAAGGTGTTGTAACTTTGGTGAGGTTGGTGACTTTTGGTTATGATTGTGGTGGACTTTAATGTAGGTATGTGTAATGAGTTGCTATGCAGGGGTGTAATGTTGCATTTGGTTGTGATTGTGCTATTGGAAAGTTGCATTTTTTATTTAAGTTGTGATTATGATTGTAGTGCAGGAATGTAATGTAGGTTATTTCTTTTTTTTAGTGATTGCGATTGTGATTGTAACTGTGAATTATTTCCTCTTTTGTTTTGTAATGTATGTAATTTTTTCATTGTATTTATTGTTTTTAATTTTTTTTACAATATTTTTCTACAATGGGCTAAAATTGAAGCCGACTGGGCTGATATTGGTTTTAGTATTTTTTTTAAAATTTTTTAGAAATGGGCCAAAAGTCAACAGAAATTGACAAGGTTTTTTTTTTTTTTAGATTGGAGTCAGAATCGCAATCCAAAATCACCTCCAATTCCAATCAGAGTTAGGTGGTGGCTTTCTAACTCCGGTTGAGCCCCACCCCTAGAAGAATACCATACAATAGGAGCAATTAATTGAACAAGCTTTCTGCCAATGACTTGTAACTCAACTGGCAACCACCCTAGTCCTATATATGGGATCATGGGGCCTTAAGCTCAGAGGTTTAAATCCTCTCAAGGGCGTCAGCGTTGACAACTTAACATTGGATTGGCTATCTCATTAGACAAATTTTGCCTATATCACACCTTTTCTTCTATCTATCCCACTTGAAATTTAGTTGCACATTGAACTATTCATCTAAAATCTATCTAATAATAAAATATTATCAATTTTTAAATTTTATATTATTTAAAAAAAATAATCACATTTCATATCTATTAGTTATATTTACTTATCAAATAAAATTTATTTTATTTTAATTATTATAATTTATGACGATAGTTTTATAATGTAATGATTATGTCTTTCATTTTAATTAAATTATTACTTTTTGCTTATATTTCAAATGCAGACCATTCGATAAAATCTAAAAACATATTTTATTCGGGTTTGGATTGGAGGATAGGGGAAGAAAAGTGAGGAACTTGTAAATGCACTGGTCAATTTTACGCAACGAACAAGAGAAAAAAAAGGATAAAAATAATAATAAAAAGACTGTTCAGAGAGAGAGAAAATAAGCTTAAAAAGTAGATGCCTAAATTGCTATTCATCTTCATGTATATTTAGCTACCATAGTTAAGAGCTCAGACCGCTATTTGATACTTAATGACTACACCACTGCCAGTTGTTAAACTAGGCTAAATGGCCAGGTCCCTCAAGAATTGCCAAGTGAAAAAAATAAATTAAAAGAAAAAATTAACAGGCTTTATGAAAAAAATACCATCAATGGCTTATAAGGCAAATTTAAAAGAATAATATTAAATGTATAAAAGAATCATATGTGTAAGGGGACTTCTCCCTTTACAGAGGCCCAATAGATGCTCGGCCTAAGGTAGTAGGCCCAAACTATAGCCCTTAAAGAGCCTAGGGCTCTCTCCAAAGATGCAAACTTACAAGCTACAGAAGGTGGCGGAGGAATTGATGGGACGGGTCGACCTGACGCAATCGGGAACCCATACGCTGCATTAATGGCATTGTAGCATTGGCACGCCGCATTAAAGACACTGGCAAAGGGAATAGTAAGCCAGGACGTGGGTTCCACAGGAGCATGTATGATCTATTCCCCCCTGACTAACAGTTATAAAGAGCAGTCTCTAGGTACGATGAAGCTCTCTTCACTCAGCCATTATTTACAAACTTCCAAGAAAGCATTCACTAACTTAAGTATCGGAGACTCACCGGCTCTAAGGACGCCCTCTTCTACCTTCATTCTCTATTTTGCAAGCATAGCGTTGAAGACTCGAGTTGTTGAAACTTAGCCCAAATGCGTATGTACACGACGTTAACAGTGGCGTCGTCTGTGGGATTCGAACCTATGTCTGGAGGTGCATATCGTCACATTCAAGGGAAAGGAGCACAATTATGCCATCAAGTTGGCATTCAAAGCCATAAACAATGAGACTGAGTACGAAGCTCTACTATTGGAGCTGACGGTAGCCAGAGTTTTAGGAGCTGCAGAGGTAGAGGTATGTGCCGACTTCTAGGTAGTGGTCAACCAGGTGCAAGGAGAATTCGCTATGAAGAGCGAAAAGTTGGGAAAATACTTGGCGATGGTGAGAATCGAGTGCTCCCACTTCAGGTACTTCCCAATCCAATAAGTACTGAGGGCCGAAAACCAAAAAGCAAACAAGCTGGCGTGTTGTGATGACTCGAGCTTGCCTAAGCATGGCCCATAGATTTTATTCTTAGTTGCCATGGAATTTTATGAGCTTTAGTTATTTTGGAAGGCTTTAGAGTCTTTGAATTAGCAACTTGAGCCCAAGAGGAGAGTAACCCTAGAATGTCTTGTAATTTTCAGCCCTATTTAGTAACCCAGGTCCGATGGCTTTAGGCCCATGACCCAAATCTAAGTCACTAGTACTATGTGTCATGTATGTGTTACACTATAAATCTGGACTTGATAGTGGGATAAGGGGGAGAGAGAAGTGTCGGGAAAACACCAAGAGGTGGCTTACATGCCTACCCTAGAGAATTTGCCACTTGTGAACATGCAAGAAACCTTCTAGAAGAATCAAGGGACAAAAGGAACCTAGGAAGACTAAAGGATTTTTGGCCAACCAACTCCCACATGCCTAAACCAATAGTTTTGGCCTTATTTCGAATTCCAAGGTAGATTTTCTTGGAAAGGGAAACCTAGGGAAGAGGAATGAAGTTTTTCTAGAAGATATGCATGGGAAACCAAAAAGGGGCACATGGGATTTCGAATTTTATCAGATTTTTGCCAAGTGTCAAGCATGCACTAAGCTTCTAGAAGATTAGATGAAGGGACTCTTATATTAAAGGACAAATATGCCCCCAGAATTTTGGCTACCACATTTCCAATGCAGCTCCTCACTTGTCACTTGTCACTTAAGCTACCTTTAGTGCAATGGCACATGAGGAGTCACCAAGGGAAGTAGCACTAGGAGTTGAAGCATCAACTTGGGAAGTGGAAGAGGGAGTGGACGACTAGGGCATGGCACACGCTTATGCCATGTGTCACTCATGCAAAGTTTATCTCTTCAGAAAAGGAAGGGACATGAAGTTGTTTTACCTCTTTGCCCTAATGCACTTAGTTGAGAATTGGAAGGGGCATAGTTGGAAGAGAGGGATTCGGCTAAGGGAAGACCCACACGCCACCCACAAGCCTTTTACCTTCCCAATGCAATCCAATGATGAGGAACACCAAGGGTCATTTTCGGGTAGAGAATAAGGAAGAGGGAAAAGTCACTTGTCTTACATGCAAAGGACTTCAAGCAACTAATGAGAGATTGAGGAAAGTTTTATAAAAGGGAAGAGAGCCACACGCCCAAGACTTTTCTTCTTGTCAATTTTTGAGTTTTGCACGTGTTCTCAACTTCTCCACATTCGTCTCACACCTTCAATTGAAGATTCTCAAACTCTCTCACTTTCTTTCCAACCAAACAAGGGGATTCCTTTTCAAGAGAGGATTTCGCCACCATCGAGAATAGACAAGGTAAAGACTGGTTTTCTCTATTCTCATACACACACAAGTGTAACACCCCATATTTTAGTATATTTTTAATTGAATGATTATTTTTATTAATTCAAAAATTTATTCTCTTGTTTTAAATTTGTCAGATTTTTAGTTGGTTTATTTTTTATGATTTTTAATTTGTGAAAATTAATTCGATATATTTCCTTCATATTAATTATTGTTATGCATTTAAATTTCTCTTTATTTTAAATTAATTTATTATTGAATTTAATTATTTTATTTTCATAGAATCACCATGTTTAAATTATTTTATTTAACTTGCTGTTTTGAAATTTTTTTCGTTGGATCATTTTTGTGACCCAAGATATGAGGATTGAACCTCATTTCTTTTCCTAACTTTTTCTTTTTCCCTTTTTCCATTTTTTTTCCTCTTTTTTTTTTCTTCTCCTTTTCTTTTCCCCCATATCTTTTTCTTCTCTCTCTCTCTTCTCTCCCGCACGCTGCCTCTCCCTCCTCCTATCCATTTTGTCGTCCACCACCCATTATCGCCGTGCGCCGCCGTGGTCAACACCGCCCCTCCCATCCTTTTCCTCTCCGACCGGCGACCTCACCCTCTGATTTCCAGCCCCTCTCACGCCGCCATTCTCCTCCACGCACGGCATCAAGCCGCGACACCTCTTGTGTTCGCTTGCCACTGTCGCGTCACCTCAGGCCACCATTTCTTCACCACATCTTCCTTGACCTCCTAGCAACCTAAACCACCCATCCCTAGCTCCGATCCGCCACCGGTGAAGCCCCACCATCAACATCTCTGTTTTGGACATTTTAGCCTTCAACCGACCTCTGCGCCGCCACCCATGGCCAACCACCTCCACCATTAGCTTCACCGACATCCCTAAGCCCTTCCCTAGCAATCTCAAGTCTTCATTTGTCACCGTTCGAAATCTTGCATTTTGAGACCCACGGCCATAGTGCATTTTGCACTGTTATGTTGTTGTGCCGCCACTTCTTGCACTGCTGTGATCCTTCAAAAATTATAATAAAGCACCGTAAGTATTTTTCCAAAGAACTTTCATGATTTAAACGTATTTTTGCACTAACTCATTTTATTGTGATCTGATTGGTTAAGACGGACTGAGTCCTAGGAGTAAGGGGGCCGGATGGATTGGAGGATGGAGTTGTTTGTGTGTTTTGGAGTGTGTTGTGAATTGTTGGATGTTGGATGTTGAGACATTTCATTTACATTGCATATTTGCACGCATGATCATGTTTGTAAATGAAATTGGGTTTTCATGTAATTGCATTCATGTTCATGTGTTCATTGAAAACTGAGTTTTCATGTTAGAAAGGATTTTTGGGTGCGTGTGTATCACGACCCCAAGCCGAGATGGGGTATTATCTCGGTGGAGCTCTTCGGGTCACCCGGGAGCGGAATATACTGAGTGATGTCCCCTGGGTTGTTATTGGGAGACAAAAAGATCAGACGCGATGGTAACGCTCTCGTGCCAACTCCGTGGCCCCTTTGCTGCCGGGGGCTAGAGGATGCTTGGCCACGAACGCGCTGGATGCGGAACTGGGCATTGCTCGTTACGAAGTCACACGCATGGTCATTATCCGTGGTGTGGCAAAGGGAGCCAAGGTGTGCGGATGGTCCCTATGGGAGATCATGGTGCATACAGTAAAATTGGTTAATGGGTTATTTTCTGGAAAAATAACGTGTGTTGGATAAAAGGATTTTGTGTGAGTCATTTTCTGGAAAAACGACGGAATATTATTTTTGGGCCAAATGAGATTTTGGCGTGCATTGGTAAATGTTTACTTTCTGGAAAAATGTTCTTTTGAGAATAATACATACTTCATCATATGCATACATGTTGGCTGCATTAATGCACTTTTATCGCGTGGGTTGTTTGGATTATACTTACCTGCGATACCGTTTTATGGTAACGCAGATTTTGATGCAGATGATGCTGAGGGTGAGCTCGAGAATTCGGCTCCACTCGAGGAGTGATATGGGATCACTCGAATTTGTTTTGGACTTGTTTTATATTTTATTTTGGGATGACTGTAAAACTCTTTTTAAGCACTTTTACTTATGTTAATTTGTATTAAAAATTCTGATACTTAGTTGACTTGCTTAAATTATCCACTGCGTTGTTTATTGTACACTGTTGCATGTACACACACTTGACACTATCGTTGGGATGCGTGACCGTGATGTCATCATCCTGGTGTTTCGATTCCCGTGCTCCCCTAAAGGGGGGTCAGGGGCACCACAGGTGGTATCAAAGCTGTTCGGCTCTGGATAAACCCATATGTCCCTTAGGGTGAGGTACCATAATTTATTTTTTTTAAAGTTGTGAGTTAAATTATTTATTTTAAAGTATGATATGTTATGGGTTTATTTTTATTGTATTTCATGTTATATTATTTTATTTTTGGTGTTGCTTTTGGGTTGTGTTTGATTTTGTCCGTAGATTTAAGTGGGGATAAAGATTGCTCTATGACAGGAAGATAGTGAGACCAAGAAGGCCAACTAATGAGCCCGAGGATGAATTACCGAGAGGAGATGGAAATTATGCCATGGCAAGGGCGTTAAATAGGATGACAAAGTTCCTCCAAGAGAATTTTCGACCACCACAAGGAGATCAGTATAGAGCGGTGCAGGCCGGGTGCACCTATGAGCGCTTCCTAGTGCATAGGACCCCTGCCTTTACTGGTGAAGAGGATCCACTACGGGCTAGAAGGTGGATTGAAGATCTTGAAAGGACATTTGAAGTCTGTGGTTGCACAGAGGCTCAAATGGTGTTGTATGGGTGTTACTTGCTGCAAGGCAAAGCCGCAAACTGGTGGCAGACTAAGCGACAACTCCTAGAGATGGAGTTGGGGTCTTTTGCAGCTGTGTCTTGGCAGCGTTTCAAGAAAGAGTTTGATGATCGTTTCTTCCCTATTTCTGCGAGACGGCAGAAGGCACTAGAATTCAACAGCTTGGTTCAAGGAGATATGACTGTCGAGCAATATGCCAAAAAATTTATGGAGCTTGGGCAGTTTGCTACCCACGTCATTGCCACTAAGGAGTTGCGAGCTGACTGTTTTTAGGAGGGCCTGCGACATGAGATACGCAGACAAGTAGCCTATCATCAGATTGTGGATTTTCAGAGGTTGGTGGATTTGGCCATTATTGCAGAGCAAGAAAATAATTTTGCAGTAGGTTCCCCTCCTGGTCACAAGAGGCGGAGTTTTGTTGGTGAGGGGAGTAGTTCTGGATTGCCGCACAAGTTTGTACAGAGGACTGGGGCCCGTTCGCAGACAAGCTCTGGTGTTCGTGCAGGAGGTCGAGCTCCAGTTTGTAGTAGGTGTAATAGAGCCCATGAGGGCGACTGCAGTTAGAGGGGGATCCAGTGTTTTAGATGTGGCCAGTCGGGTCACTTTGCTCGTGAGTGTCCCAACCAAGCTCAAGGAGGTCAAGGAGGTCGAGGAGGTGGGAGGAACAACCAGAGACAGCTAGTACAAGCTCGGGTCTATGCTATGACTCCTGGTGACGTGGATTATGAGGCACCAGATACTCACGATGCCGGGGTGATTACCGGTATGCATTTAGTTTAATTTTTGGATTTGATGTTTGGCATGGGTTGGTTTTTTGAATTTCACTGGTGTATGTGTTTGCCTCAAGTAGAGTTCGTCTATATGATTTTTATGCATGTACCTTGTTTGACTCTAGCGCGTCTCAATCTTTTGTGTCTGCCACTTTTGCATGGATGTGCAATCTAGTCACAGAGCCTTTATCACAATCTTTGGTAGTGACCCTTCTAAATGGTGAGATTGTGTGGTGCTCCAAAGTTGCTTTAGGCTGTTCTTTGGATTTTGGTGGGAGGACACTTGAGGCAATTTAATTATATTCAAGTTGCTTGGATTTGACATAATTCTGGGTATGGATTGGTTGCATCGATATTCTGCAAACATTAATTGTAGAAGTAGGGTAATTGGCTTTCAACTTTCGGATGGAGAATATTTGGAATTCGTGGGAAGCAAGTTGAAAGCAAGACCAATAATTATATCTGCAATTCAAGCAAAGAGAGACATAGCTTGTGGAGCAGATGCCTTTTTAGTTCAAGTGATGTCTACGCCATCTGAGAAGAACTCTTTAGTGGATATTCCAGTTGTGGAAGAATTCCCTAATGTGTTCGTGGATGAATTACTCGGATTGCCTCTCATTCGCAAGATGGAATTTGTTATCGATTTGTAACCTGTAGCGGCTCCTGTGCATAAGGCTCCCTACCGTATGGCACCAGCTGAGTTAAAAGAGTTGAAAACTCAATTGCAGGAACTGGTTGATAAGGGATTTATTCAGCCTAGTACTTCGCCATGGGGAGCGCCTATTTTATTTGTCAAGAAGAAAGACGATACTCTCAGAATGTGTATAGACTATCGGGAACTAAACAAGGTGACTATCAAGAACAAGTAGCCTCTTTCTAGGATCGATGATTTGTTTGACCAGCTTCAAGGAGCAGCTGTCTTCTCAAAGATTGACTTAAGATCAGGGTACTATCAATTGAGGATAAGGGATAAGGACGTGCCCAAGACTGCTTTCAGGACAAGGTATGGGCATTATGAATTTAAAGTGATGTCTTTTTGGTTAGCTAATGCCTTTGCCGCCTTTATGGATTTGATGAATCGGGTGTTTTGACCTTTTCTAGATTCATTTGTGGTGGTGTTCCTTGACGACATTCTGATTTACTCTCGAGATTTGGAAGAGCATGCTTGTCCCCTTCGTCTGGTACTTAGGAATTTAAGAGAGTATCAGTTGTATGTTAAGCTAAGTAAATGTAAATTTTGGTTGGAAGAAGTTAAGTTTCTTGGACATGTGATTTCCCAAGAGGGAGTGGTCGTAGATCCTTATAAGGTGGAAGCTGTTTTGTCATGGCCTTGCCCTTCAACAGTGCATGAGATACGGAGTTTCTTGGGAGTTGCCGGTTATTATTGAAGATTTGTGGAAGGATTTTCTCGACTATCCGGACCTCTCACTGCTTTGACTAGGAAGAATACTGAGTTTGTTTGGTCAGGCAGATGAGAGAGAAGTTTCCTAGAGTTGAAGAGGAGATTGACAACAACACCTGTTTTGGCACTCCCGGAGCCACACAAGCAATTTGTGATTTTTAGTGATGCATCCAAGTTTGGGTTGGGATGTGTTCTTATGCAAGAGGGACGAGTTGTTGCTTATGCATCTCGTTAGTTGAAAATTCATGAGAGGAATTATCCCACACATGATTTGGAATTGGCGGCTATAGTTTTTGCTCTTAAGATTTGGTAGCATTATCTGTATGGTGAAGTCTGTGAAGTTTATACTGACCATAAAAGCTTGAAGCATCTGTTTACTCAGAAGAATCTCAATATGAGGCAAAGGCGGTGGTTAGAGTTGATTAGCGACTACCAATGTGAGATCAAGTATCATCCAGGAAAGACGAATCTAGTCGCTGATGCTTTGAGTAGGAAGTCTCAACAGGCGAACGAGGCAGAGTCATTAGATTTGGACTCTCTCCTTTGTTGGTTAAGAAGACTTCTTATTGAGAGTTCGCAGCAAGAAGAATTATTATCTTCAGGTTTGGATGTCCGAGTAGTTGATTTTGAAGAATTGAAGACTTTCTAGAAAAGGGATCCAAAGTTGTTAGCCATCAGGAAGAGAGTCAGAAAGTCTAGAGGACCCTTGCACTATAGTTTGGATAAAGATGGCATTCTTCGGTTTCGGGATCATAGAGTGATTCCCCAAGATTCAGAATTTAAAGAGCAAATTTTGGCAGAAGCTCATGTGGCTCCTTACTCAGTTCATCCAGGAAGCATAAAGATGTACTGAGATTTAAAGAGAAATTTCTGGTGGGAAGAATGAAGTTGGATATCGCCATGTTTATTGAGAAATGTGACACGTGCCGTCAAGTTAAGACTGAGTATCAAAGACCTGTTGGTAAACTTCAACCTCTCCCTATTCTTGAGTGGAAGTGGGATGATATTTCTATGGATTTTGTTGTGGGTTTGCTGAGGACCCCTAGTGGAAATAACTCAGTTTGGGTGATTGTTGATCGGTTGACGAAGAGTGCCCATTTCTTGCCTATCAATAATATCGACTCTCTGGGTAAGTTGACTCTGTTGTATGTCAACGAGATAGTGAGTTTGCATGGAGTACCCAAGAGTATTGTGTCGGATTGGGACCCGCAGTTCATGTCTCATTTTTGGAAAAGTTTGCAGGCAGTTTTAGGCACTACGTTGAAGTTTAGTACTGCATATCACCCTCAAATAGACGGTCAATCGGAACACACTATTCAGACTCTTGAGGATATGTTGCTGGCTTGTGTCAAGGAATCTCAGGGGAGTTGGGAGAATCATCTGCCGCTAATTGAGTTTGCTTATAATAATAGTTTTCATTCCTCCATTCAGATGGCCCCGTATGAAGGTTTGTATGGGAGGAAGTGTAGATCACCTTTGTGTTGAGATGAAGTTGGCGAGAGTAAATTGATTGGGCCTGAGATAATTCAAGAAATGAAAGATGAAGTTCGGTTTATAAAGACTAAAATGGTGGAAGCTCAAAGTCGCCAAAAGAGTTGTGCAGATACAAGGAGAAGAGACTTATCCTTTGAGGTTTGTGATTGGGTTTATCTCAAAGTCTCTCCTATGAAAGGCGTTAAGCGCTTTGGTAAGAAGGGAAAGCTTAGTCTAAGGTATGTTGGCCCTTTTCAGATTATAGAGAAAGTTGGGCTTGTTGCTTATAGAGTTGCATTGCCGGACTATTTTGGAGAAGTTCATGATGTGTTCCATGTGTCTTCATTTAAGAAGAGTTTTGGACAACAAGAGCCACGTATTGTTGACCCTGAACGCATTCAACTTCAGCCTAACTTTACTTATGAAGTTGCCCCGACTCAAATTATGGATTGTAAAGAGCAAAGGTTAAGGTCGAAGACAATACCTTTGGTGAAAGTGTCATGGTGTGATCCGTTGGCTCAAGATTTCTCTTGGGAGAGAGAAGCCGACATGAGGGAGCAATATCCATATTTGTTTGATTGACCCTGGCGGTATGTTTCTTAAGTCCGCTCTTAGTCGAATCTTATTCCTGTCCTAGTTTTAATGTTTGACTTTGCCAATTTCAAGAAAGAAATTTTATTTAAGGGGGGGAGGATGTAACACCCCGTATTTTAATGTATTTTTAAAATTGAATGATTATTTTATTATTCAAAAATTTATTCTCTTGTTTTAAATTTGTTAGATTTTTAGTTGGTTTATTTTTTATGATTTTTAATTAATGAAAATTAATTTAATATGTTTCCTTAATATTAACTATTGTTATGCATTTAAATTTCTCTTTATTTTAAATTAATTTATTGTTGGATTTAATTATTTTATTTTCATTGAATCACTACGTTTAAATTATTTTATTTAACTTGTTGTTTTGAAATCTTTTATTTAGATCATTTTTGTGACCCAAGATGTGAGGATTGGACCTCAGTTATTTTCCTCACTTTTTCTTTTTCCCTTTTTTCTTTTTTTCCTCTTTCTCTTTTCTTCTCCTTTTCTTTTCCCCCAATTTCTTTTTCTTCTCTCTCTCTCTTCTCTCCCGCGCACTGCCTCTCCCTCCTCCCTTCCATTTCGTCGTCCAACACCCATTACCGTTGTGCGCGGCTGTGCTCCGCCGTGGTCGACACCACCCCTCCCATTCTCTTCCTCTCCTGCTGGCGACCTCACCCTCTGATTTCCAGCCCCTCTCGCGTCGCCATTCTCCTCCACGCACGGCATCAAGCCGCAGTGCCTCTTGTGTTCATGCACCGCCGTCGCGCCACCTCAGGCCACCATTTCTTCACCACATCTTCTTTGACTTCCTAGCAACCTAAACCACCCACCCCAGCTCCAATTCGCCATCGGTGAAGCCCCACCATCAACATCTCTGTTTTGGACATTTTAGCCTTCAACCGACCTCTGCGCCGCCACCCATGGCCAACCACCTCCACCATTAGCTTCGTCGACATCCGTAAGCCCTTCCCTAGCAATCTCAAGTCTTCATTTGTCCCCGTTCGAAATCTTGCATTTTGAGACCCACGGCCATAGTGCATTTTGCACTGTTATGTTGCTGTGCCGTCACTTCTTGCACCGCTGTGATCCTTCGAAAATTATAAAAAAGCATTGTAAGTATTTTTCCAAAAAACTTTCATGATTTAAATTTATATTTGCACTAACTCATTTTACTATGATCTGGTTGGTTATGCCGGACTGAGTTTGAGGCGTAAGGGGGTCGGATGGATTGGAGGATAGAGTTTTTTTTGTGTTTTGGACTGTGTTGTGAATTGTTGGATGTCGGATATTGAGACGTTTCATGTACATTGCATATTTGCACACATGATCATGTTTGTAAATGAAACTGGGTTTTCGTGTAATTGCATTCATGTTCATGTGTTTATTAAAAACTGGATTTTCATGTGAGAAAGGATTTTTAGGTGCGTGTGTATCACGACCCCAAGCCGAGATGGGGTATTAACTTGGTGGAGCTCCTCTAGTCACTCGGGAGTGGAATATACCGAGTGACGTCCCCTAGGTTGTCGCTGGGCGACAACGGGATCGGACGGAATCGTAACGCTCTCGTGTCGACTCCGTGGCCCCTTTGCTTGCGTGGGCTAGAGGATGCTTGGCCACGAACGCGCTAGGTATGGAACTGGGCATCGCACGTTACGAAGTCACATGCACGGTCGTTACCCGTGGTGTGGCGAAGGGAGCCAGGGTGTGTAGATGGTCCCTATGGGAGATCATGGTGCATATGGTAAAATTGGTTAATGACGAAATATTATTTTTGGGCCAAATGAGATTTTGGCGTGCATTGGTAAATGTTCATTTTCGGGAAAAACGTTGTTTTGGGAATAATATATACTTGATCATATGCATGCGTGTTGGTTGCATTAATGCACTTTTATCGCGTGGGTTGTTTGGATTATACATACTTCGTATCGCCACAAGAAGTCACCCTCTCAATTCAAAATGAGGTTTAGATCTCGTAAGGATTTCGAGAATGGTGAAATACACACAGTTCAACCCTTTCTTGTGGAAAAAGGTTTTAGGGTTTTCAAGGAACCCTTGAAGCCGAATGGTGGGGGATGTATATGTTCCATGTTTTCAATCACCACATGTGTATTCTTCTTGTTTCAAGTTTTGCCTTACTACATAAGTGAAATGAATGGGGGTTTTGACCTAAAAACCCTGAAGGCTGAATGGTTTAAGATCAACTGATGCCCTAGAAACCCTCACACACTCAAGAACCCGAAATAACACTTTTCTTGACACGTTCTAATGAAGCACAGTCAGATTTACAGCTTGCTAGTATTTCCTTACTTGGATTTTTATAAATATGCACTCAACTTACTCTTGGTTAATACTTGTATATTTTTACGTAAATCCTTTCATTGTTATGTTTGATTTGTTTGCTATTTCTAGTTTATTTGTTCGAATATGCTTATATGATCTTCGAATATGAATATTACATGAATGGTATGATTTGATTTTAAGATGAAAATGGCAAGAATGTCCTTAACATGTTTCGGTTCTAAGGAAAACTTTGTTGTTAATTTGTGATGATTGATGATACAGCTATACCATGTTTTGGACGTTTCGAATATTGGCCAAATACCATGATTTCATGTTTCATTTTGTTATGCCTTGATTTCTAAGCAAATATGTATGAAGAAGAAGCATGTTCAAGTGACGAGCTTTCATGTTCTTATACCTACATGTTTCGGCCAAGGCCCTTTTTCATGGTTCCATGTATGTGTTTTTATATCTCATATGATTTATATTATCATGGCATGAATTAAACGTGTTACGGTTGGTTATTTCATGCACGGCATTTCATATGTCATATGTGAAGTATAAGTTTGCATGTCTTAAGTCTCATCTCACATGCATTTGGGGAAAAGTGTTTTGAAAGAAAAGGGTTTAAAAGTTTTATCACAACCGCAAGTGCTAGAACGGGGGAATGTCCTAGTGGAACTCCTCTGTCCACTCTGGAGTGCTTAAGAATAGAGTTGTAACCCCTGGGTTGACAAAGTACCGTCGACGAGCATCAAATGGGTTTTTTTCAAATAATGCCGGAGTGAGGAAGCGCCTAATTCTAGTGGGTGCATAAGGCATGTAACCCGACGAAGTAAGGTCGAGTTAATATGAATCTTTGTTTATGACATATTCATCACGATGCATGGACCGTTGATGGTGCTGTAACTAGCTGGAACACGTGGTGCAAAGGGCAACCGTGTTGTGTCCACCCTCTTAACAAGGATAATAGCTAATAAGATAAGGATCACTTGATGAAAATCTCGTGATATGATAAGGATCACTTGATGCAAATCTTGTGATATGTTCTGAAAAGGCATGTTCTGATTAAGACCATGTGAATATGAAAGTGAAGAAGTCTTTTATGAAAAGTTAAAGTCTCGGTTATATGTCTTTTGAAAATTGTCAAGTCATGTGTCAAGTACATGTCCATGCACTCATTTCATGATATACCTCTTGTATGATTATGCTAACTATTGTATGTTGTGTGATTACTTATTGAGATTTCTAGAAATCTTATTGTGGTAATTTCTACAACTATTCCCCAACTGGAATGGTAGAAGTTGTTACAGGTATAGAAGACGACACCCATGACCAAGAGGAAAAGAACGGCACCTCCTCCTCCGAAGAGGATTGTGCCTAAGATGGTTACAAGTTGGCCTAAGCCCTCCATCCTGGAGCGATTCGAGGCCATTGACCTGGAGATCTTCGGAATACTTGAGTTCATTGCGAAATTCAGACGGCATAACAATTGGGGCAAAGATAGGACATTAGAGAAAGGCGTGAAGCCCCAACCCTCTTAAAGAAAACGAGAACCTAAGTTATTTTACGTTAAAAGAGAGAGAGAGAGAGAGAACTTATGGTTTAGACCTCAACTTTTGAGGAACAATGTTTTGAGGAGGTCCTGTGTTTTGGGCGATTAAACTTTACTCTACGCTTTTGGGATGCTATATCTTTATGATACATCTTTATGGTTTTGGACAATGTTTGGATAGTTTGTTAGTACGGTGCCATGTGCTTTGCAATTGCTTATCGCATTGCTTAGAATACCCGACTTTTACTATTTTTTCGCTGCAATGTTATTGCATACTGCTAGTGTACTTAGGTACATAGCATGTTATCTGTCATGTACAAGGGGTGTGTAGCCTTGTGTTACATGTCTTGGTGTTTTAGTCACTGTCCAATCCCAAGCGGGGGCTGAGGGCACCATAGAGCATGGTATCAGAGCAATTACGTCTCTAGGTAAACCCACACATTATCCTAGGAATGCATGGTAACTTAAACTAGGTTTGAAATCTGTAGTTGTAGGCTTGGATCTTATAGTTATAGGCTTGAATCTAGAGGAAGAAGAAGATATGCCCGTAAGATCGCGAGTTCAAGACAAGAAAGGTTATCTTTCTCTAAGGAAGGGACTGGACCACGCTGGTTTTGTGCATTTTCAGAAGATGGAAACCATGGTTCGAAACCGACGTGAGAACACATCTATGAGAGGTGGGGATCAGGAAACTGGAAATCCTCCATTGAGGTGGTACATAATCAAATGGAACAAGAGCAGAACACTAGACAAGTACCACCAAGATGGGAACAAGGATGTACTTATGAGAAGTTCATGGTGCATAGATACGCGAATTTTGTTGGAATGGAAGGACCTTTAAAGGCTAACAAATGGCTTATGGATCTAGAAAGAACTTTCGAAGTTAATGGATGCTCTCGGAAGAGCAAAAGGTCCAGTACGTGGGTCACATGCTTTAAGGAGAAGTTGGAATCTGGTGGGACACTAAACGACAACTTTTGGCCCGCGAATTGGGAAATTTGACTACACCCACCTGGGATTGATTTAAGATCAAGTTCGATAATCGTTTCTTTCCATAAATGACCAAGCAACAAAAAGCTTTGGAGTTTGCAAGTTTTACCCAAGGGAATATGATGGTCGATTAGTACACTACTCGTTTTATGGAGATGGGGAGGTTTGCACCTTATTTGATCAGTACCGAGAGAATGCAAGCAAGAAAGTTCCAGGACAGTTTGCAACCTCGTATCTAAAACCAAGTAGCATGTCTATGGATAGAAAATTTCCAAGAATTGGTCAATGTAGCTTCAATAGCAGAGGTGGAGTAAAGGAGACTACTTGCACAAGCTCAAGTGGATAGGAAAAGAGGATTTCGTTACTCACCAAGAGGTAGTATGGGGAAACGAAAGGCCCTTGTAACTCCGACCAAAGGAAAGGGCATGGTAGTCAGGAATGCAGCATCCGTCACTCCACCACCTTGTCGCCGATGCGGGAAAAGGCACAGTGGAGAATGTCGTAATGCTATAGGATCATGCTTCAGATGTGGTCAGACAAGCCATATGATCCAGGATTGTCTACAGATTATACTTGGAAGAGCATCAACGCCAAGCGCTAAACCCCAGATTGCTGCGAAAGCCAAGGTTTATGCTATTATGCCAGGAGAGGTAGACCTAGAAACTGACGCAACGACATATACGAGAGTAATTACTGGTAATATTTCCAAACCTTGCCTAAAGTCATAGATAGCTTGTATTTGGGAATCTTGAGTAATTATAGTTACCTCTTTAGGTAAAGTTAGATTGAAGCAGTACGTGGTCTGTGCTTTGTTTGATTCCAAGACATCAAGGTCTTTTATCTCTAGTAGATGTGTGCGACAGTGTGAGCTCGAGGCTGAGCTGATGTCTCAAAAAGTCTTAGTAGCTATTCTAGATGGGAAAGTAATTGGTTGCACAAGTGAAGTTAAGAATGGCCCGTTGGAAATCACAAACTTAGTTTTGACCACAGATTTGATTATCTTCCATTTGATGGAATTTGACCTAATCCTAGGATTGAATTGATTGTCTAGGCATTATGCTAAGATAAACTGTCGAAGGCGGGAAGTGGTATTCGATCTACCTGCTCAAGAAATGATATGTTATATGGGTGAGACTATTTGGCTTGATCTATCCATGGTAATGGCTGAACAAGTCAAGAAGAGTTTGATGATTAAGGTGCAAATCAAAGAACTTCTAGCTAAGGGTTTTTTTCGACCTAGCACTTCGCCATGGGGAGCACCAGTTTTGTTTGTCAAAAATAAGGATGAGTCTCTCAAGTTGTGTATCGATTATAGTGATTTGAACAAGGTGACTGTGAAGAATAAATATCCCTTACCAAGGATAGACGATCTGTTAGATCAATTGCAAGGAGTTGCAGTTTTCTCAAAGATTGATCTATAATTCGAATATCACCAACTCAGAATAAGGGAGCAAGACATATATAAGACCGCTTTTCGAACTCGCTATGGACAGTTCGAGTTCCTAGTTATGCCTTTCGGATTAACAAATGCCCCTACAACATTTATGGAACTGATGAATCGGATTTTCTAGCAATACTTGAATAGTTTTGTAGTGGTGTTCATAGATGACATTTTGATCTATGCCCATGATGAGGAAGAGCGTAAGTGGCATTTAAGATTGTACTGGAAACACTGCAAGAACATCAACTTTATACCAAACTTAGTAAGTGTGAGTTTTGGCTCCAAGATGTGAAAGTTTTAGGACATGTCATTTCTAGTAAAGGAGTGGCAGTGGACCTTGCTAAGATTAACGCAATAATAGAATGGCAAAGGTTAACTAATGCCCATGAAGTATGTAGTTTCCTTGGCTTTGTAGGATACTACCGAAGGTTTGTAGAAGAGTTTTCTAGACTTTATAATCCTTTAACTGTGTTAATGAAGATGAATGCTAGATATGTTTGGGCTGAGCAATGTGAGAAGAGTTTTAAGGAGGTGAAGAAGAGGTTGACTTCGGCCCCAGTATTGGCATTACCAGAACCTCACAAGCCCTATGTGCTTTACAATGATGCCTTTAAGATGGGTTTGGGATGCGTCCTAATGCAAGAAGAAAGAGTTGTACGGGGAGAAATGACAATTTGGAGGCACTACTTGTACGGGGAGAAATGCAAAGTGTACACAGACCACAAAAGTCTCAAGTACTTGTTTAGTCAGGAAAAAAAATCTGAATATGAGGCAACAGAGATGGGTGGAAACCATTAGTGATTATCAGTGTGAGATCAAAAATCATCCAGGTAAAGCTAACGTTGTAGCTAACGCACTTAGCCACAAAGCTTTGGTAGACTTGACATCTGTCTTAGCAAGATTAAAGGATTTGATGATTGGAGATCCACCACGGGATGTTATTTTTGTAGTAGTACAAGAATTTATATCCGTGATTGAAGAAGTTCTAGAAAGTTAGTGTAAGGATGACAAAATGGAGAAGCTCTGACAGAAGATTCTAAAATTAGAAGGACCACAACATTTCTCTATTGGAAGGAATGAGATGCTATTTTATAAGAAGAGGAAAGTGATTCCTAACGTTGCCGAGTTGAAGGAAAAGATACTAAGGGAGGCTCATTGCACCCCTTACATAGTGCCCCCTAGCAGTACAAAGATGTATCAAGATTTGAAAGGTCAATTTTGGTGGGATGGAATTAAGAAGGAAGTTGCTGAGTTCGTGGCAAAATGCTCTATTTACCAATTGATGAAAACTAAACATCAGAGATCAGTAGGTGAACTACAATCATTGCCTATCCCAGAGTAGAAATGGGAAGATGTGTCAATGGATTTCGTAATAGGTCAGCCAAGGACATCGTCAAGAAAGAATTCGATATGGGTTATTGTCGTCCGATTGACTAAGAGTGAACATTTTCAACCCATAGCTAACACAGATTCTATGGAAAAACTCTCTCGAGTTTATGTTAAGGAAATTGTTCGACTACATGAAGTAACTAAGACCATAGTATCGGACCGAGATACATGTTTTACTTCGAAATTTGGGCAAAGCCTGCAAAAGATGTTAGGCACTCGTCTTGACTTTAGCAGCGCATATCATCCTCAGACGGATAGACAAATGGAATATACAATCCAAACTTTGGAAGACATGCTACGACCATGCATTATGGAACTAAGTGGTGATTGGGAAAGTCACCTACGTTTGCTGGAGTTTGCCTACAATAATAGCTTTCAGGCTACCATTCAGATGGCATCATATGAGGCATTATATGGAAGAAAATGTAGATCCCCGTTGTATTGGGATGAAGTGGGAGAAAGGAAAATGATAGGACCTGAGTATTTATAGGAAGTTCAAAAACAAGTGACCATGATTCAAGAAAGAATGAAAGCAGCCCAGAACAGGCAGAAGAGCTATGCCGATAACCAAAGGAGGAATATGGAGTTTATAGTAGGAGATTGGGTATATCTCAAAGTATCGCCCATGAAAGGAGTCATACATTTCGGTAAAAAGGGAAAGTTAAGTCCGCGATATGTAGGACCTATGAGGTAATTGAAAAAGTTGGTCACGTAGCTTATAGAGTGGATTTGCCAGCAGAGATGCAGGGAATACATAATGTGTTTTATGTGTCTACCTTAAAGAAAAGCTTTGTAGAAAGAAAAGCTTTAGCCCAACCTGTCTTATAAAGAAAGGCTAGTGCAAATTGTGGATTGTAAGGAACAAGAGTTGAGGAATCAGAAGATAGCACTAGTGGAAGTACTTTGGAATAACCTGAATTTTGAAGAAACAACATAGAAATGGGAGGATACACTGAGAAGTGAATACCCTCATTTGTTTGTATCTTACAACTCTTGATGTATGCCTGAATTGTTTTTATACATATATGTGTGAATGATTTGTTCTATGTGAAATCTGTTTGTTCCTTATTGGTTAGTTTAAGCATGGAACAGGTGATGGCACGATCTAGAAGGACCCTACGTATGTCTGTTTCTTCATTGGTGTAATCGAGAGAACAAAGAGAAGTACCAGAGATCACCTCAGGAGAAATCATCAGGTGATAGTAGAACAATCTAGACAGATGGAGATGTTTGAGCATCATCCCACCCACGAGCGTTACCACATGAGGAGCAGTAGCTGTGGTGTAGCTCGAAGGAAGCAGAAAGAAGAAATCTATGCAATTTCGATCCAGAAGCAGAATCAAGTCGCACAACTGAAGAACGCGTGAGTAGGTTTATACACTGTGAGACCTTGGACGCATCTACAGATCGTATTTGTTTCCATGAAGAACATCAACCAATCGAGGATACAGAGCTCAAGATAGAGCATAGGTTGAATGAGATACAGGTCAATATGTACTTTGATTATGACTTGAAAGCAATATTCTACTTTTCACAAGATTTGGTGGCAGAAGAGGCAGATGAAGTACCCTCATCATCAACATAATCCGAGAAGCCTACGGCCGCATATGGAAGAGGTAGTAGCTCGGTATTTCTTTTTACAAATATTTCAATTGATGGTTGCAATGTCGATTTTGAGGACGAAAACTTTTTCTAAGGAGAGAAGGATGCGATGACTCGAGCTTCCCTAAGCATGGCTCATAGATTTTATTCTTAGTTGCCATGGCATTTTATGAGCTTTAGTTATTTTGGAAGGCCTTAGAGTCTTTGAATTAGCAACTTGAGCCTAAGAGGGGAGTAACTCTATAATTCCTTGTATTTTTTTGCTCCATTTAGAAACTTAGGCCCGATGGCTTTAGGCCCATGAACCAAATCTTAGTCACTAGTGCTATGTGTCATGCATGTGATGCACTATGAATATGGCCTTGATAGTGGCATAAGGGGGAGAGAGAAGTGTTGGGAAAACACCAAGAGGTGGCATACATGCCTACCCTAAAGAATTTGGCACTTGTCAACATGCTAGAAACCTTCAAGAAGAATCAAGGGACAAAAGGAACCTAGGAAAACTAAAGGATTTTCGGCCAACTAACTCTCACATGCCTAAACCCATAGTGTTGGCCTTATTTCAAGTTCCAAGGTAGATTTTCTTGGAAAGGGAAACCTAGGGAAGAGGAATGAAGTTTTTCTAGAAGATATGCATGGGAAACCAAAAAGGGGCACATGGTATTGCAAATTTTGTCAGACTTTTGACAAGTGTCAAGCATGCACTAAGCTTCTAGAAGATTAGATGATGGAACTCTTGTATTAAAGGACAAATATGCCCCTAGAATTTTGGCTATCACATTTCCAATGTCCTAGTGGAACTCCTCTATCCACTATGGAGTGCTTAAGAATAGAGTGGTAACCCCCGGGTCGACAAAGTACCGTCAACGAGTCTCAAATAGATTATTTTCAAAGAATGTCGGAGCGAGGAAGCGTCTAATGCTAGTGGGTGCATAAAACATGTAACTCAACGATGTAAGGTCTAGTTAATATGAATATCTATTTATGACGTATTCATCATGGTGCACGAACCGTTGATAGTGTGGTAACTAGCAGGAACATGTGGTGCAAAGGGGAACCATGTTGTGTCCATCCTTTAAACGAGGATAAGAGCTCGTGAGATAAGGATCACTTGATGAAAATCTCGTGATGTAATAAGGATCACTCAATCCAAATCTTGTGATATGTTCTGATAAGGCAAGTTCAGATTAAAATCACATGAATAAGAAAGTGAAGAAGTCTTTTCTGAAAAGTTAAAGTCTTTGTTATAAGTCTTTTGAAAATGGGCAAGTCATGTGTCAAGTACATGTCCATGCACGCATTTTAAGATATACATCTTGTACGCTTGTGCTAACTATTGTATGTTGTGTGATTACTTGTTGAGATTTCTCAAAATCTCATTGTGGTAGTTTCCACTACCATTCCCTAACCGAAATGGTGAAAGTTGTTATTGGTATAGAAAACGACACCCAAGACCAAGAGGAAAAGAATGGCACCTCCTCCTACAGAGAGGATTGTGCTTAATATGGTTACAAGTCGACCTGAGCCCTCCATCATGGAGTGATTCGATGCCATCGACCAAGAGATCTCTGGAATACTTGAGTACATTGTGGAATTCAGAATTTGTAACAATCGAGACAAAGATAGGACCTTAGAGAAGCATGTGAAGCCCATGCCCTCTTAAAGAAAACGGGAACCTAAGTAATTTTGAGTAAGAAAAAAGAAAAAAGAGAGAGAACTTTTGGTTTAGACCTCAAATTTTGTGGAACAATGTTTTGAGGAGGTCTCGTGTTTTAGGAGATTTAACTTTACTCTATGCTTTTGGGATGCTATATCTTTATGATACATGTTTATGGTTTTGGACAATATAGGGTATTTTGTTAGTATGGTGCCATGTGTTTTAATTGTTTATCGCTTGAATACCTGACTTTTACTATTTTTCCACTGCTATGTTATTGCATGCTGCTAGTGTACTTAGGTGCAAAGCATGTTATATGTCATGTACGAGGGATGTGTAGCCTTGTGTTACATATTCCGACGTTTCAGTCACTGTCCAATCCCAAGTGGGGGCTGAGGGCGCCACACTTGTGAGGCGTCCTGATAGGAAGGCTTCCCTCTACTGGAGCAAGTGGTGACCCAAACCGTTGAAGTGCCTGTAGTAGGGATTGAGGTGATGGAAATACAACCTGGAGCCCCAGACTAGGCAAGGGACATCCTGAAGTATTTGGACAGTAGAGAATTACTTGACGGTAGACAAGAAGCTCGGAAGGTTAGAAGCCGAGTAGCAAGGTGCAATTTGATCAAAGGAGTCTTGTATCGGAGAGGAGATGAGGTGCCTCCCTTGAGGTGCATCTCCCAAGAGGAAATCCTGTACTTGTTGGCAGAGATACATGAGGGAATCTACAGTAATCATTCGGGAGGAAGGGCATTGGTAGGAGAGGGGATGAGGGCGGGATACTACTGACCCCATGCCCTGCGAGATGTCGAGGAGTAAGCATGAAAATGTTGAAAGTGTCAAGAGTACACCAAGGTGCCCCACTGCACGCTAGAAGAGCTAACGTCTATTACCTTACCATGGCCCTTCACCCAAAGGGGAATTGATTTGGTCGAGCCGTTTCCCCCAAGTGGGTTGAGGCTGAAGCCCTAGCGACCATCACGGCAAACAACATCACGCGGAATCTGTGGAAGACAATGGTCCACCGCTTTGGCATCCCATGCAACATCATATTAGATAACGGGAGATAGTTGGATTCTGAACATTACCATAACTGGTGCCGGGAGTTGGTGATTGAATTTCGGTGTCCCCAGTCAAATGGCAAAGTAGAAGCCACCAATAAGACACTGATGGGAATGCTCAAAGGGCACTTGGGCAGAGTAACTTCCCGACGTGCTATGGGCGTATCAAGTCATGTTAAAGACATCGACAGGAGAAATGCCTTTCACCCTTATGTACAGTCACGAACTAATGCTGCTAGTAGAGATCAGGATCCCTATGTATAGATTACAACATTTCGAGCAGAATTCCAAGGACAAGAGGTTTGAAGAGTAGCTTGACCTATTGGAAGAAGTCAGGTAGGAGGTCGAGATAAGGGTTACCACCAAAAGAGAAGGGCAGAATGGTGCTTTAACAAACGTGTGTTTGAGAGCATTCACGGTTGGAGACATGGTGCTCAAAGAGACGGGAACAATAATACGAGATGAAGGAAAGCTGGGTCCCCGATGGGAAGGCCCATATGTAGTCACCGCCACCAATCCTCCGGGCTCCTATAGACTCTAAGACTCCCAAGGAAATGAGCTACCTCATCCTTGGAATGTTGAGCACTTGTGACAATTTTATTGTTAAAACTGACTTAGTTATTGTAAGTTTGTGTTTTCATGAAAACATTGCAAATCCTAATGAAAGAGGTGTTGTGTGTTATGATGTCGAATTTGAGGAACATAACATAATCTCCATCAACGTAATCTTCATCAACGAAATCTCCATCAACATAATCTCCATCGACAAAGTCTTTGTCAACTACTTACCTCTCAACGAGGCACCAAAGGCTACTCTGTCCTTCTTGCGGAGGAGTGCGGGTTGGGCCTTAGCCATCCGAAGACAAACTTACCATCCTCATGAGCATCAACATGCATGAGAGGATCCAGTTACAAACTGCCCAAACAGCGTAGGGCCCAAAGGGCTGGTTGAGCCAAAGGCTACCCTATCCCTCCCACGATGGAGAGCAGGTCTAGCCTTAAGGCTACCAGAAAACTTAGCCTGACCTCCACCACGACAAAGAGTGGGATTAGCACCAGCCTAAGCAAAACTTACCCTTTCCTGTGATGCCAATGGGTGGGAGCAGGTCCAGTAACAAACTGCCTGAACAACTTACCTCCCCATGAAGGATGATAGGTGAACGGGAGGCTCAATCTCGTCTGGGAGAATGGGTCCAACCCCCCCTACCCCCCAACAAAGGAGCAGACAAGCCACATCGTTGTTCGAATTACCTCCCCCGTAGGGTACCAAAGGGAAATGTAGGCTTGAAGGTTGCCTTGTCCCTCCTGCGGCGTAGTGCGGGTTAGTCTTTAGCTACCTGAAAGAGAAGACTTACCTACATTGTAAGCATCAACAGGCGGGATTGGGTTCAATGACAGACTACCTGAACAACCTACCTCCCCGCAGACCAAGGAGAAGGGTTGAGCCAAAGCCTGCCATGTGTTCCCACAGTGGAGAGTTGGACCAGCCCCACGGCCACCCGAACAACTTACCCAGACCTCCATTGCGATAAAGTGTGGGATCAACACCGGTCTGACCCAAAGCCTACCCTTTCCTACGATGTCAATTGCCGGGAGCAAGTACAGTTACAGACTACCCAAACAACCTACCTCCTACGAGGAATGAAGAGATGGGTCGAGCCAAAGGCACCCAATCCCTCTCACGAAGGAGAGTGGGTCTAGCCCCAAGCCTGCCCGAAGACTTACCCCGACCCCCATGTGGTGAAGGAGAAGACCTGCCACATCGCTGTCTGAATTACCTCATTTGGCTTAAGGCATCCCAACCCCTCCATGATAGAGTGCGAGTGATCATCAGCCACTCAAAGATGAAGACTTACATTCCTTGTGAGCGTGAATAGGTGAGAGCGGCTCCAGCTACAGACTACCTGAATGACCTACCTTCCCGTAGACCAAGGAGACGGGTCGGAGACCAAGTACAATAATAAAATGACATACCTCCCCATGTACCAAGGAGAAGGGTTGATCTGATGGCCACCCTGACTCCCTGCGGTGGAGAATGGATACAGCCCTACAACTACCCGACAACTTACCCCAACCCTTACGTGGTGAAGGAGAGGAGCAGCTACATCGCTGCTCGAATTACCTCATTCAGAGAACTAGAAAAGCTGGGTGGCTTGAGGCATCTCGACCCCTCCCCAACAGAGTGCGGGCCTAGTCCATCTACCGCCCGAACATCAGCACCACAATGAGAAGTGACAAGCTTATGTTTCAGACAGGGACTAAATGGGCAATGTCAATGGGCAGGAGTGGGTTCAGTCTCGGACTACTTGAACAACTTACCTCCCCGAGGACCAAGGGGAAGGGTTGAGCTAATAGTTGCCCTATTCCCTTATGACAAAGAACAGGTATAGCCCCAAGGCTGCCTGGAAACTTAGCGCACCCCTGTTCTCAATGATGGAGCAAGGCAGCCACACCCCTGCTAGAGTTACTTCAAACCAGAGAGGTGGGATGGCTTGAAGCATCCCGGCCTCTCCCTGATGGAGTGCAGGCTAGATCCAACGACTACCCAAGCATCACACCCAAGAACGAAAAAATCAACACCACAACGAGAGGTGACAAACACATCTCACCACAGGCCAAAGGGCCTATAACTTAGAAGCACAGAATACAAAAGGAAAGGAATAGGCAGGGTAGAACCCATCCTAAAGACCGACGATAGAATGTCACAAAGGGCACCAAGAAGGCAACTAACTAGTAAGGGCACTACAAGTAGGGAACCGACAACGGACGGGGTCACAGGGGATCAAGGGGTTCAGTGTTGGCGGGGTAAACCGTAAAGCTCGGGAGGACAGCAATCCCCCCACTTGACCCCCTATAATTCCCTCTACCCCCCCAGCCGAAAAGAGAAAAGGGAGAAAGCACAGAGGAAGAACATTCAAAACTAGCACCCAAGCGTAAGGGATTTTATTAATAAACAAGTTACAACATAAAGTGAAACGTTACAACATAAGGCCAGAAGCTTACAATAAACAAGGTACAATGGAAAGCGGCAAGTCACAACATAAGGCCACAAGCTTACAATAAACAAGTTACAACAAGAAGCAACAAACCACAACATAAAACCATAAGTAGGATAAACCAACTAATACTTGGTCTCCAGAGTGTAAGCAGAGTCAGAGCAAATTATGCCCCAATAGGATTTGCTGACACAGATCTGTATCACCACGATGTGCCGATAATGCTCGAGGTTGCCTCTAAGAAAATCAACAAGGATGCAATGAGGCAATCGTGTGAGGTGGCAACCTCCAAGGGCCTCAAGCTGACTGCGGATAGGTATGAGAAACTATTGGAGGAGGTGAAGAAAAGAAGGCGAGATAATGATAAGAGGGCGGTCCAATATTGTGGGAAGAAGCGTTATGTGCTGGAGTGTGTGAAGATGAAGGCCGACAGTGAGGTTGAGCTTTGGAGAGGAGGAGATCAGTGCCTGAACATCACAGCAATCACAGAGACGAACAAGAAGAGGCATACAACAAATGGCCAAGGAGAGTCCACAGTTAGTCAGTAGGATTATCACCAATGGAGTTGCCCTTGAGGGCACTCAGGATCAAATCCCTCCCAAGGAGAGCGGACCGGGCCCAGGATGTCTCATTCGGGGGATCCTCCTACACTCCCAGGGACCTTAAGTCGCACTAAGGGTTCTGATGGATGTAAGCCTTCATCCTTTCCAAACCATCAATATAACCAAAGTACCAGGCGTCATCGTAGACTCCCCGGACATAAGACAACTCCTCCCACAAACCTCTAACAATAGCATCTTGAGCCTCCAAAGTGAATCTAGCCTTGTCTACCTTGGCCTTCAAGACCTTCCTCCACTTTTGCTTGTTATTTAGGGCATTCCTCTTCCTTATAAGGGACATGGAGAGTTGGTTAAGTTCTCCAAACAACCACTTGTATTTGCAATCCCCGATCTCCTGCTGTCTACACAGTTGAGAGAGGTCAGCCCGGAACCGTTCAAACACTTTTTGGCTGTCGTCGAGGGATTTTTCTAGCCCTTCTCTAGCCTAGGATGTAAAGCTCGTCCTTGTGGTGGGACTTTTTATAAAATGATTTTAGAAAAGACGATGGGAATTACTGTTTGATTTAAAAATTTTTGCTTCCATACCCAGGGTGCAAGACTCTATATTATAAAATAAAATGTGTTTTGAAAATAAAAGAGATTTACAATGGAAAACATTAATCTTAAGATAAAGGGCTTCTCGTACAGTTAAAACTCTCATGTCTAGACTTTCGTGCTCTTCCCCTTGGACCGTGTCCGTCCTGACACGTACTGCTTATTTAGTTCCTGTGGGGAGAGTGGCACACATAAAAACTAAAATGAGTCGAATACTCAATAAGCATTACTTCATACAGTTAAAATATAATAACATAGGTTTTTAGTCATGCATTCATCATTCCGTACATACTATACGTACATGCATACATGCATTCATTCGAAAACATCACTACACGGGGTTTTTCTTTAAACAAGGTTTTCTTTTTGTAAAATGTATCTCTCGTCAGTACCTTCATTTCTTCAAGAGTTTGATGCATTCATACATTCATACATTCTTTCTTATCACTTTCATTGGCCAGTATACACTGTTACGCCCCATGTGTTGGAATTAGTGGTCTTTTGGACTTGGACTCCGCCAATGGCCACAAGTTGGGAATCCTTTTTCCGTCAGGGGGCAACACTGGGTGCACCACCAGTACTACTTACCTGGCATTGCAATCTGCCTATTTCTTTGGTACCCTTTCCATTCATTCATATGGTCGTTACATATTTTCATAAATTAAACATTTAGTCCTATCTTTCAGTTCAATCCTTTTCATTTAACAGTTCATTCATGGAGAAGCATCATTTAAGAGCATGGGGTTAAACTTCATCTTTTATGGCATCATTTAAAGCATCAGTTTATATGGACCTTTTAAAACAACATACTTTCTTCACGTCGTTTAAAGCATCAGTTAAAGCATCAGGCATAAGCCTCAACATTTCTTTTCGTGAAAAATACATAAAATAGATACTGCGTATAGTCATTCATTCACATGCGTCCAATTAATACTTTGGGTGCGTAAAACGGGGCTGCCAAGAAGGGTTGTACATACGTATACCTTTTAACACTTAGCATGCTTTCGTAAAACATCTTTCGTGTCGTTTCGTAAGACATTGTAAAGGAAAAACATTTCATTTTCATTTTCATATCCTTTTAAAAAACTCTAGAAGAGTATGAACGCAATACTTACCTGGACTCCGTGCCATACTCATTTCATGCAATCCATTCATGTGCGTGTCAGATGGCAACCTACGTGCATGCACATAACCTTAACATCATTCTTTATCTAATGCATAAGCAACTAAACTAGAAGTATAACTACACTTCACTTAGAACACTCACCTTCTATCTCGTGCTCTTACGTTCTCTTTACTATGCTAAAACCAACGGCATCTACTTACAGTCACTATCATTTCAAACTCAAGGTCTTACCTCGAGTGCTCATCCACTAAAGTGAACCCATGATTCACCTTAGGATTAAGACACTAAGACCTTTGTCATACTCTTCTTACTAACCTCATACCGATGCATGAATCAGACCGACTAAGTCACGCATCCCAATCTTAGACAATGCACCCGTCACTACTTTCATGCAACTTAGCCCACACTACATCCTCATTCCCATCCATACACGCCACACGGCTCAAAGCCAACTCTGAAGCTTAAGCACCGTGTAACCATGCTTAGGATACATTACCCATTACATATGGTGAATCCATCCGGCACATGTGTCTAACTAGAATACACATGTACCTTACCCCTTATCATCTAAGATCAACATATAACATGTTGATCACCTGCTTGTGTAAAAAAGCCCCATACTCCGATACCAACCTTCTCTAACTCGTCCAGCATGATTCTTCATGTTACCCGTCCCTCTTGATTGTTCATCCCAACACTTAACACGACAAGACTCCATTCACAACTATGCCTTACATCACATCATATAGCTCGAGACTACTCCCAAGCTACATCGTGACCTTGTCACGTCATTGGACATCCTGCTACGTCATTTCTACGCCAACTACTAACTCATCATGAGTACGGTCCCTCACGTACTCTTGACACATCGTGACATCTCGTCACGTTCCTGCTATGCCATTCTTACACTAACTCCTCACCCATCACAAGCACGACTTCCAATAGCCATGTCACTTCATGACATTCCCTAGTCGTGCTTCTGCTGTGCACTCTCACACATGTTCTGCCACTTCACACATACTCTCAGTCATAAGTCAACATGGTGAGACCTATCACCTCAGACTACAAGCCACATCACAGCTATTTTGGGACACTGTTCCACAGTTCCCGACACTACTCGCCACACTCTATGCCCATCAACTACGCAACCATCCTTGTCTTCGTGACACACTACACGGTGTATTGTTACACCTCATGGAGTACACCCCACGCTTACTCCCTTTACACACGCAACGCCACATCACCACTATGGAGTACATGCCATGTGGTGCATCACTCCATCATATGGAGTACACTCCACGTGTACTCCCTTCACACATGCAACGTCACATCACTGCTACGGCATACATGCAGTATGGTGCATTACTCCACCACATGGAGTACACTCCATGTGTACTCCCTTCACGCATGCTATGCCACACAGAGTACACTCCACGTGTACTCTTCCCAATCCACACTCCAAAGCACAGTCCACAAAACTACACAACATAGTTTCCAACTATGCCCAACACTTCACATACACAGCACATCACATCATCACACTACACAACGAACTCCACAATACTAATAGCTCAGTCCATAACCTAACCAACCAACTAACATAAATAACGAGGGATAGGGGGTTATACCATCATCGGGGTTGACCCATGCGTTGTTCGCTGACCGCCATGGTTGATGACGTCGGAAGGGTCGTACGTGGCTGCTAACCCACGTATAGTGGTTGTTTGGGTCTTTAAAGATGGCTACAGGTGTTGATCTATGTGTAGGAGGGTTAGGTCGTGGTCTTGGGTGGTGGTGCCGAGGTGGGACACGTTGGAGACATGGCAGCACGTGGTGGAGTTTGGGCCGTGGGTCTCAAATAGGGGAAATCGGAGGGAGGGCTTGGTTGGTTGTGGGCTGGCCATGGAGGGCTTAGGGGGCTGCTGGTGGAGCCATGGTGGCGAAGTGGAGACGGCACGGCGGCGTACGGCTGTGGATCTAGGCCATGTGTGAGGAGAGTTCGTGAGATAGTGAGAGAGACTGAGGGACGTAGGTGGCTCGGCCGAGCATGTGGATGGCTAGGGGAGGTCACCGGTGAGAGGAGGAGCCTCTGGTGATGGTGCAGTGGCCGTGGGAGGCGAAGCTCGACTGTGGGTATGGAGAACTCGTGCGTGGAAGAGCTATGTGCATGTGGTCTAGGGACAGGCTACCTGCTTCGGGTCAAAGGGAGGAGGAAGGGGGAGGCTTAGGGGTGCTTGTGGTGGTGGTTGATGGCCTAGGTGCTGTGCACGGTGAACCTGTGTGTGAGGAACTGCTTGCGTGTGTGGGAGAGGGTGGCTGCGAGATGGAGGCTTGGTTCGGTGGTGGGAACTTCCGGCGTGAGAGGAGGCCATTGGTGGTGGCGGTGAGGTTGGAAGGCGCACGGCGGCCCCTGGCTGAGAGAGGGAGAGGGGCGTGTGACGTAAGCTGGGGGAGAGGAGAGAGAGAGGAAAAGGGAAAAGTGAGGGAGAAAGAGAGGGGGCTTGGGTATTTAATCCAGGCCCATCATCTTGGGATCTTCAAAGTGATCTAGCGGTGGATTTGAAATACTGATTTGAAAATGCGTAAACATTAACTTAACTAAAAGCACTAAGAGGAATTAAGATAGAATATTATTTAAACTAAACTTTAGTTTAAAAAATAATATTCCTTCATCATTAATAAAAGGATGAAGTCTTATTTAATATCTTTAAGAGAATAAAACCGTTTAATTAATTAGAGTTTTCAACATTGTTTAAATCTCATAAATAGCTGAAATCATTTTAATAAATGATATTAAAATGATTTCCAACAATTATAATATTTTTGGAGCTCTTCAAAAATATTATAATTGTCTTATTTAAAATCAGGTTTGGTTCAATAACACTGGAAATACCCCATATAAATATTTCCAGGGCATTTAAAATATTCGAGGGCCTTAAAACATTGAGCTTACTTTTGAAATCACATAATATCTTAAAAAACACGCTATCAGGATTTAGCATGCATAAGGACACTCGTGTTCATTAGCGAGGGAAAGGAGCGGGTTGTTACATAGGAAGCTAGCGCCACATCATGGCAAAAGAGGGTAGCCTCATTCCAGGATTTTGACGTGTCAACTAGGGCCACCTCAGCTTCCTCTCTCTTTTCCCTTTCCTCTGCTGCACAATGCAAGGCCAACCAAATGAGTGAGTGAAGTGCCCTATTCTCGCTAGCCACTTCCTCTCGGCCATCCACAATGACTACTACGAAACGCTTTAAGCCCTGCAATGAACACCAAGTTAATGTGGTCCCTCTCTATTTTCCCATTCCTCTGCTGCACAATGCAAGGCCAACTGGACGAGTGAGCGAGGGCACATGAAGCTTATGAAAGGGAGCTTACCTCAGCAAAGAGCTTCTTGAGCCGACCGTCATGGTGCACCTCAGGTAGAGGGGCAACTGAATCTACCAAGCCTACAAGGCTGGGTAGATTCATGAAGACTGGCCCAAGCCTACAAGGCTTGGTAGATTCACAAAGACAGCTCCAACAGCTTCCTGGGCAGGCCACACATTGCGAGGACGATCCACGGTCACCATTGGTCCCCTCGGCCGAATAATGAGGATCTCCACAGAAGAGCCCCTCGAGGGGATTGGGAAGTCATCAGAGTTGGCTCGGATGGGAGATGCCACTCAGGGCTTCTTCCTTCTCCCCTCAATTGGTAGACTCGAAGGGCAGCTTCGAACTTGAGGTTCAACTTCCCTTAGTGGAAAGGCCACATTAGAACGCAAGTTGGCAGGACGAGCCAAGTACCGACGAAGGCTTTCCTCTACTAGTAGAGCCTTCGATACGACCTCGTCTGGATGAGCACCCACCCATGCACAAACCATCTTAATCCTCAAAGCCTCTTTCGGGGTTATGGTAAGGCAAAAGCCCTCGCCGTCGGCTACGGCCCTCCATATGGCACGGACGGGGAATGCGAGACGGTTGACCTAGCCCACGGGGAACTCCCATTCTCTACTGGATAGGAAGAAGAATTGACACCCCTAGCTCCTGGCCTAGTTGTACTGCACCTCCACCTAAACCAACGGTAGGAGTGGTTTGAAGATGCAAAGGTGTCGAGGTTGCCTTCGAAGTTCATAGGTGAGGAGGAACTCGAGCATTGTAAGGTCCAAGTAGTCTGCCTCGGCCACTTCCAAAGCGTGATTCCAAATAATGCAGCAATATACGAGGACCCTCCACGCGCCAGGAGTGAGCTGGGTGGGCACCAGCTGAAGGAAATCCATAACCTTGCACACAGGACAACAGAAGGGCAGCCAGAGGCCACTAGAAAACATGGCAAGATACACTACCACCTTGGAGGCAAAGCACTTAGAATCTATTACCCCTTTGTTAGGAAGTTGCACCTTGAGTTCGACGACACGAGGAATCCCGTAGGTCTCCCTCAGTAACTCCAGCTTGCTCGATGTCGCCTTCTAGCACCACCGGTGGCCAACAAACTCCTCTAAGACATCATCATCCTACCGTGGAGGGACAAGAGAATCAACCGGCGAGGAAGGTGTTGGGATTTCTTGGGAGCCATTGGTCAACTATGAGGAAAAAGGACATGAAGATCAAAGATGATAAAGAATTGTCAAGGAAGAAGGAGCGCAAGAAGTTCAGAAAGACAAAGCAGGCAGAATGGTTCATCACGAATAGAGGAGGGACCATATATAGGAAAAAGAAACGGTTGGTATCTCGAGGCAGAAGTAACACACGTGCCCCACGCATCACCTGAATCCCACGATCAATGTGATTCCCACAACGTGTGTTCAGTGATGCAACGTAAGGAACACGTAACCATTTGATGCAAATAATGAGAAAGAGGTTGAAGAGAGCCATTTAATACATACTCAGAACCGTTGAGGCATGACCATAAAGATGAAGACAAACCGTTGCCAAAAATTGAAAAAAAAAACCAAAATGACTAGGCACATGCGTCCAGGAGTTCTCGGTTCTCCTCCCTAGAAGAACAAGGCCGTGAGGCCGCAAAAGGAAAGAAAAGAATTCCCATCAGACCTGTGC
Source organism: Juglans regia (assembly GCF_001411555.2). Taxonomy (NCBI): domain Eukaryota; kingdom Viridiplantae; phylum Streptophyta; class Magnoliopsida; order Fagales; family Juglandaceae; genus Juglans; species Juglans regia. The sequence continues at coordinate 20,597,255 of NC_049904.1, forward strand.
GATAGGAATTGACAGGGTAATTGTAAGGGGACATTTCCCTTTATAGACGCCCAGTAGACGCTCAACCTAAAGTAGTAGGCCCAAATTGTAGCCGTTAAAGAGCCCAAGGCTCTCACCAAAGATGCCAACTTACAAGCTATGGAAGGTGGCAAAGGAATTGATGGGACGGGCCGATCTGACGCAGCTTGGTTGCACCCACTATTGGGAAATTGAACTTAGCGAAGTGGGAAGAGTGGAAGAGCCATTGATCTTCTGACACAAGAGCATGAATGGATGGTCGATGGGAAATTCAAGGTAAAAGCAATCATGAAGCCATACGTTGCATGAATGGGGCCATCGTAGAGGCACGGCGCATCAAAGACACTAGCAAAAGGAATAGTAAAACCAGGACGTGAGCCCCACAAGTGCAGGTATGATATGTTTCCCCCCGACTACCAGTATAAATAGCAATCTCCAAGTACGATGAATCTCTCTACACTCTCAGTCATTATTTACAAACTTCCAAGAAATCATTCACTAACTTAAGCATCAGAGACTCCCGGGCCTCAAGGCCACCCTCTCCTATCATCATCTTCTTTGTTTTGTAGGCATAGCTCTGAAGACCCAAGTTGCTAGAACTTGACCTAAAGGCGTATGAAACACGACATTAACAATATGTTTCTTTTTTAAAAAAGTAAAGTCTATTATTAAAAAATAGATTTTTCTTATAAATCTTATATTTACTCATTTTTTTAAGAGGAATACGCACCCTTTATGCACTTTATGACTGCAAATATAATATCTAAGCTCAAAATGAAATCCGCGTTTAAATACTCCCAAGTCGTATATAGGTTACCTGCTTGAGAAATCAAGCAAATTAAGGGTTCTCGACACATGGAAAAATCAGTTGCCATCAAATGTTTTTCGAAGGCCCATGGTAGAATAGCTAGTATAATAATTAAAGAAACGATTTTCAGGAGCGGCTTTACCATAAAGGATTAATATATACAAGACATTCATCTCACTCTAATTCAATTATAATGATGTTGCGTTATCCATTAAATTCCCCGTTGAATATTAAGGGTAAAGTCAAAAAACTAGTGCCCAACATTTGATCAAGAAATCTACAATTTCTTCCTTTTTTTTTCTTCAACCTCTTCTCCAATCCGATGCAAGATACAACTGATATGGATAGCGGGGAAGGGAGAGAAAGAAGTTTTAAACATTTCATTCTACTAAACGATTTAATATGTATAAATCACCGAAACTTGGAAGAAAAAAATAGCAACACGAATACTAAAAGCTGGAGACGAGAGTTCTGGCTTAAGACAAAATCGGCGTAAATACATTTGGCTCAAGATCTATCATTATCATTAGTGAGTGACTACTTGCAAGGCTGGCCTTATTCCAAGCATCATCTCAAAAATTAGTGAGTTAGCAATTCTTGGACCTGTCCCATTAAACTGATCTTTATGGGAATATTCAAAAGCCCTCAACTATTTGGATTTTTCATTTAACGATGAGAATTTGATTGTGGTGCAGCTTTGCTGCAAGTCCTTTTAGAAAGACAGCTTCAGCTGTATTCGAGTTAACCTAACTTGGCAGCTTATTATTGGGTTTTATTTCATATATTCATAAATTATTATTTTTTTTAAAACGAAATTGAACTTATTTTTCATCATGAATTGTTTAGTTTATTTATTCATTTTTAGAGGATATACATTTCATTATTGAAATTATATATATTTTCTCCAATTTTGATTATTAGCGAGTTACATCATTTAATTAATGGGTTAGATAAACTATATATATATTTTTTTACTTGTGACAATTAAACCATTTATAACTTTTTAATTATCACAAGTTTTAACCAACTATAGCTAGATTACATAATTAAATTGTTACATATCTACATCAATGAATAAATTAAGATTTAAATCATGACATATTTCACATTGAAACATTATTTTTTCATTATCTTTTCAAATATTTAATGAAAAGTAAGTGAAAAGTAATGATAAAATAATGAATAATAGTGGAACACAGAACACTCCACTACCCAAATGGTGCCTTAGAATCTTGGTGGATTATATACTAATTATGATAAGATATAGAAAAAAATATATATTATATTTCGATAAATGATAAAACAAACCAAATAGGATTGCAAATTTTGATTTATGTCCTTGATCTTCTTCTTAATGAAATGATGTGAAATAAGAAATGAATTGGAAATTCAAAGAAAATAGAAACAATCTCCCATGCATGTAGCAGTAATTACTCGTATAAATACATGCATTTGGTGGATGTCCATGTAGATTCTATCATTGTGTGTTGGGTTAAATGTGAAGCCTTGTTTGTGCGCAGAAAAAGCACAAGCAGAGAATTTGCTCGTCTGACTCTTGAGCGAAGATCAAGCCGTGAGTTCACTCGATAGGAATTCGACACACCATTCGAGCAAAGCACTAACCCTAGTATTCATTCGACCTCCGCTCAACATACTACTTGAGCCAACGCTCGATTGTAGTTCGCTCGCAGTGTGCTTGACATAGTGCTCGAGTAAAGGATGGACGGCTCTCAACACACCGCTCAAGCGAAGAACCTAAAATTCAAACCTAACTTTCTTCTTTCGATTCAAATGGACAAAGGAGCTTCTCTCGTCTAGAGCTCAAAATATTGTGAAAGATGAGAAGAATAGAAGAGAAAACTAGAAGAGAAAAGGATGATGTAGAGAGGGGGAGAACCAAAGGTCCCCATGGGACTCTTCATAAATATGAGTGTGTACTACACAGAAAATCAAAATTAGTAGTATATAATATTAACCATCTGAATAGCCAAGTTTATCTTGAATATGCTTGCTACGTCTCTTTAGTTTTGTAACATGTTATCAACATGAGCTCTAGCCAATTGTAGTGTTCTTTGGATCTTGGACAAGATATTTGCATAATGTTTCCTGAACCACTGAGACATGAATTCTATTGATGCATTGACCAATTTCAAGATGATTGGTGAAGATATGTGTCTAGCAGACAGTTGTACAATACACACAATTTTTAAGGATAAGAAATATTTTCAATATTTGACATTATAGAGGGCCAACATAAATACAATATCTGGGTCATCAAACCTAATCGAAAGCTCTGGAAGAGCCGACATCATGTTGCCAAAAGAATAAAAATTTTGTATTGATTATGCTTTGTATTCTTCGAAGTTTAGAAGAAATTTACTGAGTATTAATCTCTTTCCTTTTCTAGACCCATTTTTCTCTCCTAATCGTAATTTCAGGATGATGGAATCTCTTCAAATACAAGCGATGTCTTCCTTGTTCTTCCTCTCACTGCAATAACACTACTATATACTTCCAATACCTCAACCAATATACACTAGGAGTGCTACTACGTACAGTCTCTTGCAGTCCTACATACGTGTGCATGTGTTTTCATGCGAATGACCAAAATGCCCTTAATTCCTATTTGAAAAACAAAACAATGAGAAAGGAAAAGAGGTCTAAAAAATTTCCCTCTCTTCAATTTGTTCTCTACTGCCCATCGACGGCCTCTTACACCATCAATGGAGTCGCAGTGGTCATGTCCCCCACTGCCAATCGCGAGCCTTCTCCACTATCGATGGAGTCGCAGTGTTCATTGAAAATGTTATTTTTATGTGATTTTTATCATTATTTTATTTATGAAAAATATCATTTTCCCTTCAATACTATTGATTTTATTTTATTTCTACATATTTTTATTTATTTTCTTTGATTTGAAGGAATGAGAAGATTTAGTGAAAATGAGAGCATTTTAGTACAAAATATGAGACTACAGATCCAGACCGATGAGAGACAGCGAGATCTGAATAGAGCCGATGAGATTTGGGCCAGGAGCATTGTCCCATGAGCAGCAAAGAGATTTCTGCCCAAAAGTGAGATGACTTAACTCTCGGAAGGTGAGGAGCCTTGTATCGCGAGAAGCAAAGAGAATAATAGTTCCTCTAAGTAGGTGAGGAGACCCAATGGCAATCAGAATAGGCGAGCAACTTTACTACTCAGTAAGTTGGCGAGATGAATCTTTCATCTCGGTCAAGAGTATTTCCACTCGGTAGGTGAGAAGAGGGCCATGTGGTCTTTGTTACCTCCACGCCCATTCATTTGTGACCTCCACGCCTGCTATTTTATTCAGCGCATACAACATCTACCTGATGGGATCTTCCTGAGTTCCACAATCAATTTATTGACTACCAAATCCTCTCGATCTTCACAAATCATGCAACATATCACTGAATCTTCCATTTTAGATAATTATGATATTCTTGGCACACTTTCATTTTATATTAACGTCTATCTTTAGAAACTATTTTCCAGATTTTTAGGTTAGAATATAGCCGCATTTATTTTTTTCCGGGTTTGAGTTTTGACATCTATGTAATCTCATCTTATGAGATGAATAGGGAGGCTTGGTTCATAATCTAAGTTTTAGTTTTGAGTTTTAGAGAGTCTGAGTAGGTTTCGAGAGTTTAGAGTTTATTATTTGAATTTCTTTCAAGGAAGCAGATTTGGGGGAGCAGAGGCGAGAGCTGCATGTTTCATCAACTGACTCCAACGAAGAACACCAGTTTTATTCTTTTTCTTTTTAATTTCATTATAAACTAATTTTATTTTCTAGAGCTTTGATGTAGCCAAGCATTGAACACACAGTTTATATTCAAAGTCATTTTATTTTCAATATTTATATGATTGAGTGTTTACTCCTTGTTCTTAATGCTTAAAATTTTCTAGTTAACTATTGTTCGATCTTTTGGATTGTAATGAGACCGAGAGGTAATTTGTGATTAAAACTCTAGGATTAAACATCATTAGTTGAGTGAAAGTAGGGATGCTTTACCGTGACTAGTGTGATTTTCAAGAAAAATCCAAAGAACTTAACGAGTCTCTAATTAATTAAATTCAAATAGAGATATGGAGTTATTAGTTGGAAATATTTTTGGTATTGTTTGAGAGAAAATATTGAATAGTTAAGGGATTTTTATCATCAACTTGGGATAATTAGGATTCTATAACAAGGAAGAATAAATTGTGTGAGATTTGTTAGGTGAAGTCAAGCACTCTAGATCTATTTTTATTATTTTTAAAAGTTTAATTTTAATGTTCTTTTTTTCAGTTTAATTTAGATAAACCATTGTTCAAATTTCGATTTTCCAAATAGTAATTAATTTAGTCAATTTTAATACTCAATAGATTAACTATTCCTTGTGGGTTCAATAATTGTTTTCTTTAAAACACTTTAATACTTGTTATGATTCTATGTACTTGTAGATTATATTTTTATGCAAACATTTGTGTCCTCCACTGCCCATCTTCCATGAAAAGATGAGAAGAAAGAAATCAACACCAAGTGTTACTTCTTATTGAAGTCTCTACATTTGTTAGAGACATCACATAACACGTACACTAAAAATATGCTTGTAGTTATCCCGATATTTTAGGCATTTGGATCTTTCTGGATGAATGTCTTGTAGGCATAAATCAGATGAGACTCACATTATTTTTGGTCCCCCATAGGTGTTTTGGATTTTGGTTCCAAAGGTATAAATCTTTATTTTTTCTTGTAATTTTTGTTGAGTTGCCCAAAAGTGTTTGGGGTCTACATGTTGTTGTAGTGGAAAAGTAGTTTCTAAATAATAATCAATATGTTTTCTCATTATATTTTGGTATCAATTTTATTAAAAAAAACCTATAATTTGTAAAACATAGGTCTTTTCTGTACCAAAACTTTTACCTAGTTATTTTTTTTTAATTTCCTGTTGAGCTTAAATATATCAAGATGGTTCATTGGTCCATTCTTGATGTTGTTTTGTACTTTAAATGGGTATTCTTGGTGTACAACTCGATGGAGAAAGGGGAAGAAAGCACATCTGCAAGACCTACCAACACTGTTGCAATGCTTGCCCACACTGCTGCAATGCCTATGAACACTGCAACAACGCCTGACAACACTGTTGCATTCACTCAGGCATTCTTGTCTTACTTGAAAGCCATGTTTTTGGTTTGATTTGTAATTTTGTTATAAATCATTACTCGATATTATTTCAAGAAATATCAAGACCATTATATCCAGATTGGTCAACGTATAACTATATTCATGGATACCATGGGACAATGCCACCTAAATCTTTTTCACCTTTTGCACCGTGTCCAAATGCCAACCCTTTTTTATGCAGAAATGACATGATAAATTTAATTTTCCAGGTGGTTATGTTCCAAGCAAGGAATTTCTCGAGGTTACATTTATGATTTGATATTGTAACTTGCAAGAATCCGACGCCAATTGGACCACAAATTCCATATCTAGGATGTTCAAGTACTTCTTCTGAAAGCAGTACTTATCCGGATACCCTAAATGTGAGAGATGATGAGGAAGTACCTGATGGGGTTTTAGCACCAAAGCCGGGGAATGATGATGATGATGCAGTTTTAGAGCCAACGCTTGGGAATGATGATGATGGGGTTTTAGAGCCAACGCCAAGAATTTTTTTTTAAAAGTGAAGAACTCATTGACTACTATAAGCAATATGAGAATCAGATTGGATTCGGCATAATGACCCAAAAAAGTAAAATGGACGATGATGAGAGTGTTAGATATATAACACTTGGTTGTTCTCATGGTAGTAAGGCAAGGAACCATACTACCAACCTTTCTAAACCGCGCCCGACACCTTAGACTAATGCAGTTTTGTAAGGTGAAGATTAACGCAATCTTGGTTGGTGATGTCTTGCACATAACTAGTAGTCAAAAAGCACATAACCATGAGCTAAGTCCACGAAATGTAAGATTATTTAGATGTAATTGAGCTATTGATGATTCAGTAAAGAGGAAAATAGACATTAATGACAAGGCATGCATAAGTATGACCAAAAGTTTAAACACATTGGCTATTGAGGCTAGTGGATTTGAGAATCTTCAATTTATTGAGAAAGATGCACGGAATAATATTGACAAAACCAAATACCTTAGACTTGGCAAAGGAGCTGTTGATACACTTTGTGGGTATTTTGTGATAATGCAGTATAAGAATGATGGGTTTTACTCATTGATGGACTTGGATGACGTTGGATGATTACATAATTTATTTTGGGATGCATGTAGCAGAGCAACATATGGGTATTTTGGGAGATGTTGTTACATTTTATACAACCTACTTAACAAATAGATATGGCATGTCATTCACCCCTTTTGTCGGTGATAACCACCATGGACAATCAATAATTTTGGGATTAGTATGATATCGAGTGAAAATACTAAAACCTTTGTCTGGTTATTTGAGACTTCGTTGAAATGCATGGATGGTAGAGCTCCAAAAGTTATCATCACCGATCAAGGCAGTGCCATGAAAAATGTTATTGTAATAGTTTTTCCAAACACCCAACACAGATACAGTTTGTGGCACATAATGTGAAAACTGACAAAGAAGTTGGTTCACATTCTAAATACAATTGTGGTTTGAAGAATGCACTGCACAATTGTGTTTACGATTGTCAGACTTCTAACAAGTTTAAGCAATCTTGAGAGGTGTTTCTTGATACTTAAAATTTACACGAGAATATATGGCTTCAAAGTCTCTATAACGAGTGACTGTATTGGGTTCTTGTATACTTGAAAGCTATATTCTAGGCTGGGATGAGTACAACTCAAACAAGTGAGAGCATGAATGCCCTTTTTTATGGATTTGTACATTCAGGGACTACGTTAAAGAATTCAATGATCAGTTTGACAATGTACTGAGGAATAAAGTAGAAAATGAGATGGTAGCGAATTTCCACTCATTCAACTTGAGTGGTGATTACAACATATTAAGTTAAGGACCAGAGACAAGTTGAAGACTGCATCAAACGAGTTACTTTGCAGGAATTCTTCAATGAAGATGAGTGCAAGATGAAGTGCATGTGTGGACTATTTGAGATGAGAGGAATTATTTCAATTTTCGTCGCAAGGGATGTTCGAGTGTTGGCAGAAAAGTACATTATGGACAGATGGAGGTGGAGATTTATCTGGGCTTGGGCTAGGGATTGCTAGATGGTGGGCATTGGTGGATTTATCTGGGTCTATCGCTTTTGTCCAAAGTGGAAACCCTTCTGAAAAAAATCAAAACACCTTCAACGTTGTCAGTTAGGATGTTGGGGCTCTAGAGTTGTCACTCTAGAAATGTATCCATGTCAAGTCTAACTTACACTTAGAAGATATTAATTACATACTTGAACTTATATAGTTATTAACTTTGGCCAATTGAAATTGATCTCTTTATTTGGTTTTTTGTCTCCTAAGCATATGTAAGTGAGAGGATGATAGACAATACCACATTATTCTTAAAAAAAGAGTTGATCTAATGGTTGATAGACAGTACCACATTAATACAACCAAATAAAAATGGGATAGAAGTGTGGTGTATGTATACATATATGTAGATATATATAGTGTGTTGTATAAGCATTTCAGTTTTTTAGTACACTATAAGATACATCTAGAAGGAGCAGGGTGATTTTAAAAAAATGTATTAAGTTCAAGAAAATGTGGCGGTAAATACTGTGGAAATGCTGTATTATTGTTGAAATGGGTCCATTTTGCAAAGTTGTTTGTAGAGAAATTTCTATTTTGGAATAAAGTTATGGCGAACAGAGAATTGCATCTCAAATATTTTCTACAATTTGAATCGAAACAGATATAGTTTGTGAACCATACTATATATAATGCTGAAAATCATATTACTCAAGAGTACTAGTATTCAAAATGTTGCCATAAGCTACATATAATTGTCTATTCTTTTCAAAGTTTTTTTAAAAAAAAAATTGAGTCATAAACTTACAAAAAAATCTTGTTCTAGTCTTGACAACTTGTGCGTGCAGTGTGGTCCTTAATTAGATGAAGATAAGGTAGTTGATCACATGCCAGTGGGGGTGGTGTGAGAGCCCAGAGTAATATACATGAAGGCATTAACTTTGTCATATCCATTTTTGAACATTCATAAGGACTAGTACTTATTTCAATACCCTTGATTTTTCCCATTAAAAAAAAAAAATACCCCTTTTTTTTTTAAATAAACCTCAATACTTCATTAATCAAACTTTAAACATTACAAGGTTTGTCTTTTTCCAGACAATTTACAATGAAATCTAGAATTTCTTTAATCCATATCTTAGCTTCTACTAACTTCAAAGCTTCTTTAGCTAGTGTATGAGCCACTGTATTTTTTTTCTCTATATGCAAAATGTAAAGACCAATTTGGTCTATTTTTGAAAACTAAACTTATATCTTCAACTAAAGATCCAACATTGGACAAATCCTCCTCCTCACTGTTGACAAGTATAACAATTGCCTTGCCATCTCCTTCAAATATAGCCATTTCAATGTTTAAATCATTACATAACTCCAAAGCCTTCTAGAGTGCATGACATTCTGCCACTGTTGTTTCGTTTCTGTACATACTTCCTCTGGTCACAAAACAGCCACCATTACCTCTCGCTCATAATCTCTAATCATAATTCCCACTACCATACTCTTTCTCTTCAAATCTAATGATGCATCTCAGTTGACCTTAATGAAATCAGCCTCTGGCTTCTACCACTTTTGTCTGTTACTTGTTGCATTTGATAGATGGTCATCCTTCCTCTATAGCCTTTTTGAATTCATATACTCTTCATGCCCTTCTTTTGAGATATGAGTATTCTTCTAGGACAAGAGAGTCTCTCCTAAAAAACACTTTCATTCCTCCTTAACCACACTTTCCTGAATAGAACTGCCATCACTTCAAGCTGGGATATATTCTATCTTGCCATCAACTTCTCCCACAGCTGCATAAAATCTACCTCCTTACAACTCCATTTTTGAACTGTACTCCTCTCATCAACCAAAATATCGTTTGCTGCTGTGCACTCCCAGAGAGCATGCATGACTCACTCCTCTTCTGCATAATAGATGTGGCGCCCCCAACCTCCGGTTGGGATTGGATGGTGACTGAGGCACCGCGACATATAACACAAGGCTACACACCCCTCGTACATGATAGATAATATGCTATGCACCTAAATACACTAGCAATATGCAATAACGATGCAACAAAAAAAGTAATAAATTTCGGATAACTAAGCAATGCGATAAGCAATTGCAAAGCACATGGCATCATAAACTAGTATCATAACCCAAAACATTGTCCCAAAACATATACATAGGCCTTAAAGGCAAAATACCCCAAAAAACGTGAAGCATAATTTTAAAGTTCCCAAAACACGAGATTCCCACAAAAGAAACATAAGTCCTCACAAGTTGACCATAAATGTTGTTGCCTTCTTTTTTTTTTCACAAAATATTTAAACTCCCGTACTCTTCATAACCATCGTCCCATCGGGAGATAGACACCAAAAGATTCCATGGGATTGCCAAGGCTCGGGTGGTAATAGACCTAAATCCTTTGCTACTGCCTTCATGTCAGCCAAAGCCTTGGGGGCTCGCTCTAAATATGTAGACAACTAGTCCATGTTCCACCAAAACTTCAAGTTCTTAGAAGGTTGATAGATCGTAGCGTCAATCTCTGTCTCACTAATACTATATAACTTAGCCGTTGAATTAATACATCCGCAATGTAGTCTTGACGAGCCTGAACAGTAAACTCGTCTTCTATCAGAGAACCGTCCTGGTTCATGTTTCCTAGGTATCTGGGGTACCTGTTGCAACTTCTATCATTCCAGTTAGAGAATGGTAGTGGAAACTACCACAATGAGATTTTGAAAAATCTCAGCAAGTAATCACACAACCTACCATAATTAATACAAGCATACAACAAGTATATCATGATATGCGTGCATGGACATGTACTTGACTTATACCTTAACCAGAAATTAACTTATGCACTTGACCATTTATAAAAGACTTATAATAGAGACTTAAACTTTCCATAAAAACTTCTTAACTTTCTCTTATTCATGTGATCTTATTTAGAACTTGCCTTATCAGAACATATCACAAGATTTTCATCAAACAATCCTTAACATATGAGCTCTTATACTTGTTCAGAGGGTGGACACAACACGACTCCCCTTATTGCACCGCTTGTTCCTACTAGTTATCGCACCATCAACGGTCCGTACACCGTGATAAATACGTCATAAACAGAGAATCATATTAACTCAACCTTACTTTGTCAGGTTACATGCCTTATGCACTCACTAGCATTAGGTGCTTCCTCGCTCTGGCATTTTATAAAAAGAATCCATTCGAGACTCGTTGACTATTCTTCTTCTACCCAAGGGTTACCACTCCATTTTTAATCACTCTGGAGTAGACAGAGGAGTTCCACTAGGATATTCCCCCGCCTTAGCACTTGCGGTCGTGATAAAACTTTTTCTTTGAAAACATCCCCAAATGCTTGTGACATGAGATTTAAACATGCTTACTCATGCATGACATATGACATATGAGATGTCGTGCATAAAACAACCAAGCATAACATATTCATTTCATAATATGATCACATAAACCAAGATAGATATCAAAACATATATGTGAGACTATAAAAAATTGCTTAGGCCTAAACTTATAGGCACAAAAACATGAAGATTCATCACATAAACATGTTCCAACTTCAAGCAAATAACATAGAAGACATATGAGATGTCGTGCATAAAACAACCAAGCATAACATATTCATTTCATAATATGAAAACCAAGATAGATATCAAAACATATACGTGAGACTATAAAAAATTGCTTAGGCCTAAACTTATAGGCACAAAAACATGAAGATTCATCACATAAACATGTTCCAACTTCAAGCAAATAACATAGAAATCAAGGCAAAGAGAAACAATGCATGAAATCATAACATTGGACTAAGATCGGAATCATTCAAGACTTGGTATGGCTGAAATATCATGATACATATTCCATCATTCTTAAACATGTGAAAATTGAAACATATACAAATATTTCATGGCATATTCATCACAATTTCAAAGCATATAATTCTTTCCATAGATTGATATAAGATCATATTAATATCATCAAACAAGCAGTCATGAAATAGCAACCTAAACAAACATGGTACTGAAATGATCTACACAATCATATACAAGTGTTAACCAAGAGTAGGTTGAGTGTATGCTTACAAAATCCACGTAAAAGAATACTAGCAAGCTGTAAATCCGAACATACCATATTAGAAAGAGCATCTAAAATCCTAACTTATATTCTTGAGTGCGTATGTGTGTTTCTTGGGCATCACTTGGCCTTAACCCATTCGGCTTCTAGGTTTATTAGGTTAAAACCTTCTTCATTCCACACATAAGGTAGAACAAAACCTAAGGTAGCCAAGAATATATGTGATGGTCAAAACATGGAGGATAAATTCCCCCTTCACCATTCGGCCTCAAGGGTTTCTCTTAGAAACCCTAGGTTATTTTCCAAGAAAATGGTAGAAAGTGTATGTTCTATTATTTCTCAAAGTCAAATGAGATTTGAATATCATTTTCGGATTGAGAAAAGATTTGTGTAAGAACTCGACTTAGGAAAAACCGAATCTTACCTCGCAAATCCTTGGGTAGCCAAAATCCTCCTCTTGCAAGGATCTTCCTCGTTTGGTTGGTGAGAAAACACAAGAAAATGGGAGAGGAAGCTTTCAAATGAACTCGAGAGAATTGAGCGGAGATAGTGGAAACTCATGCAAGAATCCAAAAAATGGCAAGGAAAAGCCTCCTAGGCGTGAACCCTTCTCCTTATATAGTGACCCTTCACATCCCTCCTTGTTTGAATTAAAACCTTTGCATGTGAGACAAGTGGCAAGGTTCCTTCCTCTTCCTTTCTCAAAAACTGAAAACCTTTTGGAGTTCCCTACTTAGATTGCATAAGGAAGGGGCATTTCTTGGAGGTGGCGTGTGAGCTTCCGTCCTTGGCCGAAAAACCTCTTTTCCTCTTATGCCCTTCCTTTCCTTTAACAAGTCAACATCTTCTCAAGGGGTAACTTGGTAAAAATTGTGCATGACCTTTCCTATTCCCAACAAAAGGCTCTTGGCATGGAGGACAAGTGGCATGGGCGTGTGCCCTAGCCTTAGTCGTCCCCTCCTCTTTCCATTCCCAAGTTGTTGCTTCATCTTCCCCATGCTTATTCCCTAGGTGACCCTTCACATTTCATTGATCCACAACACAGTAAGTGACAAGTGGCAAGCAAAAGGAATGTTTGGGGCATGCCTGCCGGAAACCCTAGGGGTAAAATTGTCCTTGAAAAAAAGTCTCATTCCAAAAGTCTTCTATAACCTTGGTGCATGTTTGACACATGGCAAAGACTTAGCAAAATTCGAAATCCCAAAGGCCTCCTTCCAATTTCCTATGCAAAACTTCTAGAAAGACACCATTTCATTTCCCTAGGCTCCCCTTGCCAAGAAACCTACCTTGGAACTTCATTCTTGGATCCAAAGCAATGGGCTAGGCGTGTAAGCCCATTTTGGTGCTTTCCTACATCTCTTTTTCCCTTAGCCCACTTTCAAGACTTGGTTCAAAGCAAAAACATTCTTGAGCCACATAACACTTAGCAAAATTAGAATTGGATTATGGGCCACTATTTCCTTGAATACCTCAAAGGCTTCCAAGACTCCTAAACTACTATGGCAACCTAGAACAATTCTAAGGGCCAAGCCTAGACGAAACTCGGGCCATCACAACAGATGGGGCATCTTGGATCTTGCACAACTTTCCTTCTGAACAGGTTCTTCTTGGTGGGTAGCAAATTATTACCTACTTTCCATAAGAATAACTGAACCACCCCTGGTACTTCAAGATCCTAAATATTCCTCCATCTCTTATCTTCCAGTTCTTCCTCTGAACATGCACCTCTTCTGTTCCCCAGTCTTTCAAGTTGGAAGTAATAGGCACTACTGACAGTGAAAGCACCGCCTCTACTCAAGGGGATATTAAGAATTTGCTTTAGCCTCTTCACTTGAAAAAATAGCTCGAATTCTTCCCTCATCCCATTCCCTATTAAGTTTTACAATCAACTCTTCCACCTTTGATTCTTCCCTTAGTCAATAAACTGGTGACTGAATTGTAAAAGATGATGGGGTTGGCAGCCATTTTGATCCCCAAATCTGAATCTTACTCCTATCCCCTACTCTCCACCTTAAGCCCTCTTGTAGCAAATCTCTTGCAGACCAAATACTCCTCCATGTTAATGAAGGTTGAGAACCAAGCTTTACCTCCATTAGATTTGAGTGCCTAAAATATTTTTCCTTAAACACCACTGTTGCTAAAGATTTAGGACACTTTAAAAACCTCCATCCTTACTTAGCTAAAAGAGCTAAATTAAAGCTCTCCAAGTCCCTAAACTCCAAACCTCCCTTCCCTTTTTGCATTCCCATGTGTTCCCATTTTCTCCATTGAATGTCCCATTCCTTTTGCTGCTTCCCCTGCCAGAATCTCAAGAATAAACCATTCATATCCTTGCATAGCTTATTGGGAAGCTTAAAAACACTCATAGTTTATGTAGGGATGGATTGAAGAACAACCTTTATCAAAACTTCTTTTCTAGCTTGTGAAAGAAAATTATTTTGTCCAGTTGGAAAAACTCTACCAGACTCTTTCTTTTAAGGCTCTAAAAGTATTCAACTTAGATCTTCCTACAAGAGCTGGAAGACCTAAATATTTCTCATAACTTCCACAAGGAAATCTTCCCACCAGTTGGTCTGCTGTTACTCAAATAACTGCCCTCCAATAGAATTTTTCCACGTAGCTTTCCCATTTTACATTTCATGTACCTATATACTGCTAATAAAGAAAGAATCCCTTTGTGAAGAAACCTTCCTCCCTTCCTCTTCCACCGAAAGCCTCCTCCTCTCCTAGAAAGGAAGCCTCACACATCCACTACTGCCGATCTGCTCACCGGTGAGGAACCCTCACACGTCCACTGCCAATCTACTCACTTAGTCTGAGGTCTCTCCAGCCACCTTCTCCGGTGTTCGCTCTCACCAGGTAAATTGCTTGCAAAACTGATGTGTTTCTGGGTAACACAAAAGACAAAGAACACACACAATTTCCCTCGAAAAAGCCTTTTATCACGCGAGGCTTGAGATCAGAGGTGTCTTGATTCCTAGAAATTTTCATACAAAGGGGAATCTTATTATTTCACTTTTGAAATTGATTGCAATGGTGATTTAGCCCAATTCGATTAATAGTCTTTTATGCTACCACTCTTTCTTTCTCAATTCTCTGTTTCTAATTACTCTTAGTTTTACTTATTCACTAAGTTTTAATTTTTCATGTAGTGTGAGTATAAAGGGAGAAAAATATCAGAAAAGAGATGGATTGATCATGTTGGAGAGAGCAGAGCTTTAAGAATCAATGTGTTGCTTGAGGGTCCTTTACTGGATGTATAATTTTCTCTCAAATCAGTGCAAATTATCCCAATTATTTTCATAAACTTTTGTGGCAAGCATGCGAGAAAAATAAGTACAAAAATAGTCAACAAATCAGTAAGAAGTCAGTGCAAAAATCAAACCATGGAGTGGCAAAGGAGATGACAGCGACTGTTGTGGTGGGTGGCCATTGTGATGGGCAACGGAACAAGCTGAGGGGAAAAAGCTTCGACAGACAGTGGGGGGTGTAGGAAAAGATGTCAATGGGGGGCTACGGAGCTTGGTGCTGCGACGACGTTGTCTAGCTGTGACGACGATGGATCTGGTTTGGTGTAGCAGTGGTATGGTTATTCACAAGTTGAAGTTCGTTAGGTGCAAATCAATGATTCACATTCTTCTTAGATGGCACTTTTGTAGGTTTAATCAGATGAGATCAAATGTACGGTGTTTAGGATGAAATTTCTACATGTCTTGTTTTGATTGGAGGCTATTAAATGCCCAATATCAGCCCAACCATTCTGAAGAGGAACTCAACTTCCACAAGCAACAGAAGCCCCAACCTCCATGATCCTTCTCTTATCCTCATCCTTGGTGTTACTGCAAAAAACTGAGGTCTACCCTTTGTTAAGGAACTGTCCTGAAGCGTTTTCATATCTTTCCAACAACTCTTGGATCTTATTCCATTCTTCCAATTTAGCCCATCCAAACAATATACAATCATCTACAAAGAGAAGATGATTGATACTTGTTCCCCCTCAAGTCATTTGCACACCTCTTGTAATTTTTTGTTTCTCATAATAGTTTAATAAAGAGCTATGCCCTTAGCACAAATGATGAAAAGGTAGGGTGACAAAGGGTGCCTTAACCCCTTGAGGGCTTAAAACTATGACCTACCTTCCCATTTATCAGCACTGAATACGTTACAGAATAGATACATTTCATGATGAGCTTCACCCACTTCTCACAGAAACCAAGCCTTAACATCACTGGCTCCAAGAACTTTCATTCCACTCGATCATAGGCCTTGGACATGTCTAGCTTTATGGCTATACTCCCCACCCTCCCCCTCTTCCTTGTTTTCATTGAATGTAACATTTCATAGGCTATCATAATGTTCTCACTTATCATTCTCCCAAGTAAAAAGGCACTTTGAGTGGGATAAATTATAGCTTATAGCACTTTCTTGAATCTATTAGTGATGGTCTTTGACACTATTTTGTAAATGACATTACAAAGGCTGATGGGTCTATAGTCACTAACCATCGTAGGGTCTTTTAATTTTGGTATCAAAGCAATATAAGTGTAAAGGGAGAAGAATCCAAAGAGTTACCATTTAGAACAAATAAAGCAGCCTGGCTTCCTCTGCTACCACACTCTAGTGGTTTTGGAAAAAACAAGCTCCAAATCTATCTGGGCCAGGGGACTTCAAGGGTCCCATTTGCTTAACTGCCTCTCCACCTCCCTTCTTGAAAAGCATCTCGAGATCCTTTCATTCATCTCTAGGGAGACCCTTGCTTCAATGCCTCGAATACAATCCTCAATCTCCTTTCTATTAGGATTGTTTGTCTGAAAGAGCTTCATAAAGTACCTTCTGAAAGTTTCCTCAATTTGTTCATACCCAGTAACTCTTCTACTTCTTTCATTCAACACTTCTTTAGTAAGATTCCTTTTTTTCCTTTGGTTAGCACAAGTATGGAAATACTTTGTATTTCCATCTCCAAGCTTATTCCAATTTGTTTTTGCCCTCTGCCTCCATCTCAGATATTCTTTGTCCAACACAAGGTTCAATTCTTCATTCACTCTCCTTATCTCATTTACATTGCTGCTATTTTCATCCTTTTGTAGCCTCTGCAACAATTTTGATTTTTCCTCAAGTTCCTTTCTTCCCCCATTTTTAGCTTTTTACTCTATTTCTGAAAAGCTGCTTTACTACTATCAAGTAACTTTACCACCTTATTGGAGGGATCCTTTACTTCAACTTCCTTATTCCATGCTTTTTTTAAAACCAGTTCACACTCATCTTCGATGACCCAAATTGCTTCAAACTTAAAGATCTCCTCTTAACCCATTCAACTTCTTTTTTGCTTCAGTAAGTGAACTAACAGTGGCATATGGTCAGAAGTACTAGCCACCAAAACTTCCACCCATGTTTCCTTATATCCTCTCTCCATTCAGGGTTTGCCACAGCCCTATCTAACCTTTCCCTGGTAAAGGATTCATCTCCATGTAGATTACTCCATTTAATTTGTCCCTCTTCCAACCCAGGTCATATAGGTTTCCATCATTAAGAACATCCCTGAATAAGGCCATCTGACCCTCTGGTCTAGCTCTTCCCCCTTCTTTTTCACTATTAACAAGGATTTCATTGAAAGCCCCCACAATACACCACCCATCATGCTCCTGTAGTTTAAAGGATTTTAACAAGTTCCATGACTCCTTCCTTTTTGTAGTCTTAGGTTGCCCACAGTAACATGTCAGCAATCATCTCTTATCAACCTCGTTATCCATAATCCAAGCATTAATATGCCTTTGGGAATAATTTGCAATGTCTATTCCCACATTTATATTCCAAAATAAAGCCAAACCACCCCCTTTCCCCACTGGGTCCACAATGAAACAACCCTCACAACCTAACCTTTTCTTCAGACATTCAATCCTCCTACTTCTAATCTTGGTTTCCATAACGAAAACCAAATTTGGTTTATTTTTCTTTGCCATAATGCAGAGATCTTGAACTGTTCGAGGATTCCCCAATCCTTAGTAGTTCCAACTTAAGATTTTTATGGTGTTTGGCGAGGCTAAAACTCAGCTGCCGCCACTTCAACCACACTATCTTGACCCTCTGCACCACTGCTCCATTTCCCCTTCTTCCTATTTTTACCACTCTCTTTTCGTTCAGAAACAGTCTCACCGTTCCTCTTTTTATTGCCAATGATAATTGCTGACCCTAACCCCACCCTTTTTCCTTTTTTCCTTGCTCTCCTTTTCTATCTTCCCTTTTTTATGACCAGCATAGCACCCTTCCTATACTCCATCTAGTCTGCAACCTCATTAGGACTCACCTCTCTCTCTAAATTTTCAATGCCTTCACCAGCTTGAAAAACTACCTCCTCTCTAAGCTCCACCTCAAATAGTTCTACCATACCCTTCTCTTCATGATTTTGCCCTATCCACACACTCTAACTCACATCCTCTTTATTAATTATTGAATTATTCTACCCTTCCCTCCCATTGATTGATCTTTCACTTTCTGAAACATCCTCTTCCCTCTCTTCCTTACCTCTCATTTTTTGCCCCTCCACCTCATCTCCCCTTTTAGCCACCCTACCTTCTTTTGCTTCTCTGCTCTCCTAACCTTGAGACAGACTAGTTCCTTCCTTCTTCCATTTGTTTGACCCCTCCTCCCTTCTAGAAAAATTACTAAAATTCTTACTTCTTTGAAATTGAGTAGCCCTCAACCAAACACCATAGCGCTTTTCCTTGTTCTCAAAATCTCCCAATAAACTACAACATCCATTTATCCCATGAACATTGCATCCACAGGAAAAACAAACACCCGACATCTTCTCCTAACTAGAAGGAATCCATACACTCTCTCCCTTCACCTTAAGTGTTCTTCCTCTTGCTAAGGGCTGTGTCAAATCCACATAAGTCCGAACCCTAAAATAACTCCCCCAACCACAACCATTATCCTGAACATCCACCTCCTCAACCTTTCCAACCATAGTACCAATATGTTCCCCTCTTTCTTTTGTCATACATGTTAAGGGCAAATTGTGCATTCTAATCCAGAAGCTTTCAAGGTCAAAAGTTATACGATGTGAAGGAATATAACCCTCAAACTCCCTTAGAACTAACAGATTATTATAAAAAAGCCAAGGTCTCCCTGCCCAAACTATTTGCTTATCCACTTGATTCTCAAAAACTAGGACAAAGATATTCATACTGACCTCCATGAACTTAGCTGCCTTATCGATCCTCCATATGTTTGCCATTGTTGACTCCAATTCCTCCCTGCTTATAGTTTTCATCGAAAACACTTTACCCACTAAACTTCTCTGATCTTTATACCTTAGTTCCTCAGATTCATTGTCTTCTATTACGAAGTCTGAGACCTCCTCTTCCAGTAGCCTAAGCTTCTTCCATTTCTCTTCCAAGTCCTCCATTGCTCGCCATTTACGTATTGTTTGGATAGTGAGATATGAGGAGATGACTTTAGATGAAAGTTAAAAGTTAAATAAAATATTGTAAGAATATTATTTTTTAATATTATTATTGTTTTGGGTTTTGAAAAAGTTGAATTGTTTATTATATTTTGTGTGGAAATTTAAAAACATTGTAATGATGGGATGGGATTAAATCATTTCTGTATCCAAACGGGGGTCTTAAAGAAACACAAGGCTCATGTTAGTGTCCTTCGACATCTCTTAAAGACTTTGTTTTGATCTTCTTGAGCGTGGCTAAAAGAACTTTCATCTTAGTTCTTTGTTCAGGCAACTCGGCATAACAATATAAAGCCAATCCCATAATTGAAGATATGTAGTCCTCCAAGGCAACATGACATCTTTCATTTTCCAACAAATTGGCATCAACAATATCAACCGTTGAAATGGGCAATGCTACTAGCGCTTCAAGCCCATTTCTCCTACAAACATGTTATCTGTAGGTTTTTTTCTTGTAAAAGTCTCAATGAGTAGAATACCATAACTATACACATGATCCCTTCTAAAGAAACAACTCCTAATCCATACTCTGTGCATAATATTACAACTTATTGTTATAACTTACTTCAGTATTTGATATTAGTGAAAAAATAAATATAGTAAAAGTGATAAATTGTGTAGATGAATGTTCTATCATATGAGAATACTTAGTTGTGTATTAGTAAAATAATGAATAAGAGAGTTTTAGTGGTCTGCATCATAGAATCCTCATCACCTAAGAGTTTGGCCATGCAAAAATCAACAACATGTGCAACTATATCTACATCTAGTAAGACATTGCTTGGCTTCAAATCACAATGAACAATACTATTGAGTAACCATAATGAAGTATTCCAATGCTAATGCAACATCAGTCATTATATTTAGCCTTTGTAAGAAATTCAAACAACGATCATGAGAGTATAACCAGTTCTCTAAGTTGTCGTTTGGCATGTATTCCAATACCAAGGGCTTTGAAGTCGATGTTGCTACAAATGTTAATGATTTTGACCAAATAGCGATGATAAGAATTTCATAATACCTCGCACTCTACATCAAAACACTTAAATGCCCCTTCTACTTGCAAGTTTTATAACTTTTACTGCAATATTAAACTCATCTGAAACTGTTCCCTTGTATATTGATCCAAAACTCCCTTCACCAAGTAAAGTGCTTGAGTTCAACCTTTTTGTTGCTAGTACAAGTTCTTGGTGAGAAATTATTTTCCATGTAGGTAAATTGTACAAGTCTGCTTGTAGTGGAAATCCAGGATTCTTTGTTTTGCATATATTATAGGCTAATGAAGGAACCACTACAAGGCTCCCTAACCCAATTGCTGGTAACAGATACTTAATTAAATGCGATACTTTGGACTTTTTTTATTTATTATGAGGGGTGCACCACAAAGCACATCATTTGAGATAAATGAAGCATACTAGAAGTGTACAAATGGTCCTCCTGTTAGAATTTTCCCTTGTACATTTTTGAAAGAGACAGTTAGATACTTGAGGAACAAAAGTGCTTTTAAGGAGTTGGGAATCCTTCCAGATAAATTGTTGCAGTAAAGCTCTAAGATCTCCAAGCTTGAGAGTTCACCAAAAGACTCTGTAATTGAACCTTCAAGTTGAGTGACTGCTAAAGAGAGATTAGTTAGATCTTTGAGGGAGGCCACCGATTGTCATTGGAATATACCTTGATAGTTGATTTCTTGACATTTTCAATATCCTTAAGACTTCTATATCTCCAATCTCTAATTAAAGAAGGCTAGTTAAAGAACTGCATGACAGGTCAACCTCCAAGAGATATGTAAGGTTCCACAAGTTCAAAGGAATTGTGGAAGTTAATTTGTTGAAATCTAAGTAGAAATATCTTAGGGAAGTTAGATTAGTTATGCATTGTAACAACCCGCTCCTTCTTCTTACGTACAGTTCTTCTTTCTTACGTACGCTTCTCTCTTTCTGACATAAGATTCCTTCCTTCTTACGTAAGCAAGTGTTGAGGATGGAAATTATGTAAACCATTCGCCCCTTCAAATGTGAGACTCGTCATGCGTGCCGAACCATGATGACGTGTTTCAAAGGATATCGTACGACTTCTAGGGCATGCCTAGTGTTTTAAGTTTGCTGGAAATATTTATAAAAAATATTTCCAGTGCTGTTGAACTAATCTTGATTTTAAATACGACAATTATAATATTCTTGAAGAGCTCCAAAAATATTATAATTGCCAGAAATCATTTTAATATCATTATTAAAATGATTTCAATTATTTAAGATATTATAGGATTTAAATTATGTTGAAAGTTTTTATTAATTAAATGGTTTTATTTTCTTTAATATGTTAAGTGAGACTTCATCATTTTATTAATGATGAAGGAATATTATTTTATAAACTAATGTTAGTTTAAAATAATATTCTACCTTAATTCCTTTAAATACTTTTAATTAAGTTAACGTTTACGCATTTTCAAATCAGTGTTTTAATCCCTCGTCGTTAGATCGTTGTGTAGATCCCCAGACGAAGGGACTGGGTTAAATACCCAGACCCCTCTCTTTCTACCTCACTTTCGCCCCAGCTCTCTCTCTCCCCTCCCTCTCTCCTTTGGCTTGCACTGCACGACACCCTCCCCTTGCCCAAAGCCTCTATGCCCCAGCTCGGGGCCGCCGTGCGTCGCTAGCCCTCACTGCTGGCACCACCAGCTCCACCTCATGCAAGCAAGCTCAACTGGCCCAGCCTCTCTCCCTCACGCTCCCTCTTCCTCTCCGTTGGAAGTGCAAAGCCCGAATGGGCTTGCTGTCCTTAGCGTCGCCGTGTGCCCTCCTCCAGCGCCACCACCTCCACGGCCGCTTCCTCTGCCACCGGCCACCACCCTCCAGCAAAACCAGCACCTCACAGTGCGCGACCTCTAGCGCCGCCATGCGCAGCCCACGACCACCAAGCGACGCCATAGACCTCCTCTCCCCTTCCCCTTCCTCTTCCACGTGACCGATGGCCAGAAGCCTCTCCTCCACGCACGGGCTTCCCCTTCTCCACGCACGGGTTGCACAGCTCTCACCGCCATGGTGATTGACCACCACCTCCAGCCTCCTCAGGCCACCACCAAGCCAACCCAACCACCTACGGCCCCGATCTGCCACCCACGCATGCACACTCTCTCTCACTCTCCCAAGGCCTCTCATCCACTTCACGACCTTGAACCGCCACCGTGAGCCACCATGGCACAACCTCGACGCCACCACGAGATCCACCATATTTCCTTTAGCCGAACCCTAAGTCCAAACCACCACTTTTTGTGGTGGGTAACCACTGCACGTGATGGACAGTCACTGCGCGTGACTGACCGCCACTGTACACGGCTAGATACGCTGTGTACCGCCTTTCATCGCCATCATAAGGCCACCATGAGCCTTTCCAAGACCACACCTAGCTATCCAAACGCCTAAACAGTTACTGTACGTGGGTTAGCCGCCATGTACGACCCTTCCACATCTTTGGCTGTGACGATCAACGAGCAACGCACGGGTTATCCCGTTGATGGTATAACCCTCTATCCCTCGTTAATTATGTTAGATACTGATTAGTTGATTAGGTTGTGGACTGTACTGTTGGTATTTGTGGAGTGGTGGTATTGTGATGTGGTGTTGTGTGATGAATTGTTGGGCATATCTCTGTTGGATGGAGGTGTATTGTGCCGTGTAGTGTGTTGTGAAGTGTTGGGCATAATTGGGAAGTATGTTGTGTTGTGTTGTGGATTGTATTGTAATGATGGCGTGGTGAATGTGGAATAAGAAGAATACACGTTGAGTGTACTCTGTATGGCGTGATGTGTATGAAAGGGAGTACATATGGAATGTACTCTATGTGGTGGATTGATGCACCATATGGCTGTATGCCATAATGGTGATGTGGTGTATGTGGAACAGAAAGAGTATACACTGTGTGTACTCTGTGAGTGGCATAGTGTGAGACAAGGAGAGTATATGTAAAATATACCCTCTTGGTATATTGTGGAATGGGAAGAGTACACACTGAGTGTACTCTGTGTAGCGTAATATGCATGTAGGGAGTACATTGGGAATGTACCCCATGTGGTGGAGTGATGCACCATATGGCGGGTACGCCATAATGGTGATGTGGCTTAACGCAGGTGAATGGAGTACACCTGGAGTGTACTCCATGTGGTATAGTGATGCACTATAAGGCGGGTACGCCATAATGGTGATGTGGCGTGATGAGTATGAAATGAGTACACGTGGAGTGTACTCCATGTGATGGATTGATGCACCATATGGCGTATATGCCATAGTGGTGAAGTGGCGCAACGTGTATGGAGTACACGTGAAGTGTACTCTGTATGGCATAGTGTGTACGAAGGGAGTACGCGCGGAGTGTACTCCATGTGATGGAGTGACGCACCATACAGCGGGTTTGCCGTAGTGGTGATGTGGCGTAACGTGCATGGAGTATACGCGGAGTGTATTCCATGTAGTGTAGTGACACATCATATGGCGGGTGTGCCATAGCGATGATGTGGCGTATCGTCTGTGAATGGAGTATATGTGGTGTGTACTCCATGTGATGAGGTGATGCACCATATGGCGCCTACGCTATAATGGTGATGTGGCATAGCGTATCTGAAGGGAGTACACGAGGAGTGTACTCCTTGTAGAGGAGCAATGCACCATGTAGCGCGTATGCCGTAATGGTGATGAGTTGTAGCGTATATGAAGGGAGTATGAGCGAAGTGTACTCCATAAAGTGCAACGACACACCGTATGGCGTGTCGCAGTGATAAGGATGGTTCTGTAATTGATGGGCGTGGAACATGATGAGTAGTGTCAGGAATTGTGGAACAGTGCCCCGTAGGAACTAAGGTGTAGCCAGTAGTCTAAGGTGACAAGTGTCACCATGTTGGACTTACGGCTGGGAAAAAGGATAAAGTAGCGAAATAAGTGTAAGAGTACGCAGGGGAAGCATGACTGGGCAACGTCACCTCATGACGTGGTTACTGACGGTTGTGCTGGCTATGTGGTGAAGCGATAGGGTACGAATGGCATAAAGAGGAATGTGACAAGATGTCACGATGTGTCGGGAGTACGTGAGGAATCTCATGATGAGTTAGGAATTTATG
This sequence comes from Juglans regia, assembly GCF_001411555.2. NCBI lineage: Eukaryota > Viridiplantae > Streptophyta > Magnoliopsida > Fagales > Juglandaceae > Juglans > Juglans regia. Next base: position 20,621,952 of record NC_049904.1, read on the forward strand.
TACCAGAGTGTTGGGTAATGCGACAAGGTCACGGTGTAGCTTGGGATTAGTCTCAAGCTATATGACGTGACATGAGACGTAGTTATGAATGGAGTCTTGCTGTGCTAAGTGTTGGAATGAACTGTCAAAAGGGACAGATAGCATGAAGAGCCATGCTAGCCGGGTTAGGAAAATGTTGGTATCGGAGTATGGCCCTTGTCCCTCGAAGCTGGAGATCAACATATTATATATGTTGATCTTAGGTGATAAGGGGTAGAGTACATGTGTAATGGTGAGACACATGTGCTGGATGGATTCACCATATGTAATGGGTAATCGGTTCTGAGTATGGTTGCACGGTGCCTAAGGCTCAGAGTTGGCTTAGAGCCATGTGGTTTGTATGAATGTGAATGAGGACTAGTATGGGCTAAGGTGCATGGAGATAGTGACGAGTGGACTGTCTAAGGAAGGGATGCCTGTCTTAGTTGGTTTGAGTCATGCGTTGGAACGTGGTTAATGAGAAGAATGAGATAGAGGTCTTAATGTCTTAATCCTAAGGTGAATCATGGGTTCACTTTAGTGAATAAGCACTGGAGGCAAGACCTTGAGTTGGAAGATGGGGTGACAGTAATGGGTCCCCGAAGGTTTTAATTTAGTAAGGAACATGTAAGAACATGGGATAGAAGGAGAGTGTTCCAAATGAAGTGTAGCTTATGCTTTCTAAGTTTAAGTTGCTTATATACTAGATAGAGAATAACGTTAAGATATGTGTATGCATGTAGGTTGCCATCTGACAAGCACATGAATGGACTGCATGATATGTAGCATGGAGTCTAGGTAAGCGTTACGTTCATACTCTTCTAGAGTTAAGAAATACGAAAATGAAAACGAAATACTTTTCCTTCAAGATGCTTACGAAAAGAAACGAACGACATTTTAAGGAAGAAAAGGCTAAGTGTTCAAATGTATAAGTATGTACGGCCCCTCCTTGGCAGCCCCTTTTTACGCACCCAAAGTTTTAATTGTACGCATGTGAATGGATGATTATACAGCGTATCTATTGTATGTATTTTCTAAGAAGATCAATGAATTGAGATGTTACGATCAAGAAATTAATGTTTTCTCATAAAACGATGTTTTCTCACGAAAAAGATTGTTTTATCACGGAAGGCTAAGAAAGACAAGGAAACGGACGCTTTCATGGATCCTACAAACTGACGCTCTCATGGACGCCAAGAGGTAATGCTCATGGACTCCACAAGAGACGACGTTTAAAGGTGAGGCTTGTGGATACCATGAAGGTCGACGTTTCGGATGTTTTACGATGCCATGAACGGATGTTTTACGAATGTCATGAAAAGATGTTTATGCACATGCTCATGAAAAGATGTTTTCTCACGAAAACAAACGTTTTCTCATGAAAGGACATGCTAAATGAAAGATAAGAAAAGAATGAAAGCTCCAGCTCTTTCGAGCTGTCATGAATGAATGAAAGGACTGAAATGAAAGGAATGAAAATATGAAATGTATGAAATTACGTAATGGCCACATGAATGAATGAAAAGGGGTACCCAATGAATGAATGGGCAGATTGCAATGCCGGGCAGTAGTGCTGGTAGTGCACCCAGTGCTGCACCCTAATGGAATGGGATTCCAACCCGCCGCCATGGGCGAATCCATCGGTCCAAAAGACCGCTAACCCTAACACATTGGGCGTAACAGTGTGTACCGGCTTATAAAAGTGATAAGAAAGAATGTATGTATGCATCAATGTATGTATGCACGAATGCATGTATGCACAAATGCACAAGAGCACAGACACTTTAAGAAATGAAGGCTCTGACGGGGGAAATGTTACGACAAGAAAACCTTTTAAAAAGTAAAACCCCGTACAGTGGCTCTTGAAGAAATGAAGGCACTGACGGGAGACACGATTCATGAAAAGAAAGAGTATCCTATCTAGTGACGTTTTCAAACGAACGCACGCACGACACGTATGCATGCACGTATAAGTATGTACAAATGATGAATGCATAAATGAAAATCTATGTTGCTATATCTTAACTGTATGAAGTAATGCTTACGAGTCTTCGACTCATTTTAGTTTTCATGTAAGCCCCTTCCCCCACAGGAACTGAACGGTCAGGACGGACACGGCCCATGGGGAAAAGCACGGAAGTCTAGGCATGAGTTTTAAATGTAAGAGATGCATTTTTATTGTAAAATCAATGTTTTCCGTTGTAAACCTCTTTTATTACCAAAGCGCATTTTATTTTACAAACGTAGAGTCTTGCACCCTGGGTATGCAAGTGAAAAGTTTTAAAGGGAACAGTAACTCCCATCTTCCTTTCTAAAAATATTTTATAAAAAGTCCCACCACAAGGACGGGATGTGACATGCATATTGGAATATGTCCAAAAAGCTTATTGCTATTTAGAGAAAACACAAACAAGCTCTTTAAATGACAAATATCAGACAAGATATGACCCTCTAGTGTATTAGCTGGAATGAGTAAAGCTTGTAGCATGTGCGTCTTTCTAATATAGTTGTAATATGTCCTTCCAAGTCGTTGTTGTATAGGTCCAAAAAAATCAAACTACTTAGATTCCCAAGCTTTGCCGGAATGCTTCCCTCAATATGGCAAGAAGATAGGCCAAGTTTTTGAAGAGAGAGAGAAAGGTTATCAACAGAATTGGGAAAGAAGCCATGAAAGGGATTGAATGAAAAATCTAATACTATGAGATCTTTGCAATTCAACAAGTAAGAAAAAATATTCAATTATGGACTTCTTTTTGTCAAATTATTAATTTCCAAGCTGAGCCAATGGAGGAGCTTTAAATCACCAAGTGCTTTTGGAATTATGCCCGATAATGAGTTATTACGCAAGTCTAGGAGAGTGAGCTGTGAAGCATTGGAGATGGAATTGGGAGTTCTTCTGCTCGATTTATTTCCATTAAGATCAAGTTGTTTGAGCTTTGGAAGGTAGAGGCCCATATCTGATGGAAGATAACCTACAAATTTATTGAGGCCCATATAAATAGCTTCTATTGTTGACATATTGAAGAACTTGAATGGAACTGGACCAACAAAACGATTGGCTCCAATGTTAAAAAACCACTAGATTCTGGAGGTTACCAATTTCACTTGGTATTAACTTGTAAAAATATGAATTTATATGTATTTCTATTAGGAAAAAAAGAAAAGAAAAAAAGAAATAGTGGTTTTAATAATCAAATAGACACAAGTTAGCAGATGGAGGTGTTATTAGTTGTAGTGAAGGATTGCATGTCGACTGTGATGCAGAATCTTAGCAAGTTCCCTCCTATTTGAGCATTTGTGGCCGTTACATTTTCCTGGCGTACTTAAAGAACTCCAATTACCTATAATAATTGAATTCTTTCCCATAGAAATCATACCCCTACTAAAGAGGCAAGTATTGTTCGCACAAATTTTTGCTATTTTTTTGGCTTAATCACATTCTTTGATACACGTTGCAACACTCTCCATGAGAGTTCTTGCCCTACTCTTGCAATGCTCCGATTTGCACTACAACAGAAATAAACACATCCCAGACCTCTCTCCAAACAGGCCAACAACCCACGCTTCTATCCCAATCAACCCATTTAACCACCTTAACATAGAAACCAACTTAGACAAGTCCTGTAAAAGCCATTTCTCAAACAACCTACTCGACCTATCCAACCCACCACTAATCCAAGCCTTAATAAGCAATGCACTGCACCCGACAACTTGGCCCTGAAGTCATGGTCATCTCTATGCCTCTGAACCCAAAACCAGCACCACTTGAATCGGCCTCCTTTCCTCAAATCCACCCACTGCCATCTTACCTCTTAAACACCTCCACTATCCATTGATCCCCTTCTTCACCCATCACTATCCCAATGAACCACACAAGTCTCCAGCAGCTGACCCTTCTTGGCCCACCACTTCCAACTACTCGGCACAACAGAGAACCCCCTCCAACAGTCGAGCTTTGAATTCTCTATAGCAATTGAACAACATACCTTGTCAAAATCCTCCCCCACCTCCACATCAGATCCTTCCCTAGCTAGCCCAAACCCACTCCTGATACAACTTCAATCAAGAAGATAAAGAAGATTGAAGTTGACAAAAGAAATCAAATCTGATATTATTCTGCTTAAGGAAATACATTGACTTTACCCTTCTATTTATATACAATTGAGTCTAACTAACTAATAGTAAAAGACTAAACCAGAATTAACTAAACAAAGTGACTAAAGTATTTAGTAAGGACTAAAAGGTAAAATCAACTTAACAGTATTTACAATAGCCCCCCTCAAGATGAATGATAGATGTTGTGAACATTCATTTTGCATAACAAGAAATGAAAAACATTAGAACTGAGAGGCTTGGTTAATAAATCTGCAAGTTGATGAGAAGATGAGACATGTAGTTTTCTGAGCAGACTAGCTTGAATTTTCTCTCTAATGAGGTGACAATCTAATTCAATAAGTTTTGTTCTCTCATGATAAACGGGATTAGCTGTAATATGAAGTGCAGCTTGGTTGTCACAAAATAATAAGGAAGGTTTAGAATGAAGCTGATGAAAATCAGTGAGCAATGACTTTAACCAAGTTAATTCACCAACTGCATATGCCATGGATCTATATTCAGCCTTTATAGAAAACCTAGAGATAGTGGTTTGCTTCTTGGATTTCCAAGAAACTAAATAATCACCAATGAAAACACAATAGCCAGAGACAGATCTTCTTGTATCAGGGCAGCTTGCCCAATCCGAATCAGCAAATGCTTTCAAATGAACTCTAGATGAAGCTGAAAGGAAAATGCCTTGACATGGTGCCATCTTGACATATCTAACTATTCTGAGGGCTGCTTGCATATGAGGAACACGAGGTGATTCTAAAAACTGACTCAAATAATGAACTGAGTAGGTAATATCTGGCCTGGTATGAGTAAGGTACAATAACTTGCCTATAAGCCTTCTATAGGCAGTTGTGTCTTCAAACAATTTTCCATCAGACTTAGCAAGTCTGCAATGGGAATCCGTAGGAAAATTCACTGGTTGAGAAGCCAATAAACCAACATCAGCTATCAATTCTAGTGCATATTTTCTCTGGCATATGGAAATGCCCTTTTTGGATCGAGCTATTTCCATTCCAAGGAAATACTTGGCAGGACCTAAATCCTTTAGCTTGAAAAATGTACTCAAAGACTGCTTGATATTCTGAACAATAGAGAGATCACTACCGGACAGTAGGATATCATCCACATACACTAAAAGAGCCACAAAATAATCATCTGTTTTCTTTGTAAACAATGAATAGTCAGATTTAGACTAAACAAACCCCAACTCAACCAAGGCTGCAGTGAACTTTGAGTTTCATTGCCTAGAGGCTTGTTTTAATCCATATAAGGATTTTTGTAGCTTGCAAACTTGAGTGTACCCATTTCTAAGATACTCAGGTGGAGGTCTCATGTAAATTGTTTCATCCAAATCACCATAAAGGAAACTATTATTCACATCCAAATGCACTAGATGCCAACTATGAATTGCTGCCAAGGATAAGAAACACCTCATTGTCACCATTTTTGCAACTGGGGAAAAAGTTTCTAAGTAGTCAAGCCCTTCCCTTTGAGTATATAACCCTTGGCAACTAGTCTTGCCTTATATCTCTCAATTGAGCCATCAACATTAAACTTAGTTTTATATACTCACTTACAACCAATAGGATTTTTATCATGTGGAGGTTCAATGAGAGTCCAGGCATCATTTGATTCTAAGGCAGCTAATTCAATGGACATAGCATCTCTCCAATGAGAATGCTTAACAGCTTGGTGGTAGAAATCAGGATCTTTTTGAGATGAAATGGAGATGCTAAAAGCTTTATGAAAAGGAGACAAGTGTTCATATGTTAAAAATTCATAAATGCTGTATTTATTACCTGAAGTCATATCAGATGAGCCAAGAGATGATGTGGTAGAGGTAGAGGCTGCTGAAGAGGCTAAATTGCAATGATAATTTTGCAAATAGTCAGGAACTTTTTGTTGTCTAGTAGACCTTCCAAGAGGAGGAAAATGATTTGTATTTGTAATGGAGGAATATCTGGAATTTGGTTTGAAGAGGGTGAGGATGCTGGTGAAGATATAATAGAATATGAGATATCATTGGAATTATTCATGGCAAAAGGTCGGTTTTCTGTGGGAAATACCTTTTACACACCAAATCTGTCCGTGGGAGGCTCGTGGCATATACTTCGCCTCAAAAAGTATTATTATCCACGATACCTGTAACTCGTGGATAATACCAATGTTTCAACACGGCACGTTCCGTGGTAAAAAACTTCTATTTCGTGGCAAAAGGATTCTCGAGTTCTATGACGGTCGTGGTAAATGGAACATGCCCGACGAGTGCAATCGGTGGGTTTTACATATTATCCACCATTACGTTTTGTGGGAAATATGGATGTCTTGAATACTTTATCCATGAAGTCTGATGGTGGGAAAGAGTTACTTTCCATGAGAGGAATGTTGTGGGAAATAGTTTTGCATTAATGATGAAATACTGTTTCCCACCACACCTAATTTGTAGGAAATGTAGAATTTCCACGAGGGAAGTCTGTCGGAAATTGTATGTGCATAATGTATTTCCCACAACATCAGTTGTGGCAATTAATTTATTTGCCATGTAGTCCTCTGTTCGCAATATCATTTTGTCTTGGGTGTATGTATCCCCTTTTTCCCAGGACCTCTAACACCTGGGAAAAAACAGGTTTTCTCCACTAACCTGGCACCGTAGAGAATAATTTATTCGCCACAACCACTATCCTTGCGAATAAGTTATTCCCCATGGAGGTATCCTGTCGCAATATCATTTTGGCAAATGCACATGGTATCAGCTTTTTGCCATGCTTGCTAACTCCTGGGAAAAGTGGCTTGTTTTCTCCACTAACCTGTTGGGACCGTAGACAATATTTAAAATTGTCTACATTTTTTCTCAAATTAGGAAATTAAGGAGTGAATATAAAATGACAACCATATAAAATATGACATAAATTACTCCAAAATACACTGACAGCCATATAAACATGGTATTACAGTTCATATATATAAGTTAATTCAACATTTGAAACTGTTCATTTAAGAAAATGGAAATACATCAATGTTCACTGTGTGGGAAGGCCAAGAGAAGGTCATCAGCGGGATTGTTACAACTATTGTATAGCCCATAAAACAACTATGGCAAGATGTTCTCTACATATATCCATTTGATGAACTTTGCTCCAGATTAAATCTCCCCATTTCTCCATTGCCATCATCCGCATGAGAGAACTCATTTTGATCTGACTAGGTGATAAGCACTAGTTGTACCAATGCAGCCTCTATATCCTACTTGATTCCCGTATGTTGAATGCAAAAGACCTGTCCAGCAGATAGCATACATGATAGAATCATCACATCAAACTCTGGCCTCAGCCAAAAAAGCATTACACTACAAAGAATTAGTATCCTCATGACAATGATCTGAGTAAGAAATCCTCACATACCATCTCCCTTAATATACTTACACATTTACAATATTGAACCCACGGACAAACCTTATTAAATCCCTTCTACAAGCTGGCAAATATATATATACTTGCAGCAATATATAAATTGATATAGTACATGAGCTATAAAAATAACAAGTATGCCATACAAGATTTCCCTAGCTAGTATACAATAACATTGGAACCAAATATATCATCAATAGCTGGGTACTGTTTTCACCTCCTTCATTATTAGGGTGTATACTAACACTGTCTTCCACATTAGACAATACCATATATATATATATATATATAATCTAATCTCTATCTCAGTATGCTTTATAAAGTTGACAAAAACATCAAGAAACAGGCTCTGTATAGTCCAAAAAAATAAATGCTTGATCATACTCAATATATCATTGCAAAAAGGTTTCAAGTCTGTTTATCATACAATGGTTATAGGGATGGCCCAATTCCAACTTCAGGTTTGGTTCTCAACCTCAAATTGAATCCTCAAATCATTGATTCCCACATTTCAAAACAGAGAGGCTGGCATAAAGATAGATAAACTGCTATGGTCATTATAGAAGTCTTCTAGCTGTATTTATGAGTGCTAAACAAGATACAAAAAAATCCAAATCCCTAAACGTTGTATGAACACCATTTTGTCTGGAATTTGTTGACCACATATTTAGCCAATATATGGACAATATACCATATATTGTCACAAGCAACAAACAAAGGAAATATGACATAAAACTACTTCCTGCATGAACAATGAATATGCATGACAACCTCAATACATATAATTTCCTGCAACCACATTCCATTCGAAATGAGGGTAACATTATTACATACAACCAGTATGTAATGCAACAAGGCCATCATGAACTTGGTCACCTCCATTTTGCTGTACATGTGAAAGACCAGAGTTGCTTCTTGCACAATCCTCGTTTTAAATATTGAAAGCAAACAGATCCTAAGTTTTGGTTTAAAATTTTTGAAATTTCTTGTTTGAATCACCTATGTATAACTCAAAAATAATTACTGATGTAAAATTGACATACTATACACACCATGTTAATCTCCGGGAACCACGTCAAGTATTTTCACTACAAAAACTGACTCTTATCTTCCACCAACATCAGACAACTCAATTAATTCCAACTACTTATTCTTTCAATACACAAGTCAATACCAATAACAGTATCTATTTTTCAGAAACATTGATCATTCCCTTGTATCCATATGCTAACATCATGCACTATGATTACCTTGGCTACTAATAAACTAACTTAGATAAATTAAGCACATACCATCAGTACTGGATCTGGAGCTCCTATCCAGTTATATTCTCCACTTCTCTTTGTGAACTCTTTCTCATGTTCACCTCTGATGGAACAGTTGTCATATACTAACAGAAAATATAACTGCTGCAACCATTCCTTCAATGCAGCTACCTACATGCATGCAGCACTATCCCTGGACAAAAAACAAAATTTGATCAACTTCAACTGTTCCCATTCAGGTACAGAATATATGAAGCCCAACAAACCATAATTATCATTGTATATGAGAAGATACTTACTGATATTGATGGTGAAAACCATTACCTAATGCATTCCATTACCAAACATTTGCCTTAACCTACTTCCAGCCACAAGAAACCAGGTTGATATGCCCAACACAAAAGCCCACTTATATAACCACCTTCCACCCTTTCTATCAAAACACCCCCAACCTGCCCACAATACACATCTTACCCATTGACATTTAACACACTTCCATTTCCATAGGGGGAACAAAAAACTCAAAAACTCCCCAACAACACTCAAAAAATCTGAACCATATTAGAGATGCCTAAGCATCTCCTGGAGTCTCTTGTTGAGACTCCCTATTTGACTCCAACTGTGAGTTTATAGCGTTTAGCACTTTGTCATGCTCAGAAAACTGTTTGCGTAGATCAGCCATATCACCCAAAAGTGACTCTAGTTGAGTCTTGTAAATGTCTGCAAAAGTCTTGTTTCTTACATTCTCCTCAGCCAATCGTTTAAATGCTTTGTTGTTTTGCATAAAAGGGGAGGGCTCAAGAATTACTACGTGGCCCAGCCCTTGTGCATAGCCAGATTTATACCCTAAGACCTCTTTGAAAACATCAGCAGCAGCATCAGAATCCTGTGCCTCTTCAGTTTCTTTCTCATTCAACCTCTCTACCATCAGATTCTGAAATTTAACATTGCAGGAAAATATCATTGCATGCAGGTCAGCCATGCATTAAAGAAAGGCCTACTTAGAATGAGAAATTGTATCAGCTAACTCACATAATTGTGTTCACTCGCTGCATTGATGAATTTCCCCTTCTGCCTAGACCAGTGTGTTTCTTTGTAAAATGCAATCATATTAGGTACCTCCTCACCCTTCATTTACAATTTGGAAGAAATATTGTTTAAAAACTTAAGATGGACAGATATTACCAAAACACTCATTTTAAAGGAAACAATTCTTACCCTCTCTTCCATAATCCTGACAAATGATTTCCTTCCACCAGTATGTTTGACCTTCTGTTTTTTTCTATTATTTGTGTTTCTACGAGACTGCTCCTGCGAGAATTCCATAGCTTTATTGTCATGCAGTTACAACTACGGTCCTCAATGCCTCAACAAAACTAAATATATATTGATGACAACTATTAGAGCAATAGTAAAACAATATTCAGTTTTCTCAGCATGTATATAACACTATTCTTACTTACCTTGAACGTCCCGCTTGCCCACCTATCACATAGCCACTCCCAAACATGTGGCTCCACCGACTCTCTCCGACCAGCTAGTGCCTCCTCATGCGATTCATATTTAAGGTAGTGCTTGTGTAGTTCATAATGGTAGGCATTGTACTTATCAGTGAGTGCATTTACTACAGCCTCCTGATGATTATCTTTTGACCAATCCAAGACAAAATCACCCTGCAAAGAATTTCACAAGTTCACATACACGTGTCCACTAAAAAAATCACATGCATAATCATAAATAATAATGACTAGGCTGATATATTAAACCCCTACTCTAACATGATTGATGAGCTCGTGCTTCTCCTTGTCGTCCACCACACTCCAACTAGCATGCCGCATTTCAGCATGTACTCTTATAATCCAGCTCACTTGACTACTGAATATAGTGGCATTTTCGCATGAAGGACCCCTATGCCCATCCTTTATATTTATAGGGATCTTACCAAACTTTCTCAACCTTTCAAATAATGTACCCTTCGCAGGCCCGCGGCCTCGTTTTTTAATGGGTGGAACTGTATTAACGACAATAATAAACTCGTTAAATACATAGAATCATGACTAAGGATTATAAACAACAAAACCAGTAAAGATACATGTGGAGTACATCATAACCTTTACCTGCCAAGCCTGTGATGTTATCCCCCTCATTGCTGTCATGTTGTACATCATGTAAGGACTCTTCTACTCCCACCTCTGGTACTGCTTCAGTTGAGGCATCAACAATGGGATCCTCCTCATCTCTTAGGCTCCTTGTCGGAGGCACCAATTATGGAACTTTGTCAATAGGGGTTGATGCGATTAGCGGACGTCTGTGTCGAAGACCTCGCCCTCTTTTTGATCTAATCACCATTGTTGTATCTCCTGTAATTACAGCACAACACTTCAACATGAATATCTAACATACACCAATATAACACCAGTTATCAACACTATACCAAGTTGTGTTAGCTTTTTCATAATTACTATCTACTCCTAATTCCCCACCAACATCATTGTATAAGTTAACATCACTGTGTGAATGTTACTGAAAATATACATGGATTCCTCAGCTTGGGAAACACTTTGCTATTGCACATAAAGTCAGCATCTCACAATAATAGCAACAGTTTTACTAATTTCCCATGTCACCCAACACACCTCATGTCATCTATTCCCAATAATTGCTAATTCCATGCCATCTTAGCCTGGCCATATAGCATAAATTGACATACTGTTCCACAAGTCACCAATTAATAGTCGCTTATCACATGCAAATACAGTGAACACTCGTGGCTTCAACTTATGTTCAACCCCTAGACGACATTGTCACATAATCATCACCTACATTAACATTCTGGCCTCTTCCCCTCTGGAAGTGAATGTAAAAAACATAGGAAGTTATCATTCTGTTCTCTTTGTTTAAAAAAATGACTTCAACTTTTTTAAAAGATGTTAAAACATAAATAACTGAACTGAAGCCCTCTACTCTGACAAAGAAACATAAAGTAAAAATGAGACCGAATGCAACACACCATCCAATGGGTAGGATGTTGCTCCCTGGGTTCACATACACTTAGAAACATGGCCCAAGTACGTAGAAGATGCTTCTATGTTAACAACAGTAATGTAAGCAAATTTTTTCTACTATTTTCTTCTAATTAATCCTTATATTAAAACCCCAGTATCAATTTTCAAACCTCAATATTTGTCAAATTTCCTGCCATATATGAAAAATTACCTTTTTCATATGGGATTCAAAAATTTCAGCAATGAGTAAAGTCAAGTTAAAGTTCCCATAATTTTGCCATTGTTATATCACACAGAAAAAACATGAAGAAAGTGTCTTTGCTCCATTAAGGCAATAATATGATTGTAGGGTTACAAAAAATGTACCTTTTCTTGTCTTTGTTGCGTAAGTTCTTCAGCCAAATGGGTGAAATGCTGTGGTGGAACTTGGGTATTATCAGAAACTGTGGTGTGTGTACTTGGAGTTTCCAAGTCAGATTCAGAACCCACTTCTAAATCTCCTTGCTTAATCACTCAGCCCACTGGAACCCAGAGCACCTTCTATGGATTGTCCTTTGGAACCCACGAAAGTCTGATGTACATCTTCTGTCATTGCAGAGGTCATAGACTGGCAAAATTTCACCCACTCTCCAGGCTTTAAAATCCCGCCTCTTCCAAATATTACTTTCCCGCGTATGCCTCAGCATGCATGTGGTCATATCTCAAATTCATTTGTGATGCATATAGCTCATCAGAGGCCTTGTTAAATGGATGGGCCAACCGTGAATTTTATATCCCCATATTATCACAACAATCTCTTTAATTTGATAAATACATTTAATTAGTAACATCTGGCGTTATTTGGTACACATGTTAAGTATATGACATAAAGCTGCATGCAACTAAAAAATATTTGAATTCTAGCATTCATGCATATGGAGCCTGAGAGGCCTTGTTAAATGGATGGGCCAACCCTGAATTTTATATCCCCATATTATCACAACAATCTCTTTAATTTGATAAATACATTTAATTCAGTAACAGCTGGCGTTATTTGGTACACATGTTAAGTATATGACATAAAGCTGCATGCAATTAAAAAATATTTGAATTCTAGCATTCATGCATATGGGGCCTGAGAGGCCATCTCAAAATGGATGTGCCAACCCTGAATTTTATATCCCCATACTATTACAACAATCTCTTTAATTTGATAAATACATTCATCATGGAACAGCTGGCGTTATTTGGTGCACATGTTAAGTATATGACATAAAGCTGCTTGCCCCTAACAAAAACATTAATATTTCTATAACATGCACCTTCATATAAATCAAACCTTTCTCTTTATTCAAAAGAAGAAAAAATTCTTGATTTCTCTGCCCAACATGTATCTTTCTGTCCAAACCGTGGGGAAGTATTGGAAACCATGTATAGAAAAAAGTGGGTGCCAATTTCATATAGATTTGGCCAACCTGTTTTGGTGACTGGAAACATATTTCCAATTTGTTTTTTATAAAAAGTATTATCAACGTTAAAACTATTCGACATGTAAAAGTCTTTAATGGGAAAGGTGCATAAGGATTCTGTACATTAGCTTTTTAATCGTTTACGGTTCAAGAAAAATAAGTTTGTTGATGTCTTAGTGTGTAACGTATAAATCGTTAGTATTTTATACTGAATAAAATTAACTAGATTTTTGTTAAATTCATAACCACAAGTAGAAATTAGTCTGCCAAAAACATTTATAATTTTTTCTCAACGTAGATTACATAAATAGTCCTTTCGTCTGGCAAAAAGATTACCGGAGAATGAGATTTGTACCCAAAACTCCTTATGGATTCGAGGGGTGCTTCCAATTTTGATTACCATAGTTTAGTATTGCGTTTTTTATGTTCATCTCACATGGGAAATACTCAATATGATTGGATCATTTCCGACTGGATGAAAGTCACTTTGATAGAAACTTCCTGCATGTTGCTGCAGTTCTGAAAAATAGAGTCAAACTTTTTGTTTTCTATACAATCAGGTCCAAAATTGCCCCATTTTTTCAATTCGTGTAACACTGCCAAGATTGATTAAATGTTTGGCCTCGGATGTGAGTGCAAAATATTCTAAACTATACCATCTGCTCCATCTTAACTTTTCATGCATTAATTATCCACACTTTGGAATATTTTTATTTGATCTAAGCATGTATGTACATTTCCACAATTAGCTATTCCAAATCCGCTTTATATTTGGCTTCTATATTCCCATTGAGTGGCTGTAGCTCCCTTACTTTACGTGATATGTTTAGGTCATCATTATTGCCCAATTCAACATGTAAACATGGCCAAACTTGACTGACATCAATTCCCACAAACATACCAATTGTGTATGGAAAGTTTAAACTTCTGTGTCACTCTTTATCTTTCAAGTTAAAGATTAAAGTTTGGACTATATATATGAGAATTTGTAAGGTTTGTTGACTCTGTTGTTACTATATAAATCAGTATAGTAATTCCCACCTGTTCATGAGTGACATACTCATTGCCATAGGTGTTGTTTGCACCTGGATGGCAAACAGAGTTACACTCACAATCAGCGCTACCATCATCGAGATACCCATTGTATTTTAAGTGGTAAGTTTAGACACTTCATGTGTATTTTAAATGCTTGTTCAAACCATGTGCCATACAGTTACTTGGGTCTGAAAAATGGTGGTAAGGACAATTTGAAATTGACCTTACTACCGTTAATGTTTGGAATGGTGTGGATTTGTAATTCCTATTTAGCAACTCTCCTCCACACCAAACAATTGTTTCTATGTACCAGAATGGTGAATATTTGTAGGTAGTATTCTATTTCTTTTCACTAGATGTGACAACTAATTCATAAAGAGTATAGCCATATATATTGAGAATTGTCTACATTGGATTCATGTAAGAATTTGAGGGACATGATAGACAGCCTAGAAATCCACACCAACCCATATAGAAGAAAAGAAAATTGATGGGTCTGATTCAACCATGTGAATGTTCGACCCAAGCACAATATTATTGAAATCACAATTTGAATAGTGACTAAATTTTGTAATGTTGCTGGTGCTTTCAAGTTGTGCTTGAGGCCATAAACTACTTGTATGGACTGCTCAATGTGTGGTCCATTTGGTAGATACCATGAAGCATTTAATTGCCATTCATGACAAGAGTTACAGCAAACTAACAGTAAGCTAAAGCTGTGAACAATTGTACACATCTGTCGTCCATTGTTGGTATTATAAAGTTGCATCATTAGTACAGTTGAATATTGTATCATATTGAAATTTTTCATTCAGTACCAGCACTATCATCTGTACCTTACTAAATTCATGACTTGAATTTAGCTGTTGTCATGTAAATTGGATGATAGGTTGTAGTGACTGATACCCTAGTTGTATAAATCATGTGTATTGGGCTGCTCCCCTTTTACTCGTGTATTGCCCCATTAATTGTAACATGCAATGTGATGGTTGGAGTCCTTAATAATAGCCATTCAGCTAAATTATGTTGGGTTTCTGAAATGCAAAGTTGCATCATTAGTACAGTTGAATATTGTATTATATTGAAAATTTTCATTCAGTACCAGCACTATCATCTGTACCTTACTAAATTCATGACTTGAATTTAGCTGTTGTCATGTAAATTGGATGATAGGTTGTAGTGACTGATACCCTGGTTGTATAAATCATGTGTATTGGGCTGCTCCCCTTTTACTCGTGTATTGCCCCATTAATTGTAACATGCAATGTGATGGTTGGAGTCCTTAATAATAGCCATTCAGCTAAATTATGTTGGGTTTCTGAAATGCAAGGCATTCGTATATTGGAAACATTACGAATATAAAAAGGAACAGTACTTGTTGAGAACCATTTTCCAGGATTGAAAGTTAAAGTGAAGAAAGCATACAGACAGTGGCCACATGATATCGAAAAAATGCTTTCACACACGTTTTCTTGAAGTGTGCAAATGTTAATCCCAATGAGTAAAGTCACGCGCTGTCTGCAAACAAAAGAAATTTAAACCAAGTCAGTCAGCTATATAAATCCAAAAGTAAATATATACCGTTATGATGGTGAATTAATAGTACTATAACAGAATAATAAAAAGCATATGTGTATGATATCCTCATGAATCTATTTGCATGTATGGTGGAATCCAAAGTCAGGTACAACATTCACTAACCGAAATAGCTATATATGTAGAAGTGCTTAACATTATAAATATAAGTAGCGAAACCATTATCATTAACAACTTGACTAAGATAAATCATCACGAACAATCTAATGCATAATGAAAATGAGGTTTTCATTCATTACCATCGCTATCCCCCTCATCTATGTTCTCCATCTGAAAAGCGTCATTAATGTTTTGATCATCAATGAAGGCCTCATCGTCACTTTCTTCAGCCAATTGCTCTAGTGACAATGTTGATGGATCAACGGGCAAGTGATCTTCATTTACTCGGGTCAGTGGATTGAGAATGTCTGGATTAGTTTCATTAACAGTACCATAATGGATAACCTCAGTGTCACTCTCATCTTCTGTTTCAAGAACGTCGGATTCATCATCAATGTTTTGATCATCCTCACTCTTGTGCCGAATATTGTAAACATTCCTATTTGTTATCTTGTGTACCGCGTGCCAACTTCCCCCCAAAGTCGAGTCTTTTATGTAAAACACTTGCAACGCTTGACATGATAAAGCGAAAGGCTCATCTTTATACCATTACCTAGAAGTATTGACACTTGTGAAGTGATCACCAATGTGTATCCCCCGTCTCGTGTCGCCAACGTTCCACCAATCACATTTAAACAAAAAGCACTTACGCCAACCCATATAGCGTAATTCTATGATGTCTTGCAACACACCGTAGAAGTCAATTGGCAATCCTTCATGGTCGGCATGAACAACAACACCACTGTTTTGGGTGCGGCGACGCCCTTCGAGATCCTTCGTGTGGAATCGAATTCCATTCATTATACAACCAGTATATGATGCGACTAGTTGATCTGGACCACATGCTAATGCATATATGTCATCAGTCACCTCTAGGGGAGTCTTAGCATGCAACTCGACGATCTAACATGGATATTTGACAAATTAGAATTAAGGTAGAAATTCAAAGGTTGTGGAAAGGGATATTTTTTGTAAGTGACAAAGGGAAATCTTACGCGTGTTTTGATCCACGTTGGGAATTGACTTTGGTGCCTACGCTCGATGTTACTAGGGTCCTCTTCTTTCATTTTGTTATAGTGATCACTACAAAAGCCAAATGCGTTAATAAGTTATCCACTTACAATATAACAAAATAAAATGCAAAACTGGATATAGAGGGTGCACTTACTCCATATAGTCCTCAATCTCTGCGCAATTATTAAGGATGTACCACTCGGCCTTGGCCAACAGTGCGTCAGGTAATTTTGTCATTCTTGCTGCCTCCAATGGGCGAACCTTTTGGTTGAAAACTGATAAACTTGGCTCTCGGGTGGTTTGCCCATTGAAGTCACTATTTCGTTCCTCTCAATTATGTATAGTCTCGATATCATTAAGGTACATAGAGCAAAATGTCAGGCACTCGACATGAACATATGCCTCAGCAATTGAGCCTTCTGGACGGGCTCTGTTGCGGACATACCACTTGAACTTACCCAAATACCTCTCGAAAGGGTACATCCACCTGTACTGAACAGGTCCTGCTAGCAATGCCTCATCTGGCAGATGAATGGCAAGGTGCACCATGATATCAAAAGATGCAGGTGGGTATATCATTTCTAATTTGCAAAGAATGATGGGGATATTAGCTTGAAGCCGTTTCAACACTGTTATGTCTAGTGTTCGTGAACATAATTCTTTGAAAAAAGAGCAAAACTCT
Organism: Juglans regia; assembly: GCF_001411555.2. Classification (NCBI taxonomy): domain Eukaryota; kingdom Viridiplantae; phylum Streptophyta; class Magnoliopsida; order Fagales; family Juglandaceae; genus Juglans; species Juglans regia. The sequence goes on from NC_049904.1 coordinate 20,639,628, forward strand.
ATTAAAGCTCCCCTAATATCGGGTCGTAGGTACCCACCAATAACAATCGGCAACAAATATTGCATGAAGATATGACAATCATGGCTCTTCATTCCCATGATTTTTCCTTCAGTAACATTAACACACGGGGCAATATTTGAGGCAAAACCATCCGGAAATTTGACTTCTGACAGACGTGCACAAAAACTCCTTCGCTCAGTAACATTTAACATGTAACATGCAAGACTCATAGAAGTATGATTACCATCATGTTGTAAGTGTAATTCTTTCCTTAGTCCAAGAGCTTCCAAATCCCTACGCGCATTGGCGGTGTCCTTACTTTTGCCTTCAATATTCATCAAGGTTCCTAGGAATGAATCACAAATGTTTTTTTCAATATGCATGACGTCCAAGTTAGGTCGCAATCCCAAATCTAACCAGTAAGGAAGCTCAAAGAAGATACATTTTTTTGTCCAGTTAAGTTCATTGGGCATACGTTTCCTCTTCTTTGTTGATTTACCAAACTGCACGTTTGAGACCTCATGTAATTGCTCCATTAAAGCTTGTCCCACTTTCATTATAGGTTGGAGATGGTGTTCCTCCTTACCATTAAAAGCATTTGTTTTCCTCCTCCAACTGTGATCTGGCACCAACCACCTACGGTGACCCATATAACAATGTTTTCGGCTATGCACAAGCCACAATGCATCTGTTTCTAAGTTACATGTAGGCCATGCCATCTTACCCTTTGTGCTCCAGCCTGAAAGATTTGCATATGCAGGAAAATCATGGATGGTCCAGAGCAACGCTGCCCTCAGCTGAAACGATTCTCGTTTGTATGCATCATATGTACGAATTCCCTCTTCCCATAATTCTCTCAAGTCATCTATTAGGGGACGCAAGAACACGTCAATATCATTCCCCGGTGCCTTTGGTCCAGGGATTAACAATGACAACATAAAGTATGGATCTTTCATGCATGACCAAGGGGGCAAGTTGTAAGGCACAAGTAGCACTGGCCAAATGCTGTACAGTTTGCTCATGTTATTGAATGGGTTGAACCCATCACTCGCTAGACCAAGTCTGACATTACGAGGATCTTGGGTAAACCTCGAATGTTTGTTATCGAAGTCCTTCCATACCCTAGAATCAACCGGATGTCTCATGAAGTTGGGATCGTCAACACGCTCTTCTACATGTCATCTCATGGCTTGGGCGGTCTTCTTTGACATAAACAGCCTTTGCAACCGCGGCTTCAAAGGAAAATATCGGAGGACTTTTTGAGGTATCCTCTGTTGGTTAGTTGTGCTTGAGGCCCACCTAGATGCATTACATTTGGGACACTCATCTTTATTAGCATGATCCTTCCAAAACAAGACACAATCATTTGGACATACATGTATCTTTGTATAACTGAAGCCCAAACCACATTGTAAGCGGCGAGCCTTGTTATATGAGCTAGGAAAAAGAGCATGAGGAAACGCTGCTTGCAAAAGCTTTATAACCATGTCAAACGACTTCACAGTCCAACCACCAACTGTCTTTATGTGAAGCAACTTGACTATGAATGATAGCTTTGAGAACTCTGTGCAGTTTGGATAAAGTGGCTTTCTTGCATCATCTAGTAACTCGTCGAAGTTCGGGTGTATTGGAGTATCAGAGGTGTGTCGTGAAGGCCCTGCGTCTGAATTAAATTCTGTTCTAAAAGAATTATCCATGAATGATCCCACATGGATGTCATCTAGCATCTCGTCTACATCATCAATGTAGTCATTATAGCTATAGGCATCATCACCTTCTTCATCCGAAAATTCTGCCTCAGCCAAAGTTTCCTCCTTGCCATGGAATATCCATTCCGTATAAGATGGATCAATACCTATGATGAACAAGTGATCCTCAACCATAGGAATAGGATGGAAAGTTCGATTTCGGCATTTCCTACATGGACACCTTATGCATTCTTTACCCGGTGCATGGACCTTCGCCACATCTATGAATTGTTTAACGCCAATTGCGTATTCGTTCGAACGCAATCTATCTTCAATATCCATCCAAGCCTTATCCATCTGGTGGAGTCACAGGGAATTGTACAAGTTAATAAGGATATGAGGAAATTCTTGGTAGACTAAAAATACCCAAAAAGTTTGTAACGGGTATTATCACGAAACTAGTTGAAGGAGATCACCAGAGTATTGAAGGTAAAAAACTGTGAGTTGAAGGGCAGGTTCTAGGGTGTCTCTTGATGATATGCCCAACTCTCTACTTCCAACTAAACATATATTAATTTGAATTGAACTTTGGTCAATTAATTATTTCATTTTCCAAAAAGAAGACCATTTGTCAATCAATTTAACATTGCTACCTATTAATTCCTAGTAATTTCCAGTTGTCACATATATATGAGCAACACGAAGAAATCAAGAGAATATATATGAGCAACACAGAGGTGAGGTCATCGCCAAACTTTGCATATATATAAATATATATATAGATATATATATATATATATATGCAAAGTATTAAGAGTTAAAAGAAACTGCTTGCAGCAAATAATAAATATGGAATGTATATTATGCAAATAAGTTATAAATATTAATAATACAACAAGAGAGACAAAAACCAAGCGGATTCCCAAGGGTTGGGAACCATGCATTAAAGTCTAGAGGGAGCAGTTAGGCAGAGGTGTTCAGTGCATTAAGATAAATTACAACCACAATAGACAACTCAATTAATTTACGGGGCTACTGAATATTTTGTACAAGTGTTTTTGTTGAGAACTTGGTGTATTTAATTATTCAATACACCAAGACTGAGCATTCAATGCCATAGGTGAAAGCTATTACTTTACTATAGCTTCATAAATTAGCTTTCAACTATGCACGACAAGAATGTTTGGCAGAAAAACTAGGACATTGTTAAATCTGGGAACTGTAATGTCCATGGCATGATTTCTACAGAAAATTCTCATAACATTCTAACATTAGTGCTACTCTATTAAACACTTGTCATATATTTATGATAAAGTATCAATAATTGCATATGGGATGATATCTTGAGTTAGGTTTGTGCATTGCAACATAGGCAAAAAAATAAATATTCAAAAAGGAAAAAGAAAATATATGGCATAGATAACTGAATATAAATAGTTTAAAAAACTTGAAACCCAGGTGCGTTTAAAGAGCCTCACCTATGTGTTGCAAAATAAACAGGAATTGCAACAGCAACACCCTAAGAAGCGAAAAAAGGGCAGAATGAAATGTCTAGTTGGCAAATGGTAATTAATGAATGCGAAGGCAGGTTCGGTTTCCAAAACCAAGGGAAATTGAAACCAGAATTTTATTGATTTTAACAAAACCAGCAATGTGTTATGAAATAATTACTATTGTTATGTAGGCATCTGAACACTATTATTAGATGCCTGAAATGTGGTTAGTTAGAGCAGAAAACTTGGAGAAAATCGTTAATTTTTTGATTTCCAACATCTTGATCACACCATGAAGTTTTCAGTTGCCAGAGATAGGAAGATATGACAACAATGGCTAGTGGATTTTAGCATGTAAAAGTGACGTTCCAATAACTCTACTAAGCTCAGTATTGAAATTTCATGGACCAACCTAATTACCATTCTAATTCTATATCATAACCGAGAGCACTAACTGACCACACCAATCATAGATGGTTTATGATAGATTTGTAGGAAGGTTACAAAAATAAACAGCTCTTTCATGGACCAATGAAATTACAATTATATTCCATAACTGCAACTGAAGTTGCATCGAGATACCCAAATAGAGGCCATTTGAGAATGATTGAGAATAGTTTACAACTACAGTCGAAAATAATGTTTCCTAGACAGTAATGATGCAGATTTAGAATAAAACCGGTAGAATCTAAACACATCAATTATAAGCAGGATAGAATCAGCTAGATTTTTATATAAGCCCTATTTATTCTTTTGGCAAAAAAAATGCCAACGCAATATATGCATGCAATTAGACAAAGTTGATATTGCAGACTCGTTGCCAGAATATAGAAGGGTCTCTATTTTGCCTTAGTCTACATATCAGTATTAAAGGAAACATTAATGAAAAAGCTAGTTTTTTTCACTCATCCTTTATATCATGGGGGTTCTTTGATTACTTTACAAGGTTTGATTAATTAGTTTCACAAATTTTAATAATCATATCGATATTCACAATTTTTGCTAGCATAATTACAAGAAATACTGCTTTATAGAAGCCCAAAATTAGCCTAAAAATACACACCCTATTTCATCCTGAGCTCCTAATTTCTACAGCGTAGCTTTAAGTAATGATTCTCACACATGGAGGCAAACAGTATACCTTTCTTCTCAACTAAAATAAACTTGATAAATTGATGAAAGAAGACTGCTGTAAGATGAATATTTTGAGGTTTCTTTTTTGCAAGTGACTCTAGTTGACATCTTACTGCAGACATGTTAATTCTAGGACATGAATGAAAAGGTATGTGAATAAAGTTGTTGCATGGCACTTGGGGTCATTAATGATCACTGCTAACAAGCACAAACGATGTATAAATAGCATTGATACTGTTCACAAAATTATTGCAAGCTGCTAGTGATCTCATGATCACTATTTAATGATTCCCAGTGGGGAGGGGTGGGGGGAGATGGTTCTCATATATTTAAGCAAATACAATCTATAGGATTAAAACTTAAGACAATATGAGACAAATTAAAACATGCATGCATGCGAAAATGGATGCTTACCCCACCAGAAGACGGGTATAATCAGCTCTTATTCATCTGGTGGGATGTAAAGGACTGATCCCGATTGTTATCAATAAAACAATATGACACTAACTTTGTAGTTGGTGGAAATTACTCCTGGATTTTTGGAGGGGATATTAATCTTACTTGGTTTCCTAATGAGAGGTGGGGGGATTCAGTTTTTTCTAGTGCTATGGATACTTTTTGAGATTTAATTTTTGAGGTAAATTTGATAGATTTACCTTTAGTGGGAGGAGATTATTCTTGGTCTAATGGTAGATCTTCTTCTAGCATAGATAGGTTTCTAGTTTCGCCTTCTTGGGAGGCCCATTATGTCGGATTGTGGAGGTTTGCGAGTAGAAGAAGTTATTTTAAATGTGAGAACATGTGGCTAAAGGTCTTGGGTTTTGGGGAAAAGGCAAGATGTTGGTGGAATTCGAATAATCTTTTCGGGCACTCCTAGTTTTGTTTTGGCTACCAACTTGAAAAGTCTTACGTTAGATTTGATGAGATGGAATAAAGAGGAGTTTGGGTTGTTGGATATCAAGATTTCAGCGTCTTAAGGAGGAGTTGCAAACTTTGGAAGAAAATGAGGTGTAAGGGTTGTTTTCGGAAGAGGAAAGAACTAGAAAATTATGGGTGGTTTCTGATTTGGAAGACTTAGCACTAATGGAAGAGATTTCATTCTGAGCAACAAAATTGAGGGTGTTGTGGCTGAAGGAAGGGGATAGGTGTACCAAATTTTTTCATCAAATGGCGAACACTCATAGAAGATATAATGCTTATTGAGTTTCTTCGTGACGGGGACAGGTTGATTAAGGATCAAGAAGATGTTAAGGCCCACATTGTGCATTATCAATCCAGTTGTTTTCAGAGAATTTATATTTTGACCAAAACTGGACAGCCTTGTTTTTAACTCATTAGAGCAGGTTGAACCAGTATGTTGGAAAGAGAGTTTGAAGAAGAAGAAGTTCTAGACGTGGTAAAGGGTATGGACAAGGATAAGGCTCCGGGACTGGATGGATTCCCTTTGGCATTTTTTCAAGATTGTTGGGATGTTGTTAGAGATGATATAATGAAGGTGGTTTCTGGATATTTAAAGACAACATGATGAAATATGACATGAGCAAACAAAGCAGCCACATTCAGGTATTTGTTTATAATATAAGCAAAGAAAGCAACCATATTCAAGTACAAAAAAAAACATTTCATACGTCAAAAACAACAATACAAGACTAGCAATGCAAAATGTTTTTTATTATTTTCTATCATGATAATTGGGTACTAAAGAAAATTTATTACAAACACGTAACAAAGGTAATGACTGTGGGTTCAAATAGTTCATACCTGTTGAGATGGACGATGTGTAAGAAAAAAGCGTAAGTAGTACCGCTATCAAAACAGAAAAGAGCAAAGTGTATTTACCTTGATATAAACTAATTAAAAAGTACATATTAAAACAATAAAGAATAAAAAAAAGGGGCTGGAAGGTTGTTTGGCTGTGAAGAATGCACTATTTGTGCTGTAAAGAGCTGAAAGGCTGTAAGAAATGAGTTTCAAAGGCCTGACTTGTTAATTTTTTATCGGAACCAGCCCAACTAAACTAACCCCCCCAACAAAAAGTTATAAATAACTGCAATAAAATAGATGAATGGCAATAAAAGATAGGTGTTGAACATGTGAGGTTTTTATTTCCATTAGGACTCTTTCTCTCTGTTGTGAAGAAAATTTGCACATAAATATAACACTAGTATACAAAACTGCATAACAGCTGAGTAATCATAATTTGCCCGTAACATCCACATAAGGCACTAACCATAATTCCAGCATCTACACAGCAGTGTGATACATGTATAATGAATAATGAATAAGAATGATGTTGAAGCATGGATCATGTAGTCTTCTAGCTAAACATTCCACAGATTTCACGATTCTATAAAGCTTTAGGTTCTTCTCCTAATTATGACAAAAGAGCTCTATCGTTTCAAATTTACACAGCATAGAAGATCATATGACAAAGCTAGCTTATGAGACACATGCACGAATAGAAAGTCAGTAATAAGCTGTGAGTACAAACATCAAGACTGGGAAATACATTTGATATGTTCCAAATGTATATGTTGGTCTCCCAAACTCATGAATCCAATCAATTCAAACTATTTTACAAACCACAAACCGACCACACCTTGAAGGGGTAAAATTTCATAACACAATTCCAAATTTAGCACATAACATTCTAAATTTAAAGGCAATGCATCTAAATGTAGGAGTTAAAAGAGTTGAATTCGGAAGGGATCAAAACCTAATCAATGAAACGCAAGTATTTGTCGAAATTATGTATATACGTGGCTAAACAAAGACAATGAAAAATTGGGAAGAAGAAACCAGGCTCATGATCCAGAGATGCACACACATAGAAGAGGCAATAATAGGTGAGAGATTTACCAAGGGGGAGAGGGAGAGACAGAGTATTGAGAAGAGAAATCATCAATAGGACCAGATTTGAAAGAGAGATTCACCTTTTAGGGGAGTTGAAAGTAATCAACGCCCTAGCCGTGAGTGGCGAGAACTGGCGGCAGTGAGGTTGAAAGGGGCGGCAACTATCGGCAGTCTCGTGCACGTCAAAGGGCGGCGACGCAAGGTAACCTGGGACCGTCGACAGTGAGGTTGCAAGGTGAAGGGAAATCGCTAGTTGAGGGCTCGGGGAATATAAATTGCGAAGCAATTAGAAGTGCAATCCGTCGCATAAGCTCTTGTATTAGTTTTAGAAATTACTAATTCCTAAGACCTTTTTACACGAATGAAATCTCATCGCCTGTGGTTGTTTTTCTCCACAACTTTTCACTCGACGCACGAAATCTCGTTCTATCTGGCAAAACTTATTGTGTCGAATGGGTTTTGTGCCATAATCCCACTATTTCCCACTGGCGGTAGTCATGGAGGAAAAAATCGTGGGAAAACAGAGTATTTCTTGTAGTGATTTGACAAATCATCTGGAATGTTTGATGATTGTCATATATGGTCTGAAATGGAATTAGGTAATACCAACTCAGATGATATGCAAGTCTGTTGGGAAGAATCTATATTCTGAAAGGGAAAAAGATGCTCATAAATGACTACATCTCGGTAAACAAAAAAATTATGAGAGTTCAAATCATAGAACTTGTATCTTTTTGGAACAAAAGGATAACCAACAAATGCACACTTTCTAGCTCTAGGAGAAAATTTTGATATGTTATTGCTTAAGGTAGAAGCATAACATAGGCAACCAAACACTTTAAAATGATTATAAGGAGTATCACCATAAAGAATCTGTTGCGGTGATTTACTTTTAAGAATATGGGATGGTATATGATTAATAATGTGAGTTGCTGTTAAAATACATTCTCCCTAAAAATTTAATGGAATATTTGATTGAAATCTTAAAGCTCTTGCCACATTCAAGAGATGTTGATGTTTCCTCTCAACTATTGAATTTTGTTGAGGAGTCTTAACACAAGAAGTTTGGTGTATAATTCCTTTGGAATGAAAAAATTCTCTCATTTGAAATTCTAAACCATTGTCTGTTCTTATGCATTTTATTTTTTGTTGCAATTGTGTATAAACCAGATTATAAAATGCTATAAGAATATGTTTAACTTCAGATTTAGATTTCATTAAGTAAACCCAAGTTGATCTAGAATGATCATCAACAATTGTCAAGAAAAACTTGAAACCATCATGAGTAGGTACTGAAAATGGACCCTATATATCACAATGAATTAAATGGAAAATTGAACTAGGCTTATAAGAGTGAACTGGAAATGATAATCGTTTTTGCTTTGCCAATGGGTAGATTGTACAATGATGTTCATGTACAGATTTATTGAAAGTGAAATTTGGTATTGACTTGGAAAGGAACAATAACCTCGAGGATGAGGGATGACCTAGTCTATTGTGCCACAAGTGATAAGCAGAATTTACACTAGGTGAAAGTATGGAAGTAGCAATTGTACTGTCTGATGTTCGTTGCAGAAGATAAAGGCCAGCTGCCCTTCTACCCTTCCCAATCATCTTCCATGGGATGAGGCCCTGTATATAGCAAATCTCAAGCAAAGAAATAAAGCAACATTTCTGATCAAATGTAAGTTTAGAAGTTTAGTTACTGAAAGAAGATTATATGCAAAACTAGGAACACATAAAACATCTTTCAAAACTAAACCTTCTGATAAATTGACAGTACCAAGATGTGTTACTGTAACATTTTCTCCATTTGGTAATTTGACAAATGTATTGAGAACTCGAGTGATTGAGGTGAAAAGATTTATAGAATGAACAATATGGTCTGTAGCACCTATATCTATGATCCAGGTGTTAGAGAATGATGTTAAATTCTCATTTTTCATGGATGGAAAGGTTGAATGACAAACTGTTTTACCTGAGAATGAAGGTAGATTGGATGTTTATAGTACATTAGCTGCTTGATGAGTGTTTTTGGGTGACTCAGTTGGTTGTGGTCGAATTAATGCCAATAGTTGCTAATACTCTTCTTGAGAGAAAGACATGCAATTTTGATCAAAAGGTGTACTCAAGGATTGGACCATTACTTGATTTGCTGATGAAACTTTCCCTTTTTGTTTGTAACTTGGAGGATATCCATGTAATTTGTAGCACTTGTCCACTGTGTGATTGGTTGTTCCACAATGAGTGCACAATAGTTTTTCTTTTCTGTATTGCTGATTTCCAGTATTAACCTTCAAACCTTCAACTCTTTTGTTCATGAAGGCTACATTAGGTTCAAACCCTACTCTTCCCATAGAGCCAACTTCTCTTTGTTTCTCTTCTTGAATGATTAAAGAGAAAACTTTAGTAATAGATGGTAAGGGTTCCAATGGTAAAATCTGGCCCCTAACATGAGCAAATTCTTCATTTTGTCCCATAAGAAACATGATTACATGTTGACGTTGTTGATATTCTACAAACAAACGAGCAGCTCCACAAGTACAGTTTTTAGATGCAGCACATGTACAACAAGGCATTTGATTATAGTTCATGAGTTCATCCCATAAGCACTTGAACTTTCGATAATAAACAATCACCGAGGTTTGATCTTGAGACAAAGAAGAAAGTTGTTTTTGCAACTGGAAAATTCTTGGTCCATTGCCTTGAGAGAATTGATGCTTCAACTCATCCCACATATCTCTGGCAGTTTTTGCATATACAATGATTTCCCCAATATCTCTGACCACGAAATTAAGGATCCATGATAACACCATGCTATTACATCTATCCCATTTAGCATATGAAAAATTTGTTTCAACTGGCTGAGTAATTGCAAGATTAATGAAACCGATTTTGTTCTTGGCCTTCAAAGCCATTTCCATTGATCGAGACCAACTGGTATAATTGTCTCCTGTGAGCAGATTTGAAACCAAAATCGATCCAAGAGAATCTCCATTTTGGAGATGATATGGACTAGAATCTTCTGTATTTGACGAAACAGAGGAGGAAGAAGAAGGAGCTTCCATTCTTGCAGTGGAAATTCAAATCTTGTAGAGGATTTCGAAGCAAAACCCTAGGTTATTATTCTTCTGATACCATGACACAACTTCAATCAAGAAGATAAAGAAGATTAAAGTTGACAAAAGAAATCATATATGATATTACCCTTTTAAGGAAATACATCGACTTTACCCTTCTATTTATATACAATTGAGTCTAACTAACTGATAGTAAAAGACTAAAACAGAATTAGCTAAACAAAGGGACTAAAGTATTTAGTAAGGACTAAAAGGTAAAATCAACTTGACAGTATTTACAATAACTCCTACAATCCAAAACTCAACTCCCTTCCACCATAGTTCTAATAATAACTTTGACTCTTGTTTCTCATGAATGTAAAATAAAAATATGGAATATCGAAGGAAAATGGAGAGAGAGAGAGAGAGAGAGAGAGAGTAAATATGTAGAGAATAGATCATAGGGGAATTTGTTAGCTCCCAAATTGAAAAATTCTAGGCTCTGCAAATTACCAATTTCACTTGGTATTGCACTTGTCACAATATGTATTACTCTATTAAAAAAAATGTTTATAACAAATCGAACATGCAACTTATTAGTAGTAAGAGAACAATCAAGACTTCGAATATGTTCCATGGTTGATAAGGCATATCAACATTTATAATTGGTTGAGCCACCCTTGAGTTGATTGCAGTGGTGGAGCCACATGCATGCATTCTAGTGGGTGCAATTTTTACAGTCACAATTCTTTTCTTTTGTTTTTTCACCTGTCGCACTTACTAAAAGAATAAGGCAACCATAATTATTGAGAATCCATTTTAAAATTCTAACCATTAAAACATTTTGAACTTTTCACGAAAAGGGCTTTAAGTTTTATTTACTTCAAAGTAATTCCAATATAAAAAAATCCCAACTTCCATAGCCATGCATTTAGAAAAATCTTAAAAATCCATACATGACCAAATAGTTTTTGCCCCGCTAAAAAATTATAAACTTTTTTATTTAATCCAGATTGCATATATACTAATGAATGGTCATATAGACATAGTCGACCAAAACAAGACTAAGGTTACATTACATTAAAGTACTTATAAGTTGTAGCCAAAGTACGTATAATACTATAAGCTAGCATTGTTAACTTCATCTCAATTTTCAGAGCTACACTCGACATGGGATTTAACAATATTGGAGAATAAAATTATTGGCACTTATGACTTATCCTAAAACTATTGGTAGTTATGGTTTATCCTTGTAGATGACTTTTTAATGAAAATTACATATTCCACCATGGGGTGTCACTATCACTACCTCAACCTTGTAGATGACTTTTTAATGAAAATTACATATTCCACCATGGGGTGTCACTATCACTACCTCATGCTGGCTCAACCTAACCATTTATTTTTTTTTTTGCTTTCATTTTGAAGTACCTAATTAGAGAAGATCATATATAGAACATGCATATATATATATATATATATATACACAAAACACTAAATCAATGGTGACACATTGGCATTTTTATTATAATAAATTAATATAAGACGTCAAGTACGTAAGCTTCCAAGTTGTTGTAGGCAAGCGTTAAAAATATGAGCATGGTTAAGTTCCCTATTTCATGTAACAATTTTCCTTTGAAATTATTAGACGACAAGACTATAGCTTGCAGCTATTTGCAGTTGAACAAAGAGGATGAGAGACTTCCTGTGAAACATGCAATTACACTTATTTAGAAACAATTATTGGATTTTACTTACCGATAATTAACAACATAATCTACCAATCAAGACTAAATCATTACAATAGAATTTGGTTTTTGTGACGGAAGAAACCGTCACAAAAAATAAGCAAACCATCACAAAAACTTTTTTTCTGACGGTTTGAGACCGTCACCTAAAAGGCATCACAGAATGTTTTTTTTTTTTTTGTGATTGTTCGAAGTCTTCCGTGGGAGCTAACTTTCGAACATGATGATTTTTTGTGATAGTTAAAAACCAACACAGAAAGCAACGTTGCACGTATAAACCGACTTTTGAACGTTAACCCGACTGATTAACATTCGCATGTAAAAAAATTGATGTTCGTTATTTTTGCTTTGCATGAATGATATTTACGTTCGAACGTTAACTCGAAGACATTTGAATGTAACATTTGGATGTTAAAGGAGAAGAGTTCGACCATAAATGTGCGTTAAAATTTAGATCGTTTGTGCGTTAAAATGTGCGAACGTAGTATCTTACGTTCGAACGTTTTGTTCAAATTTACTGGTATTTTGTTTGTACGTTAGATTTGAACATGAATCAAAGTTCAAATGTTTTTTCTTTACTGCGAACGTTATGATCAGAAATAGTAATTTTATAAAATTAAATAGCATACAAATTGTTTCATATCACGTCATAAATGTAACAACTAATAATGTCTTATAGAGTTGCAAAAATAGAGAATAAAAGTTTCTAATAATGATAATGATAATGATAGATTGATCATTTCTTCTTCTTTCCTCGCCTTCTGCGATCCCGCTGAATTGACATAACACGTTTCATCTAGACCATCATCTTCCTTTACACTTGCTCTTGGACTTCAATGCGTATTCTCTCATCGCGGTCTCTTTGTTGCTTCTGCAAACGCGTCTCTAAATTAGACTATCTCAATAAGAGAGACTCCAACTCCTGTTGTCTTGACTTTATTTGCTCAATTTCTTGGCGTGCTACATCTAAATCTTTAGTAAGATTGTTAACTTTCGAAGTAAAGGTCTTGGAGGATGAACCGACACACTTGAAAGAATGTCCCAAACCTCTTACCAAACTAGATTTGGTCCCGAGCACTTGTGTGAACATGTCTATGTCACTAAGAGAAGATTCCTCAAAGGTTGATTGGATCTCAATCATTTTTCCTGCAATTACAACAAAAATTTGATAATAAAGCTGATATATTAAAAGAAATGAGGAATCAAACATAATATGAATTCATATATTGCATAATTTAGTCACAGAAAATAACATCACTTACATAAATATCTTTAGTGACAGGATCAACCCAATCAATGTGATCATCAGTGTGAGTAGTAGTATAGACATGAATGAGGGAGAAATTTTCAGGATCATCACATTTCTAACAAAGCGACATTAGTACATTTAAAAAATAATGTTAGTACTTAAATAAAATAATATGATAAAAATGAGTGAGAATTAATAAGTTATCAATTGTCATTTTATCAGCAAGACGTTGGAATGACCTTGAGACGGCACGATGGTAGATTTTCAAAGCCGTTTTATTCTGTACATTGATAGAACTTAAGTCTTGCAGGAGAAATTAACAATGTTAAATATAATATATGAAACTAATATAGATGTAAATAACTTACAGGGAATAAATCTAGAATACCTGATAATCTGGACTTGCGAAAAGATCACAGCACTTCCTCCAATCATCTAACTGCATTTTTTGACTAACTTCATTTTTTGAAAAGAAACTGAACAGCCACTTCCAACGTCTCGAACTTCTTGAAGTGGCCATGGCATCGTCCCTTGTGACGCCAAAATAATGTAGCCATCAACTCGTTAATAGTTTGCACATCCTCGCTATGGCCAAAATTGAGGTCGAATTCATCCTAAGAAGTGAATTGCGTCAAAAATATGAGATCAAAACATCTCTAAAACAATTTACGTTAGTATATAAACTCACCAGTACACGACTCCGAATGTGATCCTTCATCTCATTTGGAACATCTCTCCATGATTGCACATAAAATGGAGCATAAACTTGAACTACTGTGCCGACATAGGAGGCAATTGATGCTGTACTATCGTCAATTCCTCCAGTGTAGTTATCAGGAATGTTGACCTTGATTTTTGCGTGCCTTCTATTTCTTTTAAGAGTAGGGCCACGCGTGTAGCCACGTCCATGACGTGACAATGCATCAGCTAATATTTTTTAAATAATTCAATACAGTCCCCAAAGTATTGAAATATAATTAATTATCAATAATATTTCTTTTCTGGTAGGTGTTGACTGGTTGTCTGTCTCCTATGTATTAACTTGTTCAGGAGTAGTGTCCTCAGTTGGGGAGTCGTGAACGGATTCTGGACTTGAGGGAGGAGGCACATTTCTTTGTTGTCGTTTTGGTGGCATCCTTGAAAATGATTAATATTTAAAAGAAAATTAGTATAGAATAATTTATAAAAAAATGTATTGTACTGTCACCTATATAAATAAAATATTTAATACTTTTATTCTTCATCTTCAAATGTATTTTCATACTTGTTTCAGAATCGACTTCAATAACATATTCGTCGTCATCATCTTCTTCTTCATCTCCTTCATCAACTTCCTATTCGGACTCTTCTTCTTCTTCTTCTTCTTCTTCTTCTTCTTCTTCTTCTTCTTCATCTTCTTCTTCTTCTTCTTCTTCTTCTTCTTCTTCTTCTTCACTTTCTTCATGAACTGAATGATCATTTAATATGGATGGGTCAAGATGTACGGGTTGGACGTCATCTCTACATAAGGGGACTAGCTCAAGTGCACTGAGGTCAACAAATAAATTTATACTCTATCCATCTTCCTTGTAGGCCTCTATAATCGGAGTGTCATATTCGTCTCCACTATGATCGTAATCAGCTACCATTCTTGCATCATATTTATTCTGAGGCACAAATCTTTGTATGACTCGCCAAGTTATCTTTCAACTATCTTCATCAGCCCCTTTCATAGGATCAACCAAGTAATAGACTTGGGTAGCTTGACAAGCCAATACGAATGGATCATCTCCGTACCATTTACATACAGTATTGACACTCATAAAGTGACTATCCCTATGTATCGAAACCTGACCACTACCTATAACTCACCAATCACATTTAAAAACATATATCACATTCCCACCTAGGTATTTGAATCCGACAATGTCACGTATGACACCATAGTAGTCAATGTCATTTGTTCCATGACTTCCCTCGACCAACACACCACAGTTTTTCATTTTTCGATTACGTTCACGATCCATAATATGGAATCTATAACCTTGAACCATGCATGCAGTGTATTGAAGTGCTCTATGTGAGGGACCACGGGCCAATGCATGGACTTCAGAAGAAACCGATGCAGGATCATTAGCACCTTGTTCCAAAATCTAACAATTGTAATAGTAACAAAACTATTAAAAGTAAACAAGAATTAAAATGGTTCAAAGTGATCTTAAGTCATGGGACATTTAAAATGCATATTAGTTGTTCATACCATCCGGGAAATTCTTCTTCGTGTCTCGCCTCTATATTCTCTATGCCTTTTGTCCTAAGTTTGTCCATGTATTCACTGTATGGAAGTACAAAAGAATATACGTTTTGTGCATTACATAATATGTTATATAATAATATTTTTAATTAAAATTATTCTTAGTATGCAGCGACATACCTGAGATAGTCATCACTCTCCTGAAAATTCTGCAACACGTACCATTGAGCTTTTCCTAGCTCTCCATAAATTAAGTCTTATCCCGTTTGTGCACCCTGGGGTTGTACATTTTGGGAAAACACTAATAGTTCACGAGGGCGGGGAGCAGCAAGATCAACATTCCGCTCTTCATAATTAAATCGTGTCTCAACACCATGAAAATATAGAGAGCAAAATATCAACCATTCATCGTGTATATAAGCCTCTACTATTGAACCCTCAGCTCGAGCTTTATTCCCGACTGTGCGCTTCAATCTACCTAAATATATTTCAACTGGATACATCCAACGGAACTGCACCGGGCCACCTAACATTACCTCCTGAGGTAAATGTATTGTTAAATGGATCATTACATCAAAAAATGATGGTGGAAATATCTGCTCGAATTTACACAATATATGTAACGCCCCAGTCCTGGAGGTCCTGAGAGTTAACTCTTAATACATAAAATTAACTTAAATAACACAACTATAAAATCCAGAAAATCCCATAAAATATTAATCCACTTAATCAATCCAAAAATCTAAATTCCTCCATGACGACAATAAAGAAATCCCCAATAACATAAATTAGAAATTCTCCAAAACTCGAAAACAACCTCAACTCATCAAATCAAATACCCGAAAAATAAATCAGTTTACTAGCTACGACCCTCAAATAAGCATTTGTACCCTCAGGCACTTATTCCACTACGATCATCACACCTTGGTAAACATTCTACTCTTGTTCTCCAGCTTTAACCATCAAAATTATCTGAAAAATATATGGAGATAAGGGGTGAGTTATTAACAACTCAATAAGCAGATGACATATACTAGTGTGTAAACATGAGCATTTACAGAGTTCAGAATGCAGAACAAAAATATTTTCTTTCACAAAGCAGAATCAAAATAATGTTTTCAAAATGCAGTGTCAGAACATATTATCAAAAATATCAGAGCGAAAGTTCGAAAAATATTCATAATCAAAATCCCTTTGGCAGGGTTGTGCAAACCCCGGTAGCTAACCGAGCAGAAACAGAATGTGAATATTCCCCTTATTCATTCTCGGAATCCCGAATTTGCACATAGGAAAGACCATGCAGAAAACCACTTTGTTTCCAAAGTGGGTGCACCAGAAACAGAAAAGTTGGTACCAACCCGAACAGAGGCCACAATTTTACACCCGTCGTGAGGTCAGAATTTAAAAGAAACAAAAACAGAATGTTATGCAAGAGGTTTTCAGAAATCACATCAGATCATATCAGAGTACAGAAAATCTTCGGAACAGAACAAAATCATTACACAACATAATTTATGCACAAAATTTCATATTCGCTCTCTTTTTCAAAGTTCAGAAACAGAATGTCAAAAATAAGCTCATATCTACACCAATCATGACAGAAAATAATTTCTTCTTAAACAGAATCTCATGAGTAATGCAGAACAAATAATTGAGGCAGTTCAAATTTTTTTTCATAACAAAACATGCATATTTTCCAAAAATAACCTCAGCTCATTTTATTTTAATGCAAAGTCTAGCATAGAAACCCCGCTTACCTGGACTTCTTAGCTCTTCCGAAATTTTCTCCAAAATGCCGAACATATATTAATCTTCACCTATAACACAATCACGTAATTTTCATAAATTTCCAATCCAACACGTATCTCAATATTTAAGCCTAAGATGCTAAAATAACCTATTTTAATTCCTCAAAAACCTAAATTCTCATTATTCCTAAAATACCAACATCACTTTCTAACTCATCAATATCCAACATAATAATTCCGACTAAAACATTAAATTCCAATTTATTTACGATTTAGATCTTACTATAATTTATAAAACCAAAATAGCGTAACTATATCGAAATCATTATAAGTAGAAAATCATACTTTTATTTAAATCAAAAATATTCTTCTAAAAGGATTTAAAGTAAGATTTTGCACTTACCAATCACTTCAAGAATTCATCAGTATTTTCATAAAAATATTTTGTTAAAAAATATCAGTCTTTTACAAAAACAACTTAACAAAATAAACCCACATGTGCCTAAGTCTAAAAATAAAAAAATCACATGCAGTCCACGTTATAAACCCATGATTTCAAAACCCAAAGAACATAACATAAACCCATTAAATTAAACACCCGAAACAATAAATATGGAGGCATGCTTTAAGGGGTAAAAATGTAATAATACTTCCTACTATAGTTCACGTAAATTACATATATATATATATATATATATATATATATACACGCACATCTTGTAATGAACTACTATAGAACGGAAATAAGAAAACTCAACAACAGTGCAGCGGCAACACTTACGGAGAGATGGCGACGCGACGGCGTGGAGCTGGCGGTAGACTACGGAAGATGTGTGGTGGCACCTGGTCACTGGCTGAGAGAGGGCGACGAGCAAGAGAGGCACACAGTGAGAGAAAGAGGGAGAGACCGAGAGAACGGAGACACCAACAAGAAATGGCATGAGCGTACCGAGGAAACTTGAAGCGGCGTGAGGTGGACAGGGGTGATGAGACGCCCTACTTGGTAGTTTCTGTGGGGCACAGCGCGGAGGAGCTTTTGGTGGAGGGTGATTTCAGTGGCTCATGGTGGCTGAATATGCTCTATTTTTGGATACCAAAACAGAGCAGTCCGAGGCTTGCAGTAGCGGCTACGGGGTGTTGGGCAACAGCTCCGTGCGGCTGGGCACGGTGGTGAGGTGTACCACGGTGGCAGAGAAGGGGTGCGCTGTTTGCAAAGGGGAGGAATTGTTGGGCTACGACTTTGAGTGGCAGGACAGCGGCGTGAGGCTTCTTCGCGTAGAGGGTGACTCCTGATGATGATCTCCCTCTGCTGGCCGTGCGTGGTGGAGATTTCCGATGTGGGTTATCTTTCGGTGTTGGTGGTTTGTGGTGGAGGTTTTAAGGTGGCAAAGTCGACGAGCATAGAGCCGAGAACTCGGAGAGGCAGTATGAACAAGAGGGAGTTAAGCGTGGTTTGCATCGACTTCGTATGGGGCAGTGAACGTAATAAAGCAGTTTCTCTATGGCCAAAGTGTGAGTATATATGATGCGAAAACCCTAGAGATACGAGAGAGACGTGCGTGTGGAGACTGCTGAAAAAAAAAACGTGTGTGGCATAAAGTGGACAAGAGGAAACCCTACGGGATTTAAAAAAAAAAATAGACGGAAATAGAAATAAATAAATAAACATGCAGGAAAGAAATTAATGTGTGAAAAAGAATATAAATATAGTTATAAATATAAAAACAAAATGAGCTTGACTCGGTCCGAGTGTTACTTTCTCCTCCCCTTAAAAAAAATTTCGTCCTCGAAATTTGTTACACCTAAAGCAAAGTCCAAATATTTATCCGCTACAACCATTCCATGCCTACCTCAAACGTCAATCATATTTTCGAACCTAAAATTCCAAATTCTAACCCTCCACTATTGTCGATCATATTCTCCCATATTTTCCCTTGCCACTCACGATCTTGCACACTACCATTTCAAGTCTAAAATATAACCCTCAATAATACAATTAACGACCAACTAATAAATTTCAAATTCTCCACCTAATATAAAAAAAACCTCAATTATATAATTAAAAACATAAAATAATTTTTAACTCTCCACATAAATCCATGAACCTCATACAAATAATGAAATAAACTCTCAAACTATCATATCACTCACCAAACCATGCTTCCGCTGCTCACTCTAACAACTTATGGTCCTAAAAACATTGAATCTCATACCTCGGAAGAGAACTAACCCCCGCATTTACAACTAATTAATAGAGAACTCCTAAAACAATATAGTAAAATCAAAAGTTCCAAGCTTAAGTCCTGAATAACCTCGATTCACAAATTTCAAATCCTTGGAAAAATCTACTCTCAACCAAACTTTAATATTCTAAGCTATCCTATAAGAACAGTTCCATACAAGCATAACTAATCTCAACTCAATTAAAAAGATTTCAAGGAGAAATAGAGTGTGGTACCTGTGATCTCATTGTTGTCATTCTCTGCATCTTCAGATGTCAGTGCGAACACTCGGGCCGGTCCCATTCTATGTTGATTATTACCCTGATTCGCTTGTTGGGAACCTGAATGTGGGTTAGGTTTCATGTTGTCTATCAGCAGCAAAGGACATTCCTTGATAAGATGTCCGGTCTTACTGCATCGAAAGCACGCCCCATTTCCCTTTTGCACTCTCCAGTACGTGCACGATTACAAAACTTACAGAGGCTGTTCGATTGATTTCCATGCATTTGCTTTTGCCCCGAGCTGCTCCCATCATTTCTCATTTTCCAAGGCCCTTGATCCATCACAGATTGAGACCCCTATGGCCCAGTCCTCTTCCTCTGATCTAGCGGCGTTGCGCTTCTTTGAAGGCTCCGCTCAAATACTATGGCCTTATTCACCAACTCTGAGAAGTTCCGGATTTGAAAGCCCACAATTCTTTCATAAATCTTTTCATTCAACCCTTGCTCAAACTTACGAGCCTTCTTCTCCTCATCAGGGACCAAATATGCAGCAAAGCGTGATAACTCAATAAATCTAGCTGCGTACCGGTGTGTTACACGACAGCTAAGGGACAGTGAGGTGAAGAGGAGAAGCGTTGGGTGCGAACGAAGGGGCGTACAAAGTGATGAAGTCGTGAGAGAAATTGGGGAAGAATAATTCGACCAAGCCCTAGAATCTTCAAGTAATGCTATGGGCTTCATGGGCCGATGAAAGAAGAGTATCGGGCTTCAAATGGCAAGGAACGTGGTTGGGAGCTTCACCGACTGGGCCTTCGTCATTGTTTTTATTTGATGTTTCATGTAATAGATACAGCCCATTATATGTTAAGGGCAGTTTAGTAATTTCCTGCTTTCAGTACTATTTAGGTCTGTCACTATGACAGAGTTAGTTATGCAAAAACACTCAAGAATATTCTCTATTCTGACATTGGAGGAGCCTCCCTCGAAGAAGGCCTCTTTTATCTCTATCAATACACAGTTTATCAATTTTCTTCCATATTCAATCTCATTCATCTTTATCTCATTCATCAATTACAAATAATCGGCTACAAGTGGTATCCAGAGCCCTCGGTCCTCTTCTTACAATGGCTGATGGTACTCGTCTCGCACAGCTCCAAGAAGGATTTAACTCCTTCAAGAGCTCGACTGAAGAACATATGAAGCAGACCGAATCCCAGTTCAACACGATTGGAGTAGAAATGCAAGCTGTACGCAGGCAAATGGAGGCCATGATGAAGCAGTTTACTGCTCTGTCTTCAGACCTGCAAAACGTGAATAACCACAAATCAACAAACTCAAATTTGGCTGGAGGGTCAAATCAGAATGCCCAGATGGTGCTGCACACAGGGGAAGTGTATCCGAGAGCTATAAGATTGGATTTCCCAACCTTCAATGGAGATGACCCACATGGATGGCTCTACAAGGTGAATCAGTTCTTTTCTTTTCATAACACATTACCTCAACATCGTTTGAGACTTGCTTCTTTCCATATGGAGGGCAAGGCCCTCGTATGGTTCCAAGATCTTGATGAGTCGGGAGTCTTAACATCTTGGGATGAATTTGTTAAAGTCCTATTGCTTAGATTTGGGCCTAGTAGCTATGATGACCCTATGGAGCAATTAACGAGACTAAGACAAGTAGGATCTGTTGAGGAAGATAAAGCTCACTTTGAGTCTTTATCAAACAGATTACGAGGGCTCTCAGAACAGTACAAACTAAGCTGTTTTTTGAGTGGTCTACGTGATGATATAAGGCTGACAGTCCGCATGTTTAACCCACACAATCTTATCTCAGCATATGGCCTTGCAAAAATTCAAGAGGAGAAAACTACCTTACACAAGAAATTCATTCACAGAACCAATAACCATCACCACTATGAACCAGCCACCCTAAAAATCAATTCCACCCCACTTGACAGCCAGAAACACAATCCAAAAGCTATTGTACCTGTCCACAAGATTAGTCCAGCCCAAATGAGGGAGAGGCGCGAGAAGGGCCTTTGCTATAATTGTGACTCCAAATGGCACCCAGGGCATAGGTGCCAAAGTCCTAAACTCTATCTCATTGAGGAGGTGTTGGAGGATGACACACTACTAGAAGAACCACCAGACAGTTTGCCCTTACAACCTGTTTGTTCAGATCTGTCCAGACCAGAAAAAGAACCAGAAATCTCACTACATGCCATTATTGGCTCTCCTAATCCTAAAACCATGAGAGTTAGAGGGAAAATTGGCAACCAAGGTGTCACTATTCTAATTGATTCAGGAAGTACACATAACTTCCTAGATACTACCATTATCTCACGTGTTCCATTGTCAGTTTTATATGAGCACAAAGTTAAAGTTAAAGTGGCTAATGGAGATCAACTTGAGAGTGAAGGGAAGGTGATGGGAGTCAATATCAGCATCCAAGGGGAAGTGTTCCAGGTCAACATGTATTTGCTGGACTTAGCTGGTTGCGACATGGTTTTAGGAGTCCAATGGCTGCAAGCATTGGGATCCATCCTGTGGAACTTCAAAGAATTGACCATGCAATTCCAACACAATGGCAAGGCTGTAATATTGAAGGGGTTGAATGCTCAGCATTTGCTTGAGGAGGGGTCAATGCAGCGCACTAATCGTATGGAGACTAAAGGACTTTTACTGCAGTTGATTGAAGAATCCACCACAAATCCACCACATTCTATACCTGAAATAATTCAGCACCTACTCAATCATTACCAAGACATCTTCTGCACCCCAAAAGGCCTCCCTCCTAGCCGTACACATGACCATTCTATCACACTACAGCCAGGGACAAAACCAATATCGGTGAGGCCATATCGCTACCCCTATTTTCAGAAGGAGGAAATTGAAAAGATTGTGAAAGAACTCATGGAGTCAGGGGTTATACGACCATCTCAAAGCCCTTACTCATCTCCATGCCTTTTGGTGAGAAAGGCCGATGGAACTTGGCGATTATGTGTGGATTACAGGGCGCTGAACAGTGCCACAATTAAGGATAAATATCCTATTCCGGTGGTGGATGAGCTAATGGATGAACTCCATGGGGCTAAAATTTTTTCTAAACTTGATTTGAGATCAGGTTACCATCAAATCAGGGTGCGCCCGGAGGATGTTCCTAAAACTGCTTTTAGGACACATGAAGGTCACTACGAGTTCCTAGTTATGCCTTTTGGCTTAACTAATGCGCCCTCCACATTTCAAAGCCTAATGAACCAGGTTTTTAAACCCTATCTCCGTCATTTTATTTTGGTATTTTTTGATGATATACTAATCTATAGTAGTGATGTTGAGATGTACTTAGCACACTTGAAACTCACTTTTGAATTACTAAGACAACATCAATTATTTGCCAAGTTGAGTAAGTGTTGTTTTGGGCAAGAAGAAATTGCCTATTTGGGCCATCTCATTTCGGGCAACGGCATTAGAGCTGATCCAGAAAAATTGAAAGCCATGAAGAATTGGCCTGTTCCAAGATCTATCAAGGCCTTGAGAGGCTTCTTGGGGTTAACGGGTTACTACCGACGATTTGTGAAAGGATATGGGGCAATTGCAGCAAGGCTCACAGAACTATTAAAAAAAGACAGTTTTCAGTGGACTGAGACAGCCCTAACTGCCTTTGAACAGCTCAAACAGGCCATGTGTCAACCACCAGTTTTGGCCTTACCTAATTTTCAATTACCTTTTGTGATTGAATGTGATGCCTCCGGAGAAGCTATTGGGGCGGTGCTAATGCAAGAAGGACGGCCACTAGCTTTTTTCAGTCAAGCTCTTAAAGGCCGAGCACTAGCTATGTCCACTTACGAAAAGGAGCTAATGGCACTAGTTTCAACGGTACAGAAATGGCGACCCTACTTGTTGGGCCACTCTTTCGTAGTGAAAACGGACCATCAAAGTCTGAAATTTTTACTAGATCAGAGAGTGGGCACTCCAATGCAGCAAAAATGGATCTTGAAACTCATGGGGTATGATTTTCTGGTGGAATACAAAAAGGGGAGAGAGAATGTGGTAGCGGATGCCTTATCTAGGCAAGAGCTGGAAAATGAAGTGACCGTGGCTCTCATTACACTTCCTAGCTGGGATTGGCTCACTGAAATCAAAAGCCTCTATGATTCTGATTTAGAGGTAACATCATTGTTTCAAAAACATCAAGAAAATAGGCTGCCTCCTCAATATGTGGTCAAAGATGGGATCTTGTTTTATAAAAACAGAATCTATATCCCAGCCCACTCAAACCTCATTGACAAAATCCTACACTTGGTGCATAGCAGTCCCATAGGAGGACATTTGGGATTTGATAAGACCCTACATAGACTCACTAAAGATTTCTTCTGGCCGGGTTTAAAACGAGACTTAAAATCTTTTTTACGGAGTTGCGACACGTGTCAAACAGTGAAGGTGGATAACACACTACCTAGTGGACTCCTACAACCTCTTCCCATTCCATCCAAACCTTGGACAGATATCTCCATGGACTTTGTAGAGGGTCTACCCCATTCTCAAGGGTTTAATGCTTTATGGGTAGTGGTGGACAGATTTACAAAGTATGCCCACTTCATACCCATTTCACATCCCTATACAGCTAAAGTAGTGGCTCAACTGTTTGTTAAGCATATCTTTAAGCTACATGGAATGCCCCATTCCATTGTCTCGGACAGAGACCCCACATTCACAAGCAAATTTTGGAAAGAATTGTTCTCATTACAGGGTGTGCAACTGGCTTTCAGCACTGCCTACCATCCTCAAACAGATGGTCAAACCGAGGCAGTAAATAAGTGGGTCGAGAACTACCTAAGGAGCTATGTCAGTGACAATCCTAAGGATTGGTCTAATTGGGTTGCCTTGGCTGAATGGTGTTATAATTCAACCCAACATGCCTCAACTAAAATTACTCCCTTCGAGGCACTGTATGGCTACATGCCACCTAAACTGACTAGCTACCTACCCAACACAGCAAGGATAGCAGAGGTCGAAATTACATTACAGCAGAGGGATCAGATTTGGCACCTGCTTAGACAGAATCTCGTTCGGGCTCAGGAAAGGATGAAGAAATATGCGGATAAACACAGGAAAGAACAACAATTCCAGACAGGGGATTGGGTCTATTTGAAACTACAGCCATATCGTCAGTCTTCAATTCATCACAGACAAAATTTTAAACTGTCCCCTCGTTACTATGGCCCGTTCCAGATCCAAGAAAAAATTGGTGAAGTGGCTTACAAACTTCAGCTACCTAGCACTACACAGATACACAACGTATTCCATGTGTCTCAACTAAAGCCAACCCTAGCTCACAATGTCAATCCACTGCCTACTCTACCACCAGTTAACTCAAAGGGAATTTTGAAGCCAGAACCGGAAGAAATAATTTCAAGGAGGATGAGAAAAGTAAAGAACCTACCTTTAGTCAGCCCGTGGAGGAAGCTTCTTGGGAACCTTATCGACAGCTCTGTGGGGACTTCCCTCACCTTGTGGGCAAGGTTCTCTAAGGGGGAGGGATTTGTTACACGACAGCTAAGGGACAGTGAGGTGAAGAGGAGAAGCGTTGGGTGCGAACGAAGGGGCGTACGAAGTGATGAAGTCGTGAGAGAAATTGGGGAAGAATAATTCGACCAAGCCCTAGAATCTTCAAGTAATGCTATGGGCTTCATGGGCCGATGAAAGAAGAGTATCGGGCTTCAAATGGCAAGGAACGTGGTTGGGAGCTTCACCGACTGGGCCTTCGTCATTGTTTTTATTTGATGTTTCATGTAATAGATACAGCCCATTATATGTTAAGGGCAGTTTAGTAATTTCCTGCTTTCAGTACTATTTAGGTCTGTCACTATGACAGAGTTAGTTATGCAAAAACACTCAAGAATATTCTCTATTCTGACATTGGAGGAGCCTCCCTCGAAGAAGGCCTCTTTTATCTCTATCAATACACAGTTTATCAATTTTCTTCCATATTCAATCTCATTCATCTTTATCTCATTCATCAATTACAAATAATCGGCTACACGGTGTACTGTCATAGCTCCCTATACCAAATTAGTGAACTCCATAGCCTTGTCGTCTCGGACTGAGGTTGGGAAAAAGCGTTCCAGAAAGATCTGCTTGAAGTGCAGCCAACGGACTATTTCCGTCCCTTCCGCTTCTCTGATAGTTCTTTCAGAAATCCAATATCTTTTTGCTTCTCCCGTAAAGCAGAGTATAGAACCTTCTGTACGTCCGTGCAGTTTATAACGCGGAGTATCTCCTCAATATCTTGGATCCAGTCTTCCGCTAAGGTTGCGTCGCCCCGACCATCGAAGGTGGGAGGATGCATTCGATTAAACTGCTCTATGGTACATCCCCATTCATCATTTGTCGCATTCATACCCGATACACTTCTTTCTCGACAACGAGGTGGCATCCTGACAACTTGGATTATTAAATATATATATATATATATATATATAAAACAAGAATAAAGGGTTTGTGCAAAATAAGCAAATGGTGATATTAGTAAAACAAGCATAAATACATATAAAAATTATACAAGCAATAGTAGTAACTCTATATAACACTAGACTCTAAACCTTCCATCCTGTGAAAAGCCTTATATGCGGTCTACAAAACCGAACCGAACCTCAATCCACATGAACATCTTAGAATATCAATAAAAATTCCTACCCTTCAAATTCCATAAATCTCTTGTCTAACACCTTAGACTTCTAATACCCTAAATACCCATAGATGTCTACACCACAACTCTGAAAAATTATTTCCTCAACGTCATGATCCAGCGCCTATAAGAATTCTAAAACCTTAACTTTCATTAATCATCTTTTATTCTTTAAAAATTCTAAACCTCAAATCTGAAATTTCTGACTAATCCCACAGATATCTAAACCTCCAAGGTTTATAGTATACAGAATTCAAACCTGTCTCTGATACCAATTGTAACGCCCCGATCCCGGAGGTCTGGAGAGTTAACTCTTAATACTTAAAATTAACTTAAATAACACAACTATAAAATCCAGAAAATTCCATAAAATATTAATCCACTTAATCAATCCAAAAATCTAAGTTCTTCCATGATGACAATAAAGAAATCCCCAATAACATAAATTAGAAATTCTCCAAAACTCGAAAACATCCTCAACTCATCAAATCAAATACCCGAAAAATAAATCAGTTTACTAGCTACGACCCTCAAATAAGCATTTGTACCCTCAGACACTTATTCCACTACGATCATCACACCTTGCTAAACTTTCTACTCTTGTTCTCCAGCTTTAACCATCAAAATTATCTGAAAAATATATGGAGATAAGGGGTGAGTTATCAACAACTCAGTAAGCAGATGACATATACTAGTATGTAAACATGAGCAATTACAGAGTTCAGAATGCAAAATGAAAATATATTATTTTAGAAAGCAAAATCAGAATAATGTTTTCAAAATGCAGCGTCAGAACATATTATCAAAAATATCAGAGCGAAAGTTTGAAAAATATTCATAATCAAAATCCCTTTGGCATAGCATAAACTAAAACATCACATCTTATCTTACCATATCAGAACAAATACCATGTTTAACCCTCGTGGTAGGGTTGTGCAAACCCTGGTAGCTAACCGAGCAGAAACAGAATGTGAATCTTCCCCTTATTCATTCTCGGAACCTCGAGTGTGCACATAGGAAAGACCACACAGAAAACCACTTTGTTTCCAAAGTGGGTGCACCAGAAATAGAAAAGTTGGTACCAACCCGAACAGAGGCCACAGTTTTACACCCATCGTGAGGTCAGAATGGAATAGAAACATAAACAGAATGTTATGCCAGAGGTTTTCAGAAATCACATCAGATCATATCAAAGTACAGAAAATCTTCAGAACAGAACAAAATCATTACACAACATAATTTATGCACAAAATTTCATATTCGCTCTCTTTTTCAAAGTTTAGAAACAGAATGTCAAAAATAAGCTCATATCTACACCAGTCATGACAGAAAATAATTTCTTCTTAAACAGAATCTCATGAGTAATGCAGAACAAATAACTGAGGCAGTTCAAATTCCTTTTCATAACAAAACATGCATATTTTCCAAAAATAACCTTTGCTCATTTTATTTTAATGCAAAGTCTAGCATAGAAACCCCGCTTACCTGGACTTCTTACCTTTTTCGAAATTTTCTCAAAAATGCTGAACAAATATTAATCTTCACCTGTAACACAATCACGTAATTTTCATAAATTTCCAATCGAACACATATCTCAATATTTAAGCCTAAGATGCTAAAAGAACCTATTTTAATTCCTCAAAAACCTAAATTCTCATTATTCCTACAATACCAACAACACTTTCTAACTCATCAATATCCAACATAATAACTCCGACTAAAACATTAAGTTCTAATTTATTTACAATTGAGATGTTACTATAATTTATAAAACTAAAATAGCGTAACTATATCGAAATCATTATAAGTAGAAAATCATACTTTTATTTAAATCAAAAATATTCTTCTAAAAGGATTTAAAGTAAGATTTTGCACTTACCAATCACTTCAAGAATTCATCAGTATTTTCATAAAAAGATTTTGTTAAAAAATATCAGTCTTTTACAAAAACAACTTAACAAAATAAACCCACATGTGCCTAAGTCTAAAAATAAAAAAATCACATGCAGTCCACGTTATAAACCCATGATTTCAAAACCCAAAGTACATAACATAAACCCATTAAATTAAACACCCGAAACAATAAATCTGGAGGCATGCTTTCAGGGGTAAAAATGTAATAATACTTCCTACTATAGTTCAAGTAAATTACATATATATATATATATATACACGCACATCTTGTAATGAACTACTAGAGAACGAAAATAAGAAAACTCAACAACAGTGCAGCGGCAGCACTTACGGAGAGATGGGGGCACGCCGGCGTGGAGCTGGCGGTAGACTACGGAAGATGTGGGGTGGCGCCTGGTCACTGGCTGAGAGAGGAAGAGAGGGCGACGAGCAAGAGAGGCACACGGTGAGAGAAAGAGGGAGAGACAGAGAGAACGGAGACACCAACAAGAAATGGCGTGAGCTTACCGGGGAAACTTGAAGCGGCGTGAGGTGGACAGGGGTGATGAGACGTCCTCCTTGGCAGTTTCTATGGGGCACAGTGCAGAGGAGCTTTCGGTGGAGGGTGATTTCAGCGGCTCAAGGTGGCTGAATATGCTCTATTTTTGGATACCAAAACAGAGCAGTCCGTTGCTTGTAGTAATGGCTACCGAGCATTGGGCAACAGCTCCGTGTGGTTGGGCACGGTGGTGAGGTGTACCACGGTGGCTGAGAAGGGGTACGCTATTTGCAAAGAGGTGGAATTGCTAGGCTACGACTTCGAGTGGCAGGACAGCGGCGTGAGGTTTCTTCGCGCAGAGGGTGACTCGTGGTGATGATCTCCCTCTGCTGGCCGTGCGTGGTGGAGATTTCCGAAGTGGGTTATCTTTCGGTGTTGGTGGTTTGCGGTGGAAGTTTTAAGGTGGCAAAGTCGACGAGCATAGAGCCGAGAATGCGGAGAGGCAGTATGAAAAAGAGGGAGTTAAGCGTGGTTTGCGTCGACTTCGTATGGGGCAGTGAATGTAACAGAGCAGTTTCTCTAAGGCCAAAGTGTGAGTATATATGATGCGAAAACCCTAGAGATACGAGAGAGACGTGTGGGTGGAGAGTGCTGAAAAAAAAAAAAAAACGTGTGTGTGCATGAAGTGGACGAGAGGAAACCCTACGGGATCTAAAAAAAAAATAGACGGAAATAGAAATAAATAAATAAACATGTGGGAAAGAAATTAACGTGTGAAAAAAAATATAAATATAGTTATAAATATATAAACAAAATGAGCATGACTCGGTCCGAGTGTTACAATTTAGTAGCAATGTCTTCTTCCAACTTCCGTAACATATCTAGATTTACGACCTGAGAGCACAAATCCTTGAAAAAGATTCAAAGTTTCATTATGGTAACACGTACATTAGAAGTCAGTTTACCACAAATTCCTACCGGTAACAATTTCTGCAAAAATACGTGACAATCATGACTTTTTAGTCCACTTATTTTCTAGTCATCAAGGTACTCGCATCTACTAAGATTGGACGCATAACCTTTTGGCTACTTCACTTCTTGCAACCATTTGCAAAAACCCATCCTCTCATCTCTTGTCATTGTAAAACATGCATGCGGCTTAACCACCCTATTGCCTTCCATTCGTAAATGCAGATTATGTTTAATTCATTATCTCAAGATCTTTCCTCGTCTTAATGGTGTCCTTCATTTTGTTGTTGATGCTTATCAATGTCCACAGAACATTGTCAAAAATATTATTCTTTATGTGCATTACATCCAAACTATGTTGCAACATGCATCATGACCAATATGGCAAGTCAAAGAAAATACTATGTTTTGTCTAATTCAATTCTGCAAGGCCTCGTTTTCTCTTATTCTTTTCCCAACCTTTGCCAAAGTTGTTCCCTCTAACTTCCCATAACTGTTCGACTATCTCATCCCCAATCAACTCCTTCGATGCAGTTCTGTCCTCAACTATCCCATCAAATTTAGCGCGTTCACTTCGCCATGAATGATTTGCTTACAAATATTGTCGATGGCCCATGAAGCACATCTTCTGCAAATATTTTAGCCACTCACTTGCAGCTTCTTTATTACACGTGGGACACGCTAAGTTCCCTTCAGTACTACAACCGAAAAGATTCCCATATGCTGGAAAATTATTTATCGTCCACATTACTGCAGCTTGCATCTAAAAAGATGTTGACGTAGATGCATCAAAAGTTCTGACTCTTGTTTCCCATAGATCTTTCAACTCTTCAATTAACAGCTGCATGAATACGTCAATATCATTCCCAGGTGATCTTGGGCTGGGGATAAGCAAAGTTAACAGAAAGTTTGGTGCCCTCATGCACCTCCATGGTGGAAGATTATACGGAATCAATACTATGGGCCAAGTGCTGTAACTTGTACTCATATTGCCAAAGTGAATGAATCCATCCGTTGTTAGTCCTATACGCACATTACGAGCTTCGTTGCCAAACTCTTGGTATTGATTATCAAACTTTTGCCACGCAAGTGAGTTAGCTGGGTGCCTCATATATTCATTGTCCTTAACTCTTTTCTCCCCGTGCCACCTTATGTCTTGAGTTTATTTTTTACACATATATAGCCTTTGCAATCTGGGTTTCAGCGGGAAATAAAGCAAAATCTTCACCAGAATATTTTTCTTACCCTTCCACCTCGACTCTCCACATACGGGACAAGCTTGTTTTTCCTCATTCACCTTCCAAAATAAAACACAATCATTCTTGCATGCATGTTTGAACTTGTACTCAAACCCTAATCCCTTTCGCAACTGCTTCGCTTCATAAAAATTATTCAGCAATGCAAAACCTTCAAGAAGCACCTCATTAAACAAGTCCAAGACCATGTTGATTACTTTTGTCGACATTCCACACAACGACTTAATGTGAAGCAACCACACAATAAACAACATTTTGCTGTGTTTTGTACATCCAAGATAAAGCTCATGCTTTGCATTTTCCCACATTTTAGAGAAATTCTCCAATTTAGTCCCTCGACTAATTGAGGCGTTCTCATCCATTTCATCCATAAACATCCTAGTTTCAATGTCACCCAACATCTCCTTCATCTCATCCCGCTCATTAAGGTCATCTCGTTCGGTATCTTCATCCATGTGCCGCATATCAATACCATGACCGAACATAACCTCAGTTGATTGTTTGTATGTCTCACTCTACAATACCCATCAAGTATACCCCAAATCCATACCATTCACAAATATATGACTTTCTACTTCATCCAATCCTATAGCGCATAGATTTTTGCACCCACGACATGGACACTTAATATAACCGTGCCCATGTGCATACACAACATAGTCCTTCCAAGTATATCTCAAAGACGCATCCAACTTTTATCCATTTCTAAAAAAATCTATCAATTAGTATAATGCAAACTAATGTCACATGCATCACATGCTCCAATATTCACTGCTCTTTAGATCTTCAGTAGTTGGTTCTATCCCCTTCATCATCCATATTGTACAAATTTTGTCACTCTTCTAGTTTCCACGTCAGTAGAAATTTCGGCAGCACCTCCCCATAGTTCTGCATGTAACGGGAATTAAGTAATTAATTAAATAGGAAATAATTAATTTCAGTAGTTGGTCATATCCCGTTCACACATACTATTATAACGTTTGCATGTAATGGGAATTAAGTAATTAAACTTTCGGGCGTTATAATTGAAACATTCGGATGTATATCGTTCTCATCACTTGACGTTTGAACGTTCAGAGTTATACGTTCGAACGTTAAGTGTATTAAAGCTCAAGTTAGAACACAAAACCGCACAGCTCACGTTTCTCTCAAAACTATAATTGGAAGCCTTCATCCCATACCGCCACTTGCATCGTCGCCGCCAATGTGGAACTCCACCACAAACGTTACAAAAGACGCATACCTCTTTAACCTTGGGTAGATTTTTTTTTTTTAAATGGTTAATGGACATTAATCTTGATTTTTCGGCCGCCATAGAAAGCTTTCTTGAAGTTTGTACTTCATTTCTACGGTGACTTTTGGCCAATTTCAATGTGTTTGAGGTGTTAGGGAATGACTGAGTCGACTCAGCCATTTCTGTCTCGTAACTTTCGAATGTTAGATTCTCACGTTCAAACCATAGATTCTCACGTTTGAACCTTAGATTCTCACATTCGAACGTTATACATACCAAATGAGGAAGATGATATACACGTTCGCACGTTAATCATATATTAGTGCGCATGTGCTACAGTACATGCGAATGTATATTTTATATTTGTATGAACATTTGTAACGTTCACATGTATGATCGCTCAAATACTTGATCGGTACATACGTGCGAACATTATTTGGAATTCATTTGAATTTAAAACTTTCAACTGCCATAAACCAAATATACGTTCAAACTAATAGTTATGTATGTTCGAACGTATTATTAAATACATTATAGAACTTCCTCACATGTGAACGTGATATTTTTTGTACATTTGAACATGTGTTTAAGCTATCACGTTTGAATGTAATTCATCTTATGTTGGAATGATACTATTGAGGAATTGATCGTGAGAACATAACAACCAAAACGTTTGAACGTTTATGCGTAACATCCAAACATGATATGTTACATTCGAACGTGTTCCCGAAATAATTTAGATTACAATACATAATATACATCATAATATTAATATTGCTCAATTTTTTTTTTTTTTACTACTAGGAAAAGAAGGAGGGAAGGAACATGCAAGGACATTTCTCGAATCTTGGCTCAAACAGTGATGTCTGAACGAGAAGTTATGATCAACCACTTTCACGAACTCATATGAGAGCAAAAGAGTATTCGGGACGTGTTCATTTTGAGAGGCTGGATATGTATCTGCACATTGAGGGGTGGTTCAGGACTTTTATAAGGCAATCTGCTCCATACCTAAGGATGCATCATCTCACATCATGACAGTACATGGTGTTCAGTTCAAGGTCTTAGCGGATGTCTTCGCCAAGCTTCTAGAGATCCGTCGCATAGCTAAGATATTGATTGCAGGAGATGCTCAGCCTATGGATGGATCCCGAGTAGATGCAGATGTAGGCACTTCTACATCATCTACTGGCCCAGTTGACCAGTAAGAGGTTGAGGATTCTGATGAGGAGGATGGCAGTCGAGATGAGGATTTCTACATCCTCATTGGGAGTGACCGAGACCGGATTGATAGGAAGAACTCCTTCAGCCAGGTACAGCTCCTCCATTTTTTCCACATCTTGCATCTTATTTTGCAATAAATGTGGATCCTGTGGGACATAAGGCCACATTTAGCCAGACTCGTGCATAGTTCCTTATACGAGTGGCACATGGAGAGGCCATTGACTTACCAATTCGTATTTTTGAGAGGATCAATTACGGAGCGAGCATCATCTCCACTAACAACCTCTCATATAGAGTCCTCATTACCAAACTATTATTGGCCTGGGGTGTTCAACCCAAGGTGGAGGAGTGGATGAGTGACCAGATGAGCCCTATCGATATTACCACACACCATCGGAGCATTGGACAGGGGAGGGGCCATGCTCGACGTCAGCCTGGCCCTGTACCAGATCTTGTTCCTCCCACCTAGTTTGAGCCCGGTGTTGGGAGTACTAGTCAGCCTCTGATGGGTACATCTATGGGAGATGCACAACATGCTTCGATTGATGCATTTTACTCATATATTACTGCACACATCGACCAAAGGATCGCGTCAGTAGAATAGAATGTTAGAGCTTTGGTCACCGATGCTCTCCATCAGATAGATCTCCTAAACGCAAAGGTGGATGCATTGATAGATGATTTTAATAAATATGTAAACGACACATTCTGAGTATTTTGTACTTTATTTTTATCATATGTAATGAACAATATTATTTAATATATCTACTGTTTTTGAAATTCAACTCTCAATTTTTTTTTTAATTTGAAATATCCAACTTTAATTTAAATCAAATAACGTTCGCACGTGAGAATCAATAATGTTCAAACGTTAGCGCTAGAAATTTCCACATTCACACGTAAACATCCTTCACGTTCAAATGTCCAACGAACGTTCTAACGTGAATATGTATACGTTCAAACGTAATGTAATTTCTCATCTACCTTCAGTGAAGGTTTCCACAAACTGTCATAGAAAATACTTTTATGTAACGGTTTGAGCACTATCACAATTTACAAATCGTCACAAAAGCTAATTTATGTTGTAGTGAATATATATACCTTCAAAGTTGTTACAGGCAAGGCCTAATTGTGTAAGCATGGTTAAGTTCCCTACTTCCAATGGTAGTGCTGAAACTTTAACAATAGGGCTCAAGTTATAATAATTGATCCAAGGGACATATATTCAATAGTAGCATTGTAACAACCCGCTCCTTCTTCTTACGTACGGTTCTTCCTT
The DNA here is from genome assembly GCF_001411555.2 of Juglans regia. Taxonomy (NCBI): domain Eukaryota; kingdom Viridiplantae; phylum Streptophyta; class Magnoliopsida; order Fagales; family Juglandaceae; genus Juglans; species Juglans regia. The sequence continues at coordinate 20,674,317 of NC_049904.1, forward strand.
CTTACGTACGCTTCTCTCTTTCTAACGTAAGATTCCTTCCTTCTTACGTAAGCAAGTGTTGAGCACGGAAATTATGTAAACCGTCCGCCCCTTCTCTCTAGCGAATGTGAGACTCATCATGCGTGCCGAACCCCGATGGCGTGTCTTCAAAGATATCGTACGACTTCTAGGGCAGCCCAGTGTTTTAAAGGTGCTGGAAATATTTATAAAGAGTATTTCTAGTGTTGTTGAACTAAGCTTGATTTTAAATATGACAATTATAATATTCTTGAAGAGCTCCAAAAATATTATAATTGCCAGAAATCATTTTAATATCATTACTAAAATGATTTCAACTATTTAAAGATATTATGAGATTTAAATTATGTTGAAAGCTTTTATTCATTAAATGATTTTATTCTCTTTAATATGTTAAGTGAGACTTCTTCATTTTATTAATGATGAACGAATATTATTTTATAAACTAAAGTTAGTTTACAATAATATTCTATCTTAATTCTTCTAAGCACTTTTAATTAAGTTAATGTTTTACGCCTTTTCAAATCAGTATTTGAGATCCACCGTTAGATCGTTACGTGGATCCCTAGACGAAGGGACTGGGTTAAATACCCAAACCCCCTCTCTTTCTTCCTCACTTTCCCCAGCCCTCTCTCTATCCTCTTCTCCCCTTCGGCGTACGTAGTACGCATCCCACTCCCACACCGAAGCCTCCAATGCACAGCCCGGTGCCGCCGTGCACCGATGAACGTCACCTCCACCACCAATGGCTTGCTCCCACTCCGGCGAGCCTCCCTAGCCCAGCCCCTCTCCCTCACGCTCCCTCTTCCTCTCCACTGGAAGTGCAAAGCCCGAATGGGCTTATTGTCCTTAGCGCCGCCGTGCGCCGTCCTCCAGCACCACCACCTCCACGGTAGCTTCCTCTGCCACCGGCCACCACCATCCAACAACACCAGCACCTCCCATGCAGTCGCCTTCCCCCTCCGTCCCACACAGGCACGCACAAGGAGACCCACGCATGGCTTCACAATGCGCGGCCTCTAGCACCGCCGTACGCGGCACCCACGGCCACCTAGCGACACCATGGCTCCTCCCTGAGCTCCTCCAAGTCAGCCAAGCTCTCCACCCCTCTCAAGCCTCTCACTCATGCATGGCTTCTCCCTCTCTCCAACGCATGGGTTGCACCCCTGCACCGCGGTGCGCCGCCACCCACGGCTGGTAATCGCCACCTTGAGCCTCCTCAGGCTGCCACCTACGACCCCGATCTGCCACCCAAGCATGCACACTCTCTCTCACTCTTCCACGGCCTCTCATCCACTTCACGGCCTTGAACCGCCTCCGTGGCGCCACCTCAATGCCACCACGAGCTCCACTGCAACCTCTGGAGCTCCTCCATGGCCAGCCATGACCAGCCAAGCCTCCCTCTCCCATTTCCATGCTTTGAGGCACACGGGTTTCACTTGGAAACCCACAGCTCTGCAGTGCTCTGCCACCCCAGCCACCATGAAGACCACCAGCGACCTCCCTTGACCTCCCTCAGCCCAACCCTAGGTCCAAACTACCACTTTGAGTGGTGGATAGTCACTGCACGTGATGGACAGCCACTGTACACAGCTAGATCCGTCGTGTTATGCTCCTTGACACCATCACAAGACCATGACAAGTCCTTCCAAGACCACACCTAGCTATCCAAATGCCTAAACAGTTAACGTACGTGGGTTAGCCGCCACGTACAAGTCCTCCAACATCATCGGCTGTGACGATCAACGAGCAACGCACGGGTTATCCCGTCGATGGTATAACCCTCTATCTCTCGTTAATTATGTTAGATACTGATTAGTTGACTAGGTTGTGAACTGTGCTGTTGGTATTTGTGGAGTTTTGGTATTGTAATGTGGTGCTGCGTAATGAAATGTTAGGCATTCTATGTAGTGAAGTGTTGGGCATATCTGTGTTGTATGGAGGTGCATTGTGCCGTGTAGTGTGCTATGAAGTGTTGGGCGTAATTGGGAACTGTGCTGTGTAGTGTTGTGGACTGTATTGTAATGGTGGCGTGGTGTAAATGGAATGAGAAGAGTACACTCTGTGTGTGACGTAGTGTGAGACAAGGAGAGTATATGTAAAATATATCCTCCTGGCATATTGTGAAACGGGATGAGTACAAGTAGAGTGTACTTTATGGTGCAGTGCATGTAAAAAGACTACACGTGGAGTGTACTCCATGTGGTGGATTGATGCACCATATGGCGTGTATGCCATAGTGGTGATGTGGCATATGTAAAGGGAGTGCATATGGAGTGTACTCCAAGTGGCAGAGTGATGCACCATATGGCTGTATGCCATAATGGTGACGTGGCGTAGTGTATATGAAGGGGGTACATATGGAATGTAATCCGTATGATGGTGTGATACACCATATGGCGTGTATGCCATAATGGTGATGTGGCGTGGTGTATGTGGAACAGAAAGAGTACATGCTGAGTGTACTCTGTGTGGCATGATATGTATAAGGGAATATATGTGAAATGTACTCCATATGATGGTGTGATACACCATATGGCGTGTATGCCATAATGGTGATGTGGCGTGGTGTATAAGGAACAGGAAGAGTACACGCTGAGTGTACTATGTGTGGCGTGATGAGTATGAAGGGAGTACATGTGAAATGTACTCTGTATGATGGTGTGATGCACCATATGGCGTGTATACCATAATGGTGATGTGGCGTGGTGTGTGTGGAACAGGAAGAGTACACACTGAGTATACTCTATGTGGCGTGATGAGTATGAAGGGAGTACATGTGAAATGTACTCCGTATGATGGTGTGATGCACCATATGGCGTGTATGCCATAATGGTGAAGTGGCGTGGTGTATGTGGAACAGGAAGAGTACACGCTGAGTGTACTCTGTGTGGCGTGATGAGTATGAAGGGAGTACATGTGAAATGTACTCTGTATGATGGTGGATATGCCATAATGGTGATGTGGCGGGATATGTTTGAAGGGAGTACAGGTGGAATATACTCCATGTGACGGGTTGATGCACCATATGGCGTGTATGCCATAATGGTGATGTGGCGCGATGTGTATGAGGGGAGTACACGCGAAGTGTACTCCATGTAGTGAAGCGATACACAATCTGACGGGTACGCCATAGTGATGATGTGGCGTACCATGTGAGAAGAGAGTACGCATGGAATGTACTCCATAAGGTGCAACGATATGCCGTGTGGTGTGTCGCAGTGATAATGATGGGCGTAAAGCGTGATGATTAGTGTCGAGAACTGTGGAACAGTGTTCCGAAGTAGTTGTGGTGTGGCCAGTAGTCTAAGGTGACAAGTGTCACCGTGTTGGACTTATGGCTGGGAATAAGGATGAAGTAGCGGAACAAGTGTAAGAGTACGCACCGGAAGCATGACTGGACAACGTCACGAAGTGACGTGGTTACTGACAATCATGCTTACAATGGGTGAAAGTTGGTGTAGAATGGCGTAACGGGAACGTGACGAGAGGTCACGATGTGACGAGAGTACATGAGGAACCATACTAGTGACGAGTTAGGAGTTGGCGTATGGAACTGATGTAACAGGATGCCAGATGACGTGACAAGGTCACGATGTAACTTGGGATTAGTCTCGAGCTATATGACAACTATATGACGTGACATGAGACGTAGTTGTGAATGGAGTCTTGTCGTGTTAAGTGTTGGGATGAACTGTAAAAAGGGACGGATAGCATGAACAACCATGCTAGCTGGGTTAAGAGAAGGTTGGTATCAGAGTATGGCCCTTGTCCCTTGAAGCTGGTGATCAACGTATTATGTATGTTGATCTTAGGTGATAAGGGATAGAGTACATGTGTAAAATGGTGAGACACATGTGCTGGACTGATTCACCATATGTAATGGGTAATCGGTTCTGAGTATGGTTGCACGGTGCCTAAGCTTCAGAATTGGCTTAGAGCCATGTGGTTTGTATGAATGGGAATAAGGACTAGTATGGGCTAAGGTGCATGGAGATAGTGACGAGAGGACTGTCTATGGAAGGGATGTGTGACTTAGTTGGTCTGAGTCATGTGTCGAAACGTGGTTAATGAGAAGAATGAGACAGAGGTCTTAGTGTCTTAATCCTAAGGTGAATCATGGGTTCACTTTAGTGAATAAGCACTGGAGGCAAGACCTTGAGTTGGAAGATGAGGTGACTGTAATGGGTCCCCAAAGGTTCTAATTTAGTAAGGAACACGAGATAGAAGGAGAGTGTTCCAAGTGAAGTGTAGCTTATGCTTTCTAAGTTTAAGTTGCTTATGTACTAAATAGAGAATGACGTTAAGGTATGTGTATGCATGTAGGTTGCCATCTGACAAGCACATGAATGAACTGCATGATATGCAAGTAGCATGGAGTCCAGGTAAGCGTTACATTCATACTCCTCTACAGTTTTCTAAAAGATACGAAATGAAAATGAAACGTTTTCCCTTAGGATGCTTTAAGAAAAGAAACGAAAGACGTTTTAAGAAAGAAGACGATAAGTGTTCAAACGTATAAGTATGTACAGCCCTCCTTTTTATGCACCCAAAGTATTAATTGTACGCATGTGAATGGATGACTATACGGCGTATCTATTGTATGTATTTTCTAAGAAAATCCATGAACTGACATTTCACGATCATGAAACCATGCTTCTCTCATGAAACGATGTTTTCTCACGAAAATGAATGTTTTCTCATGAAACGATGTTTTCTCACGAAAGGCAAAGAAAGACATGAACCGAGGCTTTCACGGATCCTACGAACCGACGCTTTCATGGATGCCATGAGGTGATTCTCATGACTCCAACAAAAGACGACGTTCAAGGTGATACTTGTGGATGCCATGAGAGACGAAGTTTGAGCCCATCTTTTACGCGATGCTTTTCCATGAAATGAACGTTTTCCCATGAAATGACATGTAAATGAAAGATAAGAAAAGAATGAAAGCTCCAGCTCTTTCAAGCTGCCATGAAAGAATGAAAGAACAAAATAAAGCATAAAATGTATGAAAATACCTAACAGCCACATGAATGAATGAAAAGGGGTACCCAATGAATGAATGGGCAGATTGCAATGCCGAGGAGTAGTGCTGGTAGTGCACCCAGTGCTGCACCCTAACAGAATGGGATTCGAACCCGCGGCCACGGGCGAATCCATTGGTCCAAAAGACCGCTAACCCCAACACAAGGGGCGTAACAGTGTGTACCGGCCTATGAAAGTGATAAGAAAGAATGTACGTATGCATGAATGTATATATGCACAAATGCATGTATGCACAAGAGCACAAGAGCACGGACTCTTTAAGAAATGAAGGCACTGACGGGAGACACATTTCACGAAAAGAAAGAGTACCCCGTCTAGTGACGTTTTCAAACGAACGCACGCACGACACGTATGCATGCATGTAGAAGTATGTACGCATGATGAATGCAGGAATGAAAATCTATGTTGTTATATTTTAACTGTATGAAGTAATGGTTACGAGTCTTCGACTCATTTTAGTTTTCATGTATGCCCCTCCCCCCACAGGAACTGAACGATCAGGATGGACACGACCCATGGGGAAGAGCACGGAAGTCTAGGCATGAGTTTTAAATGTAAGAGAGGCCTTTTTATTGTAAAATCAATGTTTTTCGCTGTAAACCTCTTTTATTATCAAAACACATTTTATTTTATAAACGTAGAGTTTTGCACCCTGGGTATACAAGTGAAAAGTTTTAAAGGGAACAGTAACTCTCGTCGTCCTTATAAAAATATTTTATAAAAAGTCTCACCACAAGGACGGGATGTTACAAGCATATTTACTTATAAATATCATAGAGTAAGTGTTAATTAGGTTATATCAAGATAGATTATTAATATGATTAATTACTTCTAACTATAATTAATAATTCCACAACTACTTTCATATTATAGCATGCACTACAACAGTTTGGGTCTTTTGGGATGAATATTTTCATCCCAAAAGATAGGGTTTTTGTCCCAAAATGAATTTTTGAAAGAAAAAAAGTGTTTCAAGGTCGTCCCGATATCAATGTGTCAAAAGGTATTTTGGGACAAAATATTAGTTTCATCCCAAAAAATATCTTTTGGGACGAAATTTTGTTGGACCGTTCGATCACGTTCGAACGATAATTTTATTCTTGGACGATTGAATTTCGTCCCAGAAAGTCGTTCGAACTCCAACACAAACTGTTTAAACAATATGTTTGTTCGACCGTGTACTTCATGGGTGCTCGATCGATACAGTCCGTTCGACCAAATAGACATGAGGAAACATTCAAACAAACAAATTGATGATCGAACATAATATATATTAATTTTAGAATTGAATAAAAGGTTCAAACATGTAATGAACGGAAAGAGTGTGTTGCCTATTGTTCGAACGGTTCGCAACATTTGATGACCATTCGAACTCAAACGTCTGATGTTCTAATAGTTGTGTCTGATTTATATATTTTCAAACGTTTGATGATCGATCGAATGGTTATTATTTTCATTTTAATAAAAAAATTTTAAACAAATAGATATTTATATTTCAAAAATACATTAAAAACTGTTCAATATAAATAAAACTAATCTAATAAGTCTGAATTAAATAAATAAAATAGTAATAATACTAATAATATTATCGGTACAAAATTTTATAAATCCTATGATTTATGCAAAACACGAAAATCAATTGCTTGGAGGCCTGAATTGTTGCATAGGCATCTGCATTTGGAGTTGCATCTCTCTCCTGAACTTTTCTTGTTGTGCTTCTTGTGGTTTTATGCGCATCTCCATGTCTACTGGTTTCATCAATTGAGCCTCTAACTCACGTAGTTTTGTAATCAATTATTCAATCCTCAAATCTGCATTCTATAACGCAATGGTAGTAGTACTTGACATTGATGAAGAGCTTGAAGGCTTTACACAGTGATCCAAATCCCTCAAATATCCTGAACGCTAACTCAAAACTTGTGTAAAAATTTCAACATCACTTGTTGAAAAATTCTGATATGATGCAGCTTCACTTATAATATGTAGGCACTTATGATCTGATGCCGCTTCACTTGTCGACAACATCACTTATAAGTTATGCTATACTCATATAAGTTATATAATAATATAACACTAAGTAAAGTTAAATAATATATAATATAGTTAGGCTATAGTTACCGTTAAAAGTTATGATAACTATACTCATATAAGTTATATAATAATATAACATTAAGTATAGCTAACAATATATAATATAGTTATACTATAGTTAGTATAGTTACAATTATAAGTTATACTACAGTTACTATTAGAAATTATGATAACTATTATAAGTATAGTATTATAAGTATAGTATAAGTATAGCTACCATAAGTTATGATAACTATACTCATATAAGTTATATAATAATATAACATTAAGTATAGCTAATAATATATAATATAGTTATACTATAGTTAGTATAGTTACAATTATAAGTTATACTACAGTTACTATTAGAAGTTATGATAACTATTATAAGTATAGTATAAGTATAGCTATCACAAGTTATGTAACCACGATTTTCCTCCGTCATAAGTGAGGGTTTATTAATAAAATCGGGACGTGGTCACTCGTGGACAGGTGATTCTCAGCTCTTTATAAAAAAAAAGACTATACTCATATAAGTTATATAACATTGAGTTTAGTTACTAGTTACTATTAAAAGTTATGATAACTATACTTATTATAACTTATATAATAAGGAAACATAAAGTATAGTATATAGTTACTATTAGAAGTATAATAGTAATGGATAGATTTTATATTAAATTCATTAAAGTAGCTTAGATATTAAAATGAAAGATGACGTTCTAAAATATCACTTGATAATTGCTGTGAAGAAAATAATTTCTATATATTTCATATTAACAAAATAATAATGGAAATATTATGTTAAAAAATCTGAAATAGACATTAAACTGTGTCTTTAAAATTTTATTTCTACGCTATTTGGAAAATTATTGAGATTTAATTTTATATACAGTTATGTTTTATGATTTTATGATTTTTTTTCATTTTACATAAACATCTGGTGTAGTAGAAAAAGTTGGTACCGCTAAAGATAATTGCTAGTTCGCCATAGATGAATTGGTTAGGTAAACTATATATAAAATTGTTTTACTTGTGACAATTAAACCATTTATAACTTTTTATCACAAGTTTTAACGGACTGCCTAGATAACATAAATTGTTACATATCTACATCAATGAATAAATCAAGATTTAAATCATGATATATCACATTGGAAAATTATTTTTTCTTATCTTTTTAAATATTTAAGATGTTATTATTTTAAAGTTAAAAAAATTCAATAACACAGTGATATATACGAAATTTTACAAATTTAAAACTATGTTCGTTTATTAAATGAACTTGTAAAAGACGTATCTCACCACTGGTCGTGATCGTTAACCTACAAATCGTTACGTAGGCGCACGGTGTGCTTGTGACACCTCTGATGCTGAAATCAGCAATAAGTGAGGGATAATAACTCAATAATGCTCAATTAGATGATTCGAGAATTACCTGTTGTCCCTATATATAGGTGTGGAGAATATCGGATGAGTACCATAAAGTAATCAACTTATCACAATGACTAAATGTTGGATGAGTACCATAATGTAATCAACTTAGCACAATACTGAGCCATTACAAGGCTTATCCTAGATGTGTCGGAATTATCTAACTGCCACGTTATCCATACCTATAACCCAAGGGCTTATCCCTCCTAATAAACAGGGCGGCTAGGGCCATTCAATCCAGACAACTCCTTGGAATAGTAATCCTTTATGAGTTCGGGTTAGACCAATATTAACTCCTCTAGTTACCTCGCTAATTCCTCTCGCGTGGAAGCATGGAAAATGCATCAATGAAGGACTTCTTTGTCTGCTTCCCTGACCTCTCTCATCTCTCCCTTGTCCTCTGTTCTTCACTCTCTCATTTTCCCCTTTCGCTCTGCTTCTTCATCATCCTAATGGCCAATGAAACATATCCCAAACCTTTTCTATCTTGGATTCTTCCTCTGTTAAAGACATGGCGGGCTCAGCGGAGGCACCTCCTGAGGCTTTCTCCCTTGGTCCCCGCTATGGTCCTGAAGCGGGGGATGATGAGGAGGTGTTTCCACCTCCTCTTGTCTTGTTAGGGATGAAGCATTCAACAACACGGTTAATCGGCTAAGGAATTTCGTCTCTAGGGTACCTTTGATTCTTCTTCTCTCTCTTTGTTTTTTTTTTCAATTTTTTTTTTAGTTTCTTCGGTTTCTCCTTTGTAGGGTATTAACGATTTGGTGGCCAAGATCATGGCGGACCATGTTGACTTGGAGGATGAAGTTCGCTCTAGGCGTGTGTTTTCTTTCTATGCCAAGAAGGAATTTGAGAAGTGGAAGGTTGAGAGGAAGGAGTTGGAGATCCTACTTGAGAGCTAAATTCTATTTGCCAGGAGTTGTCTAGTTTCCAGCGGCGCTGCTGTGAGCTATGGGAGGTGGTGGCGGCTACTGAGGAAAGCAAGCAGCAAGTTAGCCTTGATCTCTCTGAGGCACGCAACATTTAGAGGAGTTGACAAATGACACGAGGAATACAAGACAAATCGAGCCGATGCATATGAATAATAGAGAAAGCTTAGCGAAGCACTTCTCCACCTGGATACCCGTCTGAAGGAAAAAACCCGGCAAGTGAAGACGTTGGAGTCTGAATAGGCTGCTATGAGGGAGGAATCTGTCTGCCTTCACCCTTAGCTAGTGTCGGCACAAGGTGTCATGGATCATGCTTTTGGTTATGGGTATGGGGCTAGCGTGTTGCGGCTTAGATCGCACTTGGCCAATCTCTATACTGATTTGACACACTTAGATTTAGGATGTTTAAACTTGATTCAGCCTCGCGTTAGTTTGTTGATACCTTTGGTCAAGACACCATGCCCGATGCCTTTGACATTCCTCGTCCATCGCCACCTTCTGGCAATCCTAGCACTTAGCTTTTGTTAATTGTTGACTTCCACGGGTACACTTGTAATAGATTTTGTAAATAATATGAACACTCTTGTACTTCTCTTTTGTACTTGTGCATGCTTGGAACACATAGCTAGTTTTGGCTTTTTATCATATTATGTTTTGCTTTAATTTCACAAGTCTCCTTCTTTTTACTCTACGAATGGCTCGCTTTTGTACTTCTCATTGTTGTGCTCTGCACCCCTTTCTCTTGAACCGCAAATCTTTGGACTCAACATTGGTGTTTAAGGGTCGCGTGGTCTGTTGACCTTCGTGCCCTTTTTCCTTGGCATCGTGAGTCTTTGAACTCGTCATTGGCGTTTAAAGATCGCGTGGTCTATTGACCTCCAAGCACTTTTTCCTTGGCACCGTGAGTCTTTGGACTCATCATTAGTGTTTAAGGGTCGCGTGGTCTGTTGACCTTCATGCTTTTTTTCCTTTGCACCGCGAGTCTTCGGACTCATTATCGGTGCTTAAGGGTCATATGGTCTGCTGACCTCCACACCTATTTTCCTTAGCACCATGAGTCTTTGTACTCATCATTGTTGTTTCATGGTCGTGTGGTCTACTAACCTTGGCAACCTTTTTCCTTGGCACCGTGAGTATTCAGACTCATCATTGGTGTTTAAGGGTATCATGGTCTGCAGACCTTCGGACACTTTTTCTTGGCGCCGCGAGTCTTTGTACTCATGATTGGCGTTTAAGGGTCGCATGGTCTGTCGACTTCCACATCCTTTTTCCTTGGCATTCCAAGTCTTTGAACTCATCATTAATGTTTAAGGGTCGCGTGGTCTGCTGACCTTCGCACCCTTTTTCTTTGGCACCGGGAGTCTTTCGACTCGTCATTAGTATTTAAGGGTCGCGTGATCTGCTGACCTCCGCATATTTTTTCCTTGGCACCACGAGTCTTTGTACTCATCATTGGTGTTTAAGGGCCTCATGGTTTGTTGACCTCGGTGCCCTTTTTCCTTGGTAGCCTAATCTTTGGACTCATCATTGGTGTTTAAGGGTCACGTGGTCTGTTGACCTCTGCCCCCTTTTTCCTTGGCACCGCAAGTCTTTGGAATCGTCATTTGTGCTTCAAGGTCACGTGGTATTTTGACCTCTGCATCCTTTTTCCTTGGCACCAAAGGCTCGTCATTGATATTTATGGGTCGCATGGTCTGTTGACCTCTGCGCCCTTGTTCCTTGACACCCCATTGGACTCGTCATTGGTGTTTAAGGGTCACATGGTTTGTTGACCTCAGTGCCCTTTTTTCTTGGCAGCCCAGTCTTTGGACTCATCATTAGTGTTTAAGACTCACGTGGTTTGTTGACCTCCTGCTTCTTTTTCCTTGGCACCACGAGTCTTTGGACTCGTCATTTGTGTTTAAGGGTCACGTGGTCTGTTGACCACCATGCCCTTTTTCCTTGGTACTGTGAGTCTTTGGACTCGTCATTGGTGTTTAAGGGTTGCGTGGTCTGTTGGCCCTCACAGCCTTTTCCCTTGGGTGAATCATTATTGGCCCGGAACAAACGCTTTATTTACCACGAAACATAATCAAGAGTTCAACAATAGAGTTCTAAGAAATCAAGAAATTAACATAATCAAGGGTAAACTTTCTTCAGGTGTTCTGCATTCCAGGGGTGTTGTAGTTCTTTGCGTTGGCTATTGTTCAAGGGGTACCACCAAGGCCTGTGGTTAGCCGCCACCACGTATGGTCCTTTCCCTTAGCACTACATCTCCTATCTTGAATGTCCTCTGACTCTTTTGTTGAAATAATGTTCTTCCTTTTTCTTGTCTAGTATCATTCTAACTTTAGTCGCCTCTCTCTTCCTTTAGAAGGTCGAGGTGCTCTTCCATAGCTTCATTACTCTTGGGCGCTGAGAAATGGTGGGTTCAATAACTTGGCAGTCCGACTTCCATAGGGGGTACTACTTCACTCCCGTATGCTAAGGTGAATGGGGTCTCTCCTATATAGGTCTTTATTGTGGTCTTGTAGGCCCACAATACTCCTATTAGTTCCTCTGGCCATTCCCCATTTTTGTTCGAAACTTTGTTCTCCAAAATTTCTCGCAATACTTTGTTCCTAACCTCGGTCTGTCCATTCGCCTATAGGTGTCCTGGAGATGAATATTTGACTTGTATCTTTAGCTCGGCACACCACTTCCGATAGTGCTCTGAATCAAATTGCCACTCGTTATTAGAGACTATGCTTTGCAGTATTCCATACTGACAAATGATATTTTTCCACAAGAACTTTGTCATGGCTTTGGTCGTGATGGTTTCCAAAGGTTCTGCCTCCACCCCCTTCATAAAGTAGTCCCCTGCTACGATCATGAACTTGACTCCACCTTTCCCGAGCGGGAAGGGCCCAACTAGGTCAATCCCCCATTGGGTGAACGACCAAGGGGCTATAATGGAAGTTAGTTATTCGCCGAGGGGGTGGGGGCATGTGATACTGGTGCTTACATCTAACACTTAATGCACTTCTTTGCAAATTCTTTGGCGTCTTCGAGTGTATTGGGCCAGTTGTATCCCGCCCTTATCACTTTTCTGCCCGATGCCTTTCCCCCAGAGTGGTTTCCACAAATCCCTTCATCTATTTCTGCTAACATGTACTATACTTCTTGTGGTGAGTTGCATCGTAGTAGGGGGTGGTGAAACCCCTCTTATAGAGGATCCCATCTAGCCGCCCTTCTTCGTACCTTTCTTTCCTCCTATTTCCCCTTGGGGAGTTCACCTGCATCCAAGTACTTAGTGATGTCACCGGCCCACTTGGGCTCGTTGCCGCCTACCATGTAGACTTTTGGTCCTATTGTTGGGACTTCTATTACTCTCCTCTCAACTTCATAGGGGAGGGTGGAGTCTTCCATCCCCGAGGCTGTACGTGCCAGTCTGTCCACAAAGGTGTTGTGTTCTCTAGGCACTTGAGTTATGCTAAAATAGGAAAATCGGTCACGAGCTTCCCAGACTCGGCTTAGGTATTTCTTTAGCTTTTCTCCTTTTGTTACATATGTTCCCAACACTTGGTTGACTATAACTTAAGAATCCGGCTTCACTTCTACCTTGGTCGACCCCAATGCTTTGGCCACCAATAGCCCTGCTACAAGTGCCTCATATTTTGCTTTGCTGTTTGTGGTTTTGAATGTGAGTCTCACCATGTAGCAATGCTCCTGCCCTTCGTTTCTGATTATGTGGATTCCTACCCCTGCACCAGCATGTCAAGAGGAGCCATCCACAAAAGGATCCACAGTTTTTATGTCGGGGCGGCAACTGTTTTCGGTGCAAATCCTTAGAATTTGACAACAAAGTCTGCCAATGCCTACCCTTTTACGGACTTTCTTGGCAAGTACTCAATGTCAAACTCGTTAGCTCGATTGACCACCCGACAAATCTCCCCAAGCTGTCTAAACTCTGCAATGCCCTTGCTAGCAAGCTTTCTTTGAGTACTTTGGTTGAGTTGGCCCTGAAGTATGGGCGCAATCTCCTAGCCGCTGTCACCAAGGCAAACGCCAATATCTCCACTTGTGGATATCTAACTTCTAATCCCCTTAAGGTGCAACTTGTGTAATAGACGAGTAGTTGCACTGCCCCTTCTTCCTTAACAAGGACGGCTAAAATGGCATAGGGGGATACCCCTAGATATGTATAGAGTGTGTCTCCTTCTACAGGTTGCCTCAAGAGTGGGGGATTGGTCAAATGTTGCATCAACTTTTGGAAAGCTTTGTCACACTCCTCATTCCAAGGGTGTACCTTTTGTTATACCCTAAAGAAGGGGAGGCATTTGTCTATAGATCTAGATACGAACATGTTCAAGGCCGCTACTCTTCCGGCCAGCCGTTGCTTGTCATTTAGATTTTTTAGCAGCTTCATGTTCATGATTGCTCCAACTTTTTCCGGACAGGCTTCAATTCCTCTTTTTTACATGATGAGCCCAGGAATTTACCCGACCCTATCCCAAACTTGCACTTCGATGGGTTAGCTTCATCTTGTACTACTGTAGTACAGTGAACCCTTCTCTTAGGTCAACCAAATGTTGGTCGGGCTCTTTGCTTTTCACTATAGGTCATCCAAATAAACTTCCGTAGTCTGGCCTATCTAGTTTGTAAACATCCGATTGACTAGCCTCTAGTAGGTCGCCCCTTTGTTCTTCAGGCCAAATGGCATGACTTGGTAGCAATACAACCCACGGTCTGTGATGAAGGAGGTTTTCTATTCGTCTTCTGGGTGCATTCAAATTTGGTTATAACCTGAATACACGTACATAAAGCTCAACATCTTGTGCCCCCATAGTGGCGTCTATGATGACATCGATTCGTGGTAGAGGAAACCTATCTTTTGGGCAGACTTTATTTAGATCAATGAAGTCTATGCACATTCTCCACTTTTTTGTTTGCTTTTTCTTTTTTACCAGGACAACGTTGGATAGCCATTCGGGGTAGTGGGCTTCCTTGATGAACCCTACAGTGAGCAAGTGTTCTACTTCCATGCGATCGTTGTATATTTCTCCATGCTGAATGATCTTCTCTTTTGACGCACCTTCTTGTGTATGGGGTTCATGCACAATTGGTGTTCGATAATGTTATTGTTGATCCTAGGCTTATCATCATGGCTCCAGGCAAATACATCTCGATGCTCTACTAATAGTTGCTTTAGAGCCTCTCGATTTTCTGGGGGAATTTGAGTTCCAATCTGCGTTGTTGCATTGGGGCAATCTAGGTATAATATTATGATCTCCAAGGACTCATTCACCTCTGCTTGTTGTAAGTTTTTCCCATCCCTTACCTCCATGCCCATGTCCATAAGGACTGTGGGGGGTAGGAACAATATAGCATGGCCGCCCTCCTAGGTGGCTTAGTCGCCAATGCCTGCAATAATACACACTTCTCCCCTTTTACTCCTCAGTTCCTACACATAACATTCTCGTGCTAGGGCTTGCTCGCCTTGTGCTTCTCCCACTCCTCCTTCAGTTGGGAACTTCATCTTGAGGTGGTACATGAACGTAAACGCCCTGAGATTGCTCAATATTGATCGCCCTAGTGTTAGACATAAATCAATCACGGTGGTCGGGGTACACATCCTTCTTCCTGCCATGGCTGGGAGGGTAATGGTGCCCACCGGTTGGATCATGTCTCCAAAGAAGCCCTTCAGCGGCATTGGAGAGGGTCTCAGCCTAGTGGTGTCTATGCCTATCTTCACGAAAGCTTCCCAAGATAGTATGTCTGCTGAGTTCTCATTGTCAATGAGGATGTGCCTAGTAGTGTAATTAGTGACCAAGAGGGTTACTAGGACCTCATCATCATGAGGGTACAACACTCCTTCACAATCTTCCTCGAAAGAGATAGCTACTGAGGCGTCAAGTTTTTGGTGCTTGGGCGCCCTGTCCGCTAGATAGATTTCTTCGTATCTTGCCCTTCGGGCGTGCGCCCTCCTGCTATTGTCTTGATTTTGCCTAGGGGTGCCCTCTCTCTATTGTTATTTTGTGGCGCCTTGTCCCTATCATTGTTATAGGCGTCTTCCCTCGATGGGCACCGTCTATCGGGACTACTGCTTCTACGTGGGTTATGTCCTTTCTCATACCATTGTTTGGGCTTTGTTCGCTCTGCGACCATTCGTTCAAGTTCTCTAGTACCAGCCAGTTCGGTCAACCTTTTCTTCATGGTCATGTAGTCCTCTATCTAGTGTGAGTCCGTTTGATGATATTTGCAGTAGTACCTATCGGTTTTGGGCTGGCGGTGTTTTCTTTCTTATTCTTCCTTTTTTTGTACACTCACATTATTGTGGATGAGTCTGGTGTTATGCTCTTCTCGCCTTTCCCGCCTTCTGTCTTGGTAATTTAGTGGAGCTTTCTTGTCCCCTGAATTGCCTTTGTGTTCCACCTTCAGCTTCCCTTTCCTTGGTTCTACATAAGCCTGTAATGTATCTTTGGTATTGATAAAGTCATCTACCCATCCATAAACTCTCTCTATGGGTTGAAGGGGTCATTCTAGCCAACTCAGCCACGAATGGGTTGCGTGGCCGAATCTCTCCTAACAGGACGGCAAGAGTAATCTTCTCGTTTTGATCATCTGTCGTCAACCTCTCTTAATTAAAATGGGTGAGGTATGTATTTAGGCTTTCCTCTTCCCTTTGCTTGATGGTCAGGAGTCTTAAGAACTGTCTAGTTGGCTCTTCAAAGTTATAGAGGGATTCTGGTCGGAGTGTTCTAAACCATCCTCTCGCCATTCCCCTTAGAGTCAATGGAAAAGATTGACAGGCAATTTCTCCAGGGAAACCGTGGAGTGTGATATGCACCTTGATGTTTTCCAAGTGATATATTGGGTCCTGGACCCATCATACATCTCTATCTCTGGCACTTTAAACTTTGGCAGGAGCAACACGACCCTTATTTTCGCACTATAAGGCAAATTCATGCGACTTAACAGTTGTTCCACAGAGGAAGATCCTCCCATCTTCTTCGCCATCTCCTCCCTCATATTTGTCGGTGAGGCTACGTAGCTCATCATGTAGCTTCCTATTTTTCACTTCCTCTGTAACAGCCCGTTAGAAATTCATTGGTGGAATTTCCATTGACTTTAGAAATCTCGAGAAAACCCCATAAGTTTTTACGAATCGACCAATTGCATAAGTTTTAGTCTGTCAACCTAGTCAGTGTTATAACTCACTATGGTGCTGAAAATATGAGTTTTAATTATTTGAGGTGGCTAGAAGTGTCAAATTGCATTATGGTCTACGCCATTAGACTCAGTGGATTATTTAGGATTTTATGGCACAATAGCCTATTTTCATAGTTCCGGACAAAACGTCTGTTGCAAAATTGTGAAATTATTTTTAGGGGCAATTCGAGGTTGAATTTCGATAAACAATTTTCACTATAGGTTAATATGAATATTTAGGAATTTTTAGTGCTAAGTTTATAATTTACTTTTTTGAAATGAATAGTAACCTCGATAAGCGCACCAATTGCAGTGTTTCAAAACTATAGTGTGGAATGTCCAAATTAGATTAGAGAATTTTATGTGGACACTTGGCAAGATATTAGCCATACTTAGTGAATAATATTAGACACTTGGCAGCATGACGAGCGTTTGATGGATTTGAAGGAATCAAGGTGTGAGATCATGTCACCCAAGCAAAACTTTGTGTCATCTGCTCAACCAAATTGTGCCAGACCAAAGAGGGTTTCCATCATAGTACTAAATGGTGGGAATCCATTTGAAATCCCAAAAGCATGGTTGAAATCGGAACCCTAAACGGTTTCCCCAAAACCCTAAAGTTGGCCTTTAAACCTGTTCTAATCCGATTTCTAGCATTGTGTTTAATCACTTGATTAAATCACTTCCACATGCTATTAATCCTTCAAATTTGTGTTAGAACATCATTATCCAACCTTGTTAACCTTGAAAGATTGATTGGACCAAGTGTTATTGGATTTGGGCTTGATAGCAACCCAAACCCTCTTTAAACCCCAAAATTTAGGCCCATTCGGTTTAGGCCCACTAAGGCCCACGAAATTGACCACATTAGCATTGCTTCATGGCTAAGTTTTGTACCCCCACTTGGCTGGCCAGATCTTTACAAGAAGGGCCTAGAAGGTTCTTGAAATACAAAGCTAAAAGGCCACCTCACTCTTTCACTCTTACACTCCACCTTAAGAAAAGATCTTGGACTGATTTTTATGAGAAGAAAAGGCCAACACTCAACCTTTTCTTCAGTCCCATCACTTTCCATAACTTGTGTAAGAGGCTCTCCAGTCCACTTCCCATGAAAAGCAACTCTCTTTTACACTTTTCTTTCATAGAACACAAAAGACACTCTCAGACAGTTTTTCGTACCTCCTTTGAACGCCTATTTCGAAGCTTTTGTAAGTGTTTTCTCGCAAAGTTTCCTTCATTAAAGTTGTTTCTTTTGGAGTCTAGTTTACGTAGATATCTTATTTATTCCATTTGAAGATCATAGGATTGGTCAAAAGTTGTTTAACCCCAGAAAGGTCATTCTGGGCGATAAACTAGAGAGTGTGTTATATTTTGGAGTTTTTGACCAAGCTAATGAAAAGATCTTGGTCCAAAATTTTTATGGAGTATTGTTAACATGTGTATATGCTTATTGGTTGAGGATTTGTTGCATGATTAAAAGTTTTGGTTAAATATTTTCTTAGGTCTAGAAACTTAAAAACTGGAAGAGGAAAAATAGTTTCTGGTTTGAGAAAGTTTAAATATTTTATGGTTTAATCTTATTCCAATGGCTTTGATATTTTTATTGGAAGATCCTAAGCATCTTATATACATGTTAGAATATTATTTTGAAGATATTTGATGTTAGTTTCGAAGATATGAAATTTTATGCATTGAGATATTTGGTTAGGCCAAAGTGATGATGTTCTTGGCTACATTTATGTTTTGGGTGATGTTTAACCATGTGATCTTGAGTTTGAAGCTTGGATCTGTTTTAGGACACCTTTTTAAACCATGTGATTTTTTTTGTTTGAAGATCACTTCTTTATAAGTCATGGATCAAGAGATTGATCAAAACAAGTTAGAAACAAAATTCTGTTTTGAACTTAGAAGAAAAACCAAAAAGTTCAACTATGGTTTTAGTGATTTTGATGACTTTTGTTCATGATTCAAGATATAATTATTCTTAGGAATATGTTATGAGTATAGTAGAAGAAAAATTTTGGTTTAATCATGAGTTTTGAAATTTGAAAGAATTACAACAAAAAAAATAAAAGGAAATGGCCTATGTAAGTTTCGGCCCTATAGAGTTTTAATGGTTGTGTTTAGTTTTAAATTTTTCTGAATTGATATTTGAGCTTAGGAAAAAATTTACATAAGGTATGTAAATTTTGGTGATTTTTGGAGTTAGGATGCAAAATTCTTAAGTTAGGGGTAAAATGATAATTTTACTCTAAGTTGATATTTCTCCATATTCCTAATTGTTAGTGATTAAGTTCTAATTTTTAGAAATCAATACTTTCAGTTTCTCGTGATCGCACTTGAGTTTTGTCTCGAAGAGCGAAGATCGAGGTAAGTTAGCTTTTAACTTACTATTAGTTTAATGTGTATGAGTGATAAGTAAGGGAACTAAAGTGTATGTATGCATGTTATCATATGTGTCATGCCAAGTCATTACATATTTATCTGTTACACAGAATTTATTCTGTCATGAATTATTCATCTGTTACACAAGATATTATGTCACGTATTACTATACATTGCTATACATTGCAAGTATGTCATGTTAAGTATGCCATCTGTTACATGTATTTCATGTCACATAATATTCACTGTCACATATTACGCCATGTTAAGAAATGTTGCCTGTTATATGGTATGTCATGTTACGAAATGTTGCATGTTACATGTATGCCATGTTATGAAATGTTCTCTGTTACATTTATGTCTCGAAGTATGTCATGTCTGTCGTTTTACATTCATGTCACGTTATGCTATGTCAGGACTTCTGTCTTCTATGTCACGTTCATGTTACGTCACGTTACGAAATGTCATGTATACCAGTTAAGTCATTCATGTCAATCATGACTCTAAGTGCTAGGATAGGGTAAATATCCTAGTGGAACTCTTTGTTCACGCTGGAGTGTCTAAATAGGTGTGAAATTTCCTGGGTTGATGAAGTACAGTTAACAGGTTGCGAAAGGGGCTTAATAAACTGGTCACCGGAGCGCGCCAGGCACTAACGCTGATGGTGCCACACATTATGTTACGTGCATCCACAACAAGTGTGGCACAAACAAATAAGTCATGGGGCCACAACAACTGTGGAGCGTGAAGTATGGGGCCATAACAACAGTGGAGCATACACTACGTGAGACACAACAATTGTGACATGTAGAATACGTGGGGCCATAACAACTGTGGAGTACGTATTAACGCACTCACAACTGGTATAGAAACCTATGATGTGATGCGGTAATCGACGGGGACACACGGCTCAAGGGGATCTGTGTAGCACCCATACGGTCACTTTAATGATTAAGTCTATTGAATAAGATTCCAAGTTCAAGTCATGTTTCACGTTATGTTATGTTTAAGTTTACGTTCACGCAATCATGGTAATCCCATGAGACAATAATATGTTTCAAGTTCATGTTATGTTATGTTCACGTTCACGTTATGTTCCAAATTCACATTTATGTTATGTCATACTCAAGTTCATGCTATGTTCAAGTTCATGTTCAAATTATGCATGTTCACGTTCATGTTATGTTTCAAGTCCATGTTATGTTCTAAGTTCACATTCATGCTATGTTTCAAGTCCATGTTATGTTTCAAGTCACGTTTATGTTAAGCTTCAGCTTCAGTTTAAGTTATATCAGTTATGTTATGTTGTATGTCAAGTTATGCTATGATTACTTATGATTTGATTATGCATTCATACTTTTACTGCCATGCATGCATCATTAACCTGTGTGGAAGTTTTCTGTTAACTTGCTAAGATTTATAATCAAATCTCACTATGGTAGTCCCAACTACCATTCCCCCCGAATGGTAGATTTTGTTACAAGATCTGAAGGAGAACCGGGAATCGACCAACTGGAAACGGTCGACTAAGTGACAGTGCGACGTAGATGTTAGTACAGTAGTTACCTCAGGTTACTACTTGTATGTGTGGAGTTCTATCTCCAGCACTCTTTTGATCACAACTATATGGACTATTATTGTGATCTTAGTTGTTTAGTATCGTTAAGTATGAAGTATGTTTTAAGTATTTGGGATATTTTAGTTTGGTGCATAGTATTGCTAAAAAAATAAAAGAAAAAAATTATTATCCGCTGCGAATATTGCATAATACTATATGCATGTTAGGAACATTGCATCTTATATGTCATGAACGGGGGCAGGTAACCTTGTATTGCATGTCTCGACGCTTCAAATGTCCATCCGATCCCAAGCGGAATTTGGGGGCATCACATCCTCCGTGTTCACTCCCACATTGCTATGGGCTTCTCCTTCTCCCTGTTCGCTATGGCTGGTCATGGTAGCATTACTGAGCTCGACATTGCGGTGCTTTAGCTCTTCATTCTCTTTCCTCAGGTTTTCCACGATGTCTAACGCCATCTTCAGCTTTTCTTCTGTCACTGCTAACCGTGTTTCCATGTTTGTGGGCATTGCTTCCTATTCACGAGTTGCTTGAGAACGTGTCACGGTTGGCATGAGGGAACCACGTTGAAGTCCAATGAAAAACTGAAATCACAGATTATAGAATCCCACAGATAGCGCCACTATAGAGGATGTATCCCACCATTGGTAGGCGACATGGTGTGCCTATGATACCTCCAATGCCTAAGTCAACAATAAGTGAGGGATAATAACTCAAGAATTGTGAGACCCCAAAATAGTTAGTGTGTTTTATTTTATCTTATTTTATTGTGTTTTATTCTTTTCTTTAACGGTTTTTTTTTTAAGAGCCCATTTGGATGGTTGTGAGTTGTGAAGGTGCTATGGGCAAATTTTTAGGCCAAAAAGAGAGGGCCCAGTGTCCCCCCCCCCCCCCCCTCCTCAAAATGGCGTTGTTTAGTGGCCTGACGAAGTGATCATTATTTTTCCACCCTGGAATGACACCGTTTGGGTTGGTTGAGTGAAAAACCTCAATTTTTCTCCTTTCTTCCCCTGGCGACGCACCCCTCTCTTTTTCTTTTCCTTTATCCTCCTCGCACCCCGTCTTTCGTAGTGCACCACCTCCACCGTGGACTTCCCACCTCTCTTCTTCCCCAATCCGAGTGCCCCTTTCTCTGGCCTTCCCCCACTACCTCTACTCTCAAGCCATTTCGGCCATGGAAATGGTGCAATGCCGCTAGTGGCCACTCGTCGCATGCCAGGCCGAGCTTCTCCTCCCTCAAATCATCCCTCAAGCCATCTCTCATTCCCTCAAATCAAGTTCTAGCATCTCCGTCACCATCAGATCTACCAAATGAAACCTATACAATTAGTTTTTCCCTAGCGCCGTCGTGCACTGCCACTCCCAACCGGGTTTTGGTGGCTTCGCGACCACCTCTGAGTGCTACCCTACCATTTCCAGCCATCCCCTTTCTTGAGTTCCACCCAATCCTTGAGCTAAAGCTTACCATAACTGCTACCTCGCCGTACTCCGCTGCTTCCTGACTCAAAAATCCTCACCTTCATCCACTAGCATGTCGGATCTGCCACCCCTTTGAGACAAATCCCACCTGTAGCCCTCTACCACCTTGCTCTGCCGTAGCCCTACCGTTGCTCTGCCATTCTTGGCACCACCTCAATAAGTTGTTTGCCTTTTGTTTGGTATATTTTTTAATCTTCTTTCTGTGTTCTAATTTAACCCATTTGTCTTTGTCCATCCCTGGAGCGATGCACACACTCGTTCAATCTCGGGACACCGTTAACCATCACACACGATCATCCAGAATATTTACCTTCTGTGTTCTAAGTAACTCTCCAGCGCGACCCTTGGAATTCTAACATGAAATTTATAGCAACTTTGTTGCAGTTTGGTTGTGTTGAAAAGGGCCCGAGGAAGTGTTGAGAATATTTGACCTAGTTGTTGTCAGAATTTGGGCCAATGGCCGGATGAAGGATGGGAAACGCGTGTGTTGGGGTTTGTGAAATTGTGGATTTGTGACTGATGTGTTATTGTCTATGATTGTTGCGTTCTATGTCATGCCATCCAATAAACTATCTGTCATGCATCTGCATATTATTGTTATTGATATTTGTCATGATTTATTCAATTGTGCTATGTTCTGTGTTATGTTGTGTAAACTGAAAACTAGGTTTTTGGTAAATATATTTTGTGTGGGAGCATGTATGTCACAACCCCATGCCAAGATGGGGTATTGTCTCTATGGAGCTCCTTTGGTCACTCAAAAGCATGTAAAATTGAGTGTCATCCCCCTGGTTGTCGCCAGGTGATAGTAGGCTTTGCAAAGACGATAATGCTCTTGGTACAACTCTAAAACCCCTCTGTTCGTGGGGGCTAAAGGATGCCTGATCGAGTTAAGTGACGGGCACGGAGATAGGCATCACTCCTAACAAAGTCATATGCGTGGTCTTTACCAATGTGACAAAGGGAGTCAGGGTCTGTGGGTGGTCCTGAGGGGAGACCATGGTTTACACAGTAATTAAATGGTTGTGGTTGGGTACAAAGGGGTTTTTGGCGTGAGTGGTTAAAGTACTGATATTTTTGGGAAGGTGGTGAAAATGAATACTTTTGGGGTTATTGCTTTCATAACTACTGAGCATGTTTGCTTGTATAATTTCATGGTTGAATCTCTTGTGAAGTTGACAAGAGATAGGCTGCATGGTCTCCCGAAGGGGGCCATGGCGGCCAAGGATTCTGGTCGACGTTCCTTTGCTGATCTGGTATCTGTGGTTCCGCAACCACTTCCAGAATTATTGGTGCCCCATCGTGGGCCAAAGTACGTGGATGGAGAAATGTGTTTTCAGTTCACCAAGGAGGAAATCGCTTGATCTGCGGAACCTTTTAGGTTCTCTATTGTGCTGAAGTTTATAAGACAGAGACCTTCGTTGGATGTGATCCGGTCGTTTATACATCTCCGCTGGGGATTATCTTGCATGCCGATGGTTACAGCTATGCGGAGATCAAGAAATGTTTTCATTCGAATGACTAATGAGCAAGATTTCGTCAAAGCAATTTCTCGTGAATCTTGTGAAGTAAATGGGAATCAGTATCGTGTTTTTCACTGGAATCCAGAGTTTAATGAAGATGAGGAACCGTCTTTGGTCCCAGTTTGGATTGTGCTGCCGGGGCTTCCTCCAAATTTCTATCATGAATCTTTTCTAAAGATTTTAACTGCTCCGATTGGTAAGTTCATCAGAAGAGATAATACAACCAAATGTGCAACTCGCACGGATGGAGCTCGTTTATGTTTGGAGATGGATGCATCAAAAGAACCAATTTCTTATTTTTGGATTGGGATGCCTGGATCGGGAAGCAAGCAAGAAATCATTTATGAGACGCTTCCAGCATTTTGTACTCATTGTAAAATTCAAGGGCACAATGCTCGTACTTGTAAATTGCATAATCGGAGTGATGGAGAAAAGATTTGGATACGAAAGAATGTAAAAGATTCGAAAGAAAAAAAAACAGAGTTTCAAGCGGAAAATAATGTTGAGTTGGATAAAGGCAAGGGAGTGATGATGATGGAAGCAGGAATGGATCAAGGAGATACGGATAAAATAGTTTTGTCGTAGGATCAAATTCGGGATTATGGTGCTCAATAAATGGGTGAAAAGGAGGGGGAACCTATGGATAAGTTGGAGGGTCAAGAAATGGATGTTAGGTTGATTGAAGAAAATGAATTATCTGGTAAGGATTATCATGTAGAGGAGATAGAAGATGAAGAAACAGAGGGATTAAAAATGAATGAATTGGTAAAGCTGGCAGGGGAGGGGTCGATGGCAGAGAGGTTTGCTGGGGTTGTTAATACAAAAAATTTGGATAGTAATTTGATATTTGAAAAGGCATTAGAGCCGATAGTTTCTGATTCGGAGCTAGGAAAAATACCTGAGGAGAATACTGAATGTATGGAGGATACAGTTTCTGAACCAGATACGGAGCTAAACGTGGAACATTTCTCGAAACAAAAAGATTATGCTTCGGATAATGAGGGTGTGAATGTTAAGCGAAAATGAAGAAAATATTTCAAAAAGTTTGAAGTTCGAATCGGGTAAGTTCTCGGCCAAATAAATTTTCTTTATGATTGGTCCTATTTTATCATGGAATATTAGAGGATTTGGAACTTCTAGAGGTCGTTTAAAAAGTTTGGTTAGGAAATTAAATCCGAAAATTGTTGCGTTAATGGAACCTTTTGCTTCATCGGATAAGGTGCAGGAGGTCGCTCAGTTTCTTCATATGGATAAGTTTATTATAAATGATGGGGAGTCTGGTAAGATTTGAGTGTTTTGGCATGATGATATTTCAGTTCAGCCGATTATTTACAAAGAACAATATATTTTAATTCGTGTTGGAGTGGGAAATAATGCAGTTATTTGTTGTTTTGTTTATGCAAAATGTAATTTGGGTGAGAGGAGAGAATTGTGGGAGTCTCTCAATGGTCAATTGATAGGTAATGAACCTTGTATCGTTGTAGGGGATTTTAATATTATAAAGGATGACTCGGAGCGTAGAGGTGGTAGACCACGTCCGAGAATGGCTATGGAGGATTTTAATAATTGGATTGATAATTGTGGTTTAATAGACATGAGGTCGTCGGGAAGAAGATTTTCTTGGTGTAATGGCCAAAGAGGGTTAGCTCGTAGTTGGGCAAAATTGGATAGAGGTTTAGTTAATGCCAGTTGCTTGACAAGATTTCCAAATATGAATAATTGTTATTTATCGAGATCAACTTCTGATCATTCGCCTATGTTTTTACAATTTCAGTCTGATCTTTTTAAGTACGGACATTCTCCATTTCGGTTTCAGCAGATGTGGATAGATCATCCAGATTTTCATCAGTTTGTGGGTAGGATTTGGACAGAGGAGGTGGGTGGTTTTGGTCTTCTGAAGCTGGCTTTTAAGCTTAAAAAATTAAGAGGTTCTTTACGTGAATGGAATAAGGGTATCTTTGGTAGAACTGAAGCTCATATTCAGGGGTTAGAAAATAAAATTGAGGAATTGGAATCTGATCTACAACAGAATTGGAATTCGGGGATTGAACAGGATCTTGTGAGTAAAAATATGGAGTTAGCTAGTTGGCGTCGACGGGAAGAAATTAGATTGGCTCAATTGGCTAAAATTAAATGGAGGGCGGAAGGGGATCAAAATTCATCTTTCTTTCATGCGATTTTGTCTTTTAAACGGAAAAAAAGAGTCTTGGACATGAGATTACAAGATGGAACTTATTTGGGATCTCCTGAGGAGATCTATTTAAGTGCTGTCAATTATTTTTCAAATTTTTTACAATGTGAAAGTCATGATAGTTTACCGGATTTATCTCATATTATTTCGGCTGTTATTTCTTTGGAGGATAATGCGATTCTTGGGGCTATTCCTTCGATTAATGAAGTGAAAAATGCTCTGGATTCCATTCCTTCTAATAGTGCGCCAGGGCCGGATGGTTTTGGTTCGGGTTTTTTTAAGAGTGTCTAGGATATTATTAAGATGGATATTATGGCAGCGGTGGAAGAGTTTTTTAGAGGTGGTAAATGGTCGAGATTTTATTCGTCGTCTTATGTGGTCTTAATTCCTAAGATGGATAAGCCTAATGGGTTTGATAAATTTAGACCAATAAGTCTTTGTTCGGTGTTTTATAAAATTTGCTCTAAAGTGCTTGTAAACCGTTTGGCTGTTTTGCTTCCTAAAATTATTTCTGTTGAACAAGGTGCGTTTATTCCTGGAAGAAGTATTTTTGAGAACATTAGTCTAACACAAGAAATGGTCCATTCTATTAATAAAAAAATTCATGGGGGTAACGTGGTATTGAAACTTGATATGGCCAAGGCTTATGATCGTGTTGAGTGGGATTTTCTATTGAAGGTACTTCAATCTTTTGGGTTTTCTCCTGCTGTTTGTGGTCTTATTAAGGAGTGTATTACTAGGCCTTGGTACTCGATTTTAATGAATGGTACTACAAAAGGTTTTTTTAAGGGTGATAGAGGATTGAGGCAAGGTGATCCTTTGTCGCCTTATTTGTTTATTATTTTACTGGAGGTTCTGTCTCGTCTTATAAAACAAAAGGTGGAAGAAAAAAGTTTTGGCCATTTTTCTCAACCTAGAGGTACGATTTTAGTATCTCATCTAATGTATGCGGATGATGTGGTCATTTTTACTAATGGTGGTTGTCGATCAATTCGGTGTCTTCTAAATATTTTGAATACATATGAAAAGTGGTCTGGTCAATTGATTAATAAAGAGAAAACTGCTATGTATTTTTCCAAAAAACTTTCGATGGCTAGAAGAAGGAATCTTAAACGATTGACAGGATTTTCGGAAGGTAAGTTTCCTTTTAAATATTTGGGGGTGCCTATTGTGTTGGGGAGAATGAAAATTAGTGATTTGGAAGAGTTGGAAAACAAGGTTAAAAGAAAAATTAGTGGTTGGAAAATGAAACTACTTTCAGCAGGGGGCCGAGTGATTTTATTGAGGCATGTTTTGGCTAGTATAGCGTTGCATCAACTAGCAGTTTTACAAGTTCCAAAGTTAATTATTTCATCATTAAATCGGTTAATGAGTACTTTCTTTTGGGGAGAAAAGGATGGAAAGGGTAAGAAAAAATGGGTTGCTTGGAGGAATATTTGTATGCCAATAGAAGAAGGAGGTTTGGGTATTAGATCTTTTGATGATATGCAAAAGGCTCTTCATTTAAAGCTTGCCTGGAAATTGATGCATGAAGATTCTCTTTGGACAAATTTTTTTCGATCAAAATATGTGGGGAATAAACCTTTGATGTTGTTGGATTCTAAAAAGGGGACAAGTTTTTGGCGGATGATTGTTAGAAACATTCCTATAGTTTTGAGCAATTCTAAATGGAAAATTTGAGAAGGTAATGTATTTTTTTGGTATGATAAATGGTTGGATCAGGGGCCTCTTGCTGATAATGTTTTGGTAAGTGAGCAACCTCTTTTGAAGATAAAAGATTGTATATTGGATAGAGGATGGGATATGGATCGGTTAGAGAGGCTTGTCAGGTCTGAAGCTGCAGAGAGGGTATTAGAGGTTTTTGCAAATTGCAAAGAAGGCAGTGATTTGTTAATCTGGACTACTAGTGAAAGTGGAGAGTTTTCAACAAAATCAGCTTGGGATTGTGTTCGTGTTAGAGGTCAGAATTTTGAGGGGAATAAGTGGATTTGGAATAGCATTCTTCCAAAAAACTTTTCGGTATTTATGTGGAAGGCTTGGCATGGAGCTTTAGCTGTGGATGATAAAATTCAGAGAATTGGTATTTCTTTAGTCTCGAGATGTAACTGTTGTATTCAAGGTCAATATGAGGACTTAAATCATGTTTTATTTTCTGGTGAAGAGGCTACCGAAGTCTCGAAAAAAATTGGAGTTATGCTTGGGTTACCTATTGGAAGGAACTGGTATGAAACATGTCTAAGTTGGTTTAGAAGAGCTTCTAATGCATCGCATTCTGGTGTCATTTTGGGTATCTTACCTACTGTGACTTCGTGGAGGCTTTGGACAAGGAGATGTAAAACCCGTATGGAATGGAAGATTGAATCTGGTCAAGTTGTGTGGCAATCTATCAAACAGTGGGTGGGCGTTATTTGTCTAGGGTTTTCAAAGCCTAAGAAATTTAATCAGATTGACCTTTACATTCTTAATTGTTTTAATTTACAGCAAGTTCCAATCAAAAAACAAAAGACTGAATACATAGCTTGGTCTAAGCCGCAACCAGGTCGTGTGAAGCTCAACACGGATGGAAGTAGTCTTGGGAATCCAGGTGTGGTAGGGGCAGGAGGTGTGATCCGGGATAATCATGGGAATCTGTTGTTAGCATTTTCAAAGAATATTGGTTATGGTACTAGTAATTATGCAGAGTTGAGAGCTATAGTGGAGGGTGTCAAACATTGTAAGAATTTGAATTTTAGTGCAGTAGATGTTGAAATGGATTCGAAAGTGGTTCTGGCATGGTTAGATAATAAACGCTGTGGTAGCTGGTATTTGGAGGATTATTGGGAGGAATTGCAACTTCAGAGCATTAATATGGATATACGGTTTATGCACATTCATAGAGAAGGAAATGGGGCTGCGGATTGGTTAGCTAAAAGGGGGGCAACTGATGGTGATGTGGTATGGCAGAGCATGGGGGAGGTTTCTCCTCTGTTTCGGGGTTTGATTAGAGTTGATAAATGGCGGAAGAAATAGTTGAGTCTTGTGACTGTTTCTGGTTTTCGTCTCATGCGGAGTTGCTTTGTGGTTGTTTGGTTCGGGGATCGGTCTTGTTTTTTGCTGGTATAAGCAGGTTTTTTTGTTTTCATCTTTCCAGTTCTCGTTTTGCTGGTATGGGTCTGTAGTTTTAGTGAGTTTTGTAGTTTGTTTTTGGGTTTTGGTTTAGATACAAGGGATGGTCTGTATCCTGAGTGTCAGTTTTGTTACCACGATTTTCGTCCGCCATAAGTGAGGTTGATTAATAAAATTGGGACGGGCCCGCTAATGGACAGGTGGTTTACGGCTCTTATATAAAAAAAAAAAAAAAGCTATAATTTGTAAAACATCACGTCTTCTGTTAGAATCAGGTTTGTGGTTTGTGATGTTAGAATCAACAAGTATGGTTTTTTCTTTGGAACACGAGTTATCTTTTTTGTACGAAAATTATATTTTATTTTTTTATTTTTTTTAATTTCCTGTTGTGCTTAAATGTATTAAGATGATTCATTGGTCCATTCTTGATGTTAGACTTGCACTCTAAATAGGTATTCTTAGTGTACAACCCAATGGAGAAAAGGGAAGAATTCACATCTGCAAGACCTACCAACACTGCTGCAATGCTTATGAACACTGCAACAATGCCTTTCAACATTGTTGCATTCACTCAAGTATTCCTGTTTTATCTGAAAGCCATGGTATTGATTTGAATTATAATTTTGTTATAAATCATTACTCGATATTATTTCTGGAAATATCAAGACCATTATATCCAGATTGGTCAATGTATAACTATATGGATGGATACCATGGGACTATGTCACCTACATATTTTCAACCTTTTGCACCACTTCCAAATGCTAACCCTTTTTTATGGAGAAACGAGGTGATAAATTTAATTTTCCAAGTGGTTATGTTCCAAGCAAGGGATTTGTTGAGGTTACATTTATGATTTGATATTGTAACTTGCAAGAACTTATGCCATTTGGACCACAAATTCAATATAAAAGATGTTCAAGTAATCCTAAGGACATGACAGAACACACCTCATCTACTAGGCGATCGCTATTTTCTTCTAAAAGCAGTACTTATCCTGATGCCCCAAATGTGAGAGATAATGAGGAAGTACCTGATGGAGTTTCAAAGCCAACGCCGATGAATGATGATGATGATGATGAGGTTTTAGAGCCAATTATGGGATTTGTTTTTAAAACTGAGCAATAACTCATTGACTACTATAAGCAATATGAGAAATAGACTGGGTTTTGTATAATGACCCAAGAAGTAAAAGGGAAGATGATGTGAGTGTTGGATATGTAATACTTGGTTGTGCTCGTGGTTGTACTACCAACCTTTCTAAACCATGCCCAACAACGAAGACCGGTTCTAAGGTGAAGATTAATACAATCTTGGTTGGTGATATCTTGTGCATAAATACTAATCAAAATGCACAAAACCATGGGCTAAATCCACAAAAGGTAAGATTATTTATATGTAATCGAGCTACTGATGATTCCTTAAAGAGGCAACTAGACATTAGCGAAAAGGCATGCATATTTATGGCCAAAAGTTTCAACGCATTGGCTGTCGAGGCTGGTGGATTCGAGAATCTTCAATTTATTAAAAGAAATGCATATGATTATGTTGACAAGGCTGATCCTTAGACTTGGCAAAGGAGGTTCTGATGCACTTCGTGGGTATTTTGAGATAATGCAGTATAAGAATAATGGGTTTTACTCGTTGATGGTTTTGGATGATGATGATGATTACAAAATGTCTTTTGGGCCGATGTACGTAGCAGAGCAACATATGGGTATTTTAGTGATGTTGTAACATTTGATACAACGTACCTAGCAAATTGATATGCCATGACATTCACCCCTTTTGTCGGTGTTAACCACTATGGACAATCAATACTTTTGGGACTAGGTTTGATATCAAGTGAAAATACTGAAACTATGGTTTGGTTATTTGAGACTTGGTTGAAATTCATGGATGGTAGAGTACCAAAAGCTATCATCACTGATCAAGGCATGGCCATGAAAAATGTTATTGCAATATTTTTTCCAAACACCCAACACAGATACAGTTTGTTGCACATAATGCAAAAACTGCCAGAGAAGTTGAGTTCACTTTCTAAATACAAATGTGGTTTGAAGAGTGCATTGCACAAATGTGTTTATGATTGTTAGACTTCTCACAAGTTTGAGAAGTCTTGAGAGATATTTCTTGATACTTACAATTTGCACGAGAATGTATAAAATAAATATATAAAATCACTATATAAAATCACTTCAATTTATAAAATTATTTTTAGGTAATTCATTTCTCAAAATATTTCAGTATTTCTTTAAAATCTCTCTTCTTTTAAATTATGGTAATATTTTTCTTATTTTTTAGATTATGAAAATAAGAGAAATATTGCAAATATTGTAAAATAAGAGAAATATTTTGTATGTTAAGTTTTGCAAAAATAAATTATTTTTTATTATAATTTTGAAAAATATTGAATAAGAAAAATTATATAGTTAAAAAAATATTTGAAAATAAGTTTTTAATATTAGTTTTATTTTAGAGTTTGAAAAGTTGTATTGATTTTTATGTTTTGTTTTGAAGTTTGTAAAAGTTGTACTATTTTTTATTTGAGTAATGATTAGGTAATTGATTAGATGAAAAAGTTAAAATTTGAAAAGGAAAAATATTTTGTATTTGAATGATATTTAAAAAATAATGAAATTATGTAAAATTTTGAGAATTTTTAGGAATTCTGTAGTGTCCAAATATTATAGCCTTAATTTTTCAAATTTTTTTTTACAGTTAATGAAGTATTTTTTAAAGATTATATGATTTTTTTAATTTTAAAAATATTTAAAGATGTTTAAAAAATAATTGAATCTTTTAAAACAAGTCATAAAATTATAAAATTCCTGCTCTGGTCACGATGGCTTGTGTCTCGTCCTTAATTAGATGATGATAAGGTTGTGGAAGTAATTAGATAGTGAAATGGTATGATTGCATTGGTTGATTGTAAAATAGGTGTCAGAGAGTTAGAAGTGTATCACAACCATTGTTAGCAAATTGGTTATTCACCAATAAAACCAAGGCCGACAAAAGAAGTACATACAGTGCACGACCTTCAGAGTTAGTATTTTGGACGAAAACTTCTTTTTATTTCCGGAGATGCAAATAGCCAAAAATGAGATACTATTTGTGAAAACATTCCAACATAAGGAGAAAAGGTGGTTGGAAAAAATTCTTTTTGGTGATTTTACCTATATGAGCAATGCTAATATGCTGCCACTACAATAAATTTGACTTTTAGGAATGAAGTTATTTGGGGATGAAATTTAAATTTTGTCCCTAAAAGTAATTTTTTTAGATAAAATTTAAATTTCATCCTAAAAAATTGATGACTTTACAAAACCGTTCGACCAGATAAATATCCGTTCAAACATGATTTTCTACGAAAAATTAAATCATCTCAAAAGATTTTTTCGTTTGAACGGAAAAAAATCCATTCGAACAGTAAAATCTTGGCAGGGAAGTAATTTATTATGGCGGAAAAGTTACCCTTTCAAACGATAAATTTATTTGTTCGAGCGGAAAAGATTTGGTGGCAAAACCTGGCATGAATGTTTCTAAACCGTCCGAACGGAACATATTTAGTTCAAACATATTCGAACACCACATTTATACATACGAACGTATAAAATTAATCTCGGTACGTAACTCAAAATATAAAAAATATATATCATATATACGAATTCATAAATTAATTTTATGTAATTAATTTAAAAATATTTTAATGATTTCTTTTATGTTAAATAAGATTTTTAGTTAAATAAATATTATCAGCCATATATCACATACTATAAATCAATAATTATTCCAGAAAAGATAAAATATTTAATTTATAACTAAAGCAAATTATCAAAATACCATATATACTGTCCATAACCATAGCAAAAAAATATAAATAAAAAATAGAAACTACTGTGATGCGAGGTCTTTGCACACATCCTCAACTGCAGCTAATCGTGTTTCTACCTGTGTCAGTAGAGTACTGAGCGTGACCTGAGTTGCATTACTGACATTAATCTATGTATGTAACTCATTAATCTTTGTACGTAACTCAGAGACGCTAGTAGTAATCTCTATACGCAACTCAGACATGGCAGTATGCACTGCATCGATCACCGCTGATGTGTGTATGCCGATCTCATCACGCAGTATGTCGGCCATCTCCTTGCGAGTAGATGTGCGTGATGCCTCGGCCTGTGTAGATGCCTCACCAACCGATACTCCAGTATCTCCCAGCTGTGCATCTCTGTGAATATCAGCCCTGTCAGGAGTAGGTCCACGAAAACGAAGTCTCGAGTGTCTCATGCTCCATGATAGGGTGGTGTTGTTTATAGGTCCCATCGGCTCCCGTGCACTCTCGGCAACTTTTGGCACGACTCCAGAATGTAGCAAAAATCGAGTGATCAGGATCCCAAACGGCAATATATATGTCGTGTACCAAGCCTCTAATCGGATCCTCTCAAATATATACCCCACGAGGTCGATCAGAATGCCACGAGCGACTCGTATCATAAATTTCACTCAATCCATGCCAACCTCAGTCTTGTGCTGCTGAGGGTCAATATTGTTGGCGATGATCAAATTCATGATTTTGAAGAAAGAAGATAAATATGACTGCCTAATGCTCTTAATCCCATCGTACACTGGAGCATTTGGACCAACAATCAAGTCTCTGACCTAATGATCAGCAAGTGCATCGACCTCATCTGTGTAAACTGGTCCCTCGTCCTTAACCATCTCTCCATCACCTGAAGGATCGGACTCTCCGTCCATTAAAAATATAACAAGAACTCCTTGGACACAGATCCTATATGCCCCTCCATCGTCTAGGCTGGCACCACCGAGCTCTTTATAGAACTTAGCAACGATGTCAATATAGGAAATGAGCTCCAATCCTTCTTCTCGCTGATCTAAGATTAGTACCCAATCACGATCATTGAATACTGATGGGAGGGAATGACCCTCCCATATAAAAGTCACAAAATCAGACATTTTTACCTATCGTTCAAGTAAAACAGTCAGCTCTCGAACTGTTTAAATGGAAGGTTCCCCTGATCTACCACGTTTATGGCCCCTATAAGACGTTATTATGAACCTGAAATTTAAAAAATAAAATATATACTCAACATTAGTGATAAAATCTAATATGAGAAAAGATTCACAAAAGTTTATACTAATAGCAATTTAATAAATTAATTGATAGAATAATTTAATAAAACGATGAAAATAATTTAATAAGCTAATATAAAATAAATGGTTCGAATGAAATATATAGTGGTCGAACGAAAAACAACTTGTTTGGTTCAAGCCGTTCGAACCTCCAAAACAGTGTTCAATTGGAAAGGTTAAACTCTTTCGAACGCATTCAAACGAAAAATAGATCGAGCTCGCCCATGGCTGAGTCAACTCAGCAATCATAAAAACACTTAAAAATACATCGATTCTATGGGTTTCTTTGACAAAACACATACTATTCTTCATTTCTAAACATCCTACGGTGGATTTGTGGAGTTCTACGGTGCTATTGATGGAAAAATATAATTTTTCTAGAGAAAATAAAAAAAAAGGATAAAACTCTAAAAATAAACGGTAAAATAACTTATAAAGAGCATACATTTACTTTAGGTGGAAGAGTGTTCGACGTAGGTGGTGATTACAATGGTAGACAATGACGATTGATGGGCGTTCAAATGTTTTCTCTCATTTTCAAACGGTGGCGACGGTGATGTTCGAGAAAGCTCTACCCGTGATAACTTATATGTATAGAACCATTCGAACATTATATTTAACAATTCGAACGGTTTCAAATGATTGTTCGAGCGTTAGTATTTACCGTTCGAACGGTATTTATTTCAAATTTAGTAAAAATGTATATTATACTATATTATATTTATAATACCATAATTTAGTATAATATATATACTATTATAGTAGATTATATATATTGTAATATATATGTAATATTATAGTATATTAATATATATATATATATATATTACGATAGTATAATACTTTAAATTATAATGTCATAATAACTTACATATATTTTATTATAGTATAATAGTAATATATATATATATATATATGATAGTATATAGTACTAAATATATGAGTTTATACTTAACTAATATATATCATACTATATATTCCATTATACTTTACTATATATGTTATATATGATACTATATAGCATAGAGTATAGAGTACTAAAAATTTTTTTTTTTTTTGAATGGAGCATACTCATTTCATTAAGAAAACGAAGTTACAAATGTGACTTATTGATACAAGAAATTCTAATACACAGAATATCCAGTAATAAGCCAACTAACTCAACAGATATGTAGCTTCCCTACACACAAATACATTTGCGGTAGACATTGTCTTAACTTCTAATCAAACTTTCTCGAACCCGAGAAAGCGCTCTGTAAAAGCAGAACTTAAGGGTCCTCTCTATCCTCCCAGGGAAGAAGAGTACGGGACACTGCTATGGACATCAAATCCAAAGCCTATTCCTATTTTATTATAACTAACGCTAACAAACTACTATAAAAAACTACAATAACAACTACAAGACCACAAGCTCTGATGAGACCTCAGACGACAAGCCCACCGCAAGCATCGTCATTTCGAGCTCTGGTGGAGCGAGCACCCAGCGTACATATAGACCACAACAGCCCGGCCGTATAACCACCGGCCGTAGCATCGCCCAACACTCTCGAAAGCCTTGCCCCGGATTACGTCCGATCTAAAGGTCCAAACCTCACTCGGGTCAACAAAAACAACACCACAATAAGAAAACAAGACAAGCTACAAAAAACTGAAACGGACAACAACATAGAAACGAAACAAAAAACAGTACAAAAAAAAACAAAACGGATGAACAGTACACATTTGGTCGGCAATATTTCGTGCAGGACTGTTCACGCTGGAAGGAAAGCCGACGGTCAGACTTGGAAGACCTGGAGCCAGCGGTTCCACAGCATCCGAGCGTGGTGTCGGTAGAGGGTTCCTCGGTGGCGCGTGAGGGCCACGCGCCAACGCTGTCCGGATTTTCGTCCCGCGCGTGCGGTCTACGCGCCACTCCGATAGACACCGGATTTGGAGGTTTTGAAGATCGGCGGCTGGGCTTCACACCAGTGGGGCGCGTGTAGAGAACTGGTGGCCGGAAAGGCTCGAACGGCGATCCTCCCTTATTCGGCCTAAAAACACAAAGAAAAATAAAAACACTACACAGAGGTTAAAAACTAGACAGAGAAGAGGGAGAGGGCAAGGGGAGGGGGCGAGGAGCCGAAGCTCCCACCCCCTTTCAGCAGGTCTTGAGGTTTTGGACGAAAAACGGGTGTTTTTCGTTCGGAGCTAGAGAGAAAACGGGGAAGAAGGTCTAGCTCTGGTTTACCGAGTACTAATATATATGATGTTATAAATTTCTCTATACTTTACTATATGATCTTAGTATATTTGAGGCTATATATATGTGATACCCCGTATTTTAGTGTATTTTTTAATTGAATGATTATTTTATTTAATTTTAAATATTGGTTCTCTTATTTAAATTTATCATGTTTCTCGTTCGTTTAATTCTTATTTTTAAGTTGTGAAATTTATTTTGACGTGCTTTCTTGATATTAGTTATTGTTTGCATTTAAATTGCTCTTTGCTTTAATTTATTTTATTGTTGGACTTTAGTTATTTTATTTTATTAATATTGAGTTGTAGTGTTTTTATTTGGCTTTTATTTATTTTTATTGTGCATTTTTCTTTTGGTTGACTCTTCTGTTTTTGGGACAAAGCCTGTTTGAGTGTGTTTTATTTTTTGCCCAGCCTCTGAAAACCCACACCCCAAAAACCATGCCGTTTTGGGGCATCGTGTTTGAAACCCTATTATTCTTTTTCCTTCCTCTGTTGCGTCGCACCCCCTTCTTTGTTTTTATCTTTCTCTTCTCTGCTACTTGCCGCATCCTTGGCCTACATTTGCAAGCCTCAACATCCAGCTTTCACACATGGATTACCAAGCAAAGATTTCCACCACCGTTTCATGCCACAACACAACCTCGGATGCACTGTTACCAAACCCGTCCAGCAAGCAAATCGAGCACTTCCTCCTCCGTAGCACAATCCATTTCTGCCGTGCACCACTGTCCCCATCTCATCGAGAAGTTGTAGTGGAAACACCCCTGTTTTTGCTCTCCAAAAACAGAGTAGTTTCACTCAACCAACTCACCACCAGTAAGCCACCGCCCCACCTGTTGTCGCAGCTACAAGCGACGCCAACGCCCTAGCAGTCCCGTGATCTGCCATTGCCCAACCACCTTGGCACCGCCGCATTGCTGTTCTCTAGGTGAGTATCCCATGCAGTCTCTCTCTCCCTCTCGTGGCTTACTCTCGCACTCCCTCCTGTTCATCCCTCTTTGCCTCTCTCGCTTTCGTTGCCCAGCGTATGCAGCTTCGCCTCCGCACGCCCTCCCTAGCTTGACAGTCATGCCGCCACGGTATTTCTAGACCAGCCGTCGTACGCGACCCCTAACTTCTCCAAGCGTAAGTCCCTGTCATCACTACTTCTATTATTTCTGTGTTTTTGTTTCCGTTCACTGCTAGTTTTTCTGTTAAGGTGTATATATATATATATGTAAATTGTTTTGTTTTTTATAAGTATGTGTATGTATATGTATATATAAATTGTTAACCTAATAGATGAGTACTATTACCAGTGTATGTTCCAGATATATGTTTTCAAATGAGTGGTCTTTTTGGGTTTATGTTTAAATGGGTTTTGTTTTAAGACTCATAAAATATTATTTTTGTGTAGATAATATTTTAATAATATTGTTAACTAAAGGAAGTAAACCTATTTTTAAGAGAGGAGTTTTTCATGACAAATTTTATAAGATTTTTAAAGTAGTCAAAGTATTCTATTAATTTATAATATGTTGTTGGTATTTTAGATATTTTAAATATTACTTTTTATTGAGTTCCGTGATTATATTAATACTTGTTCGATTAAATTTATTATTCGGTACGAATTCGATTAAGTGGATATTCATGGTTTTAGAAAATGATGGTATTTTAGAAATTACGAGACTTTTAAGTTTTAAGGATTTAAAATAGGTTCTTTTAGCATTTTAGGTTTAAATATTGAAATATGTGGTTGATTGAGAATTTATGGGAATTACGTGATTTTTATAGGTGATGATTAATATTTATTCGACATTATTGAAGAATTTTTTTGAAAGACTAAGGAGTCCAGGTAAGCACGGTTCCTATGCTAGAGTTTGTATAAAAATAAATAAAATGTGCTAAGGTTGATTTTTGGAAAAATATGCATGTTTTGTTATGAAAAGAAATTTGAAATGACCTCAGTTATTTGTTCTACATGACTCATGAAATTCAATATAAGATTAAAGTACTTTCTGTCATGACTGGTGTAGATATGAGCAAAATTTTGTCATTCTGTTTCTAATCTATGCAAAAGAGAGCGAATATAAAAAATTGTGCATAAATCATATTTTTATGATATGATTATGTTCTGTTCTATTATGAAAATTTTCTGTACACTGATATAATATGATGCAATTTCTGAAACCTCTAGCATGACATTTTGTTTCTGTTAGTTCTGATCTTACTACGGGTGTAAAACTATGGCCTCTATTTGGGTTGGTACCAACTTTTCTATTTTCGGTGCACCTACTTTGGAAGCAAAGTGATTTTCTGCATGGTCTTTCTTGTGTGCACACTAGTCGGTACCGAGAATAATAAAGGGAAGATTCACATTCTGTTTCTGTTCAGTTGGCCGTCAAGATTTGCACAACCCTACAACGGGGGTTAAACATGAAATTCTGTTATGATATGATGTTTTAGTTATGCTGTCCCAAGGGAATTTTGAATAAGAATATTTTTGAATTTTCGCTCTGATATTTTTTATAACATGTTCTGACTCTGCATTCTGAAAATAAAAAATGTTTTGTTCTGCATTCTGAAGTCTATAAATGCTCATGTTTGCATGCTAGTATATGTTCTCTGCTTACTAAATTGTTGATCACTCATCCCCTTTATCTTCACAATATTTTCAAATGATTTTGGATTTGTTAGCTGAGAATCAAGCCTATGAAACATTGGGTGAGATGACTTAAGAATAGTGGATTAAGAATAGAATGTTTTTTATAAGTATTGGTGAATTGTTTTAATTATATTGTTGAAATATGAGTTTAAGTGACATGTAGAGGATTTGATATATAAGTATGTGTGGTTAATTAAATCTGAAATGTTTATGTTTGATTTGGAGCTTTTGAAAGTATATTAGCAGTGTTGGTGTTGATTATCAGGTAACATGAGTTAACTCTCCAGGCCCTCGAGGATGGGGCGTTGCAATATATGTAAGTACATATTACTAATACATATTATCTTATATTTTTCTTTATACTTTAATATAGTATAATATATATGATACTATATATTTGATATATAGTATATATTACTAATAGATATCATCTTACATTTCTATACTATAATATATATATGATATATAGTATAGATTACTATATATATGATAGTATATCTTAGAATATACATGATAGTATATATTACTAACATATATGATCGTATAGTTTTCTTTAATATGTATAATGATGAAAATAAAAATATATTTAAACATTAAAGTGATGTGTTCGAACGGTATCCATAAACTGTTTGAAGGCTATATTTGCATTTGAACTTATGAAAAAACCATTCAAACGGTTTATTGCAGTGGTGGGAAAATATTCCACCCATTAACTACTCCTGGAGTACCATTCGAATGTCCTTTGTAATCGTTCGACTGGTTTATTGTAGTCGTGGGAAAATATCCTGCCAATTAATGGCTCATGGATTACCGTTCGAATGCCCTTTCTCAACGTTCGAACGGTTTATTGGAGTAACGCAAAAATATCCTGCCAATTAATGACTCCTGGAGTACCATTCGAATGTTATGTGTAATTGTTCGAACTGTTTATTGCAGTGATGTGAAAATATCCTGTCAATTAATGACTCATGAATTAGTGTTCAAATGTCCTTAATTTGTCATCCTTCGAACGCTTCGACGAAAATTTTTGCCGACAGGAAAAATGGGGTGCTGAAAATTTTTCATGTTTGACCACCAATTATTTCCATTCAAATGGTAAGTGAGAACTTAAAACATTTCCGCACGCCATCGGTCCCTCATTTTTCTCTCTTCTCCGTTTTCTCTCCAAAATCTTCCATTTTCTTCACACAATCCTTCATTCTATCATCTTACAAAGAGGATTGCACACTTATTTTGCTTGGAGGTTTGGCTTTCTTTTTCATTTTATTTACAAATCTATTATTGATTATATTATATATATATATATATATTGTGTAGGTGTTTATTGGAGAAATCTATACTTTAATATAGTTGTTTATTGGTTTTACAATTTATATATATTCTGTAGGTGTTTATCAGATTAAATTCAAAATATGTTTATTAGAGGGTTGCTATTCGAAGTATATATGTTGTATGTTTGTAGTGTTTTCTGAATATGAGTTTGTGATGTTTTGTGAGATTATGTTTCTTCTGAACTGATTGGTGTTTGGATTCTGGGTTGAGACCATTCGAACCTTGTAATATTCTGTTCAAATGGATTAACATGTTCGAGAATGCACTTGACCCACACTCTAATATCATTCTGAGCACAAGAGGATATGTTTAAAGGCCAAGGGGAATGACGCCACAGGATTCTGGAGAAACTGCAATTTAAGAAAAGATGAGATTGAGTTTCTTCACCAGTGTTACAAATAGGACAGTCAAGGCTATCAACATCAATCTGGAAAAAATTCTTAATACAAGAACGAATTGGCAAGATGTTATTCAGAATTTCCCACCAAAAGAACTTTAGTCTATCCTGAATCTTAAGCTTCCAAAGACCCTTCCAAATATCAGGTTGAATACTGCTATTGTCCATCATTTCCTGAGCATGGGATAGTATTAAGGCAGCATATGCTGATTTAACACTACAGGATCCAGATTTATGGAAAGTCCAAACAGGTTTATCAATGAGATTGTGAAAACTTTGTTGGGCAAGAGGGATTTTTTCTATTTCATTCACTAAACTTTGACTGAAAATGGCTTGAAGCAGAATGGTATTCCATCTCTTAGGTTCCTCCATCATCAATTCCGAAACACAAAGAAGAGGGTCAATAGGAGTATTTGTATCTTTCCGAGTAGGTGTGAAGTTTAGGTTGGTAGGAATCCAAGGATCATTCCAAACTTTAGTGTTCACCCCATTATTGATTTGAAGCATAAACCTTTTTTCAGAAAATCCTTTTGCTTGAGAATACCTTTCCATATCCAAGAATTAGTATGTCTTTTAGTAGTACCCAAAAAGGGAGACATTTTCAGGTATTTACCGGCAAGGACTCTTCTCCAAATCGCATCAACACCCATAATCATCTGCCATCCAATTTTTTAAAGAAAAGCTTGATTAAAATCAGAGACTAACCTAACTCCCAAACCACCCATAGACTTTGGTTTACAAATAGAATTCCAGGATTTGAGAGTAAGATTATGGGATTTCTCTTC
This sequence comes from Juglans regia, assembly GCF_001411555.2. NCBI lineage: Eukaryota > Viridiplantae > Streptophyta > Magnoliopsida > Fagales > Juglandaceae > Juglans > Juglans regia. The sequence continues at coordinate 20,715,802 of NC_049904.1, forward strand.
CGGGAAACCCCACCAGAATTTCATGAAAGTACGATCAAGACTACTAGCAACACTTTTTCGAACCAAAACAGAGGACATGATATAAGAGGGCATTGAACTAGCAACCGTTCTAATGAGGGTAGTATGTCCTGCTTGGGAAAGCAGTTTTGCTTTCCATCCCACCAACTTTTGGGAGATTTTTTGCTGAATTTCCTGAAAATGAATTTTCTTTAAACCATTAAAGGACAAAGGAAGGCCTAAGTACTTTATGGTGGGAGAAGCATTCTTAAAGTTAAAAACTTCCTTGACTCTTTGTTTTTGTCTTGGCTGAGTGTTTTCACTGAACTTTATAGAAGACTTTCTAACATGGATTTTTTGACCTAACCATGAGGAATATTTTTCCAAACAATTATTGAAGTTGATTGTTGTTGAACTATTAGCCTTCCCCAAAAAAATAAGGTCATCAGCAAAAAGAAAATGCGAGATGGGGAGATTATTCCAACTAATCGAAATACCCTGAATGTTTCCCAAGTTTTCCTCATAAGTGATGAGTCTAGTGAGAACTTCCGTGCCCAGAATAAAGAGAAAAGGTGAAAGGGGATCCCCTTGCCTCAGACCTCTACTAGGCTTAATAAAGCCTCTTGGAGCACCATTTATAATAACCGAATACGAGACCGTTGTGATACACTCTTTGATCCAATGAACCCATATTCTATTAAAACCCAAGCTTTCCAGGATTCTCAAAATAAACCCCCACTCCATGAAATCAAAATCCTATTCCATATCAATCTTCATTGCCATGATACCATTCTTTCCTTTTTTTCTTTTCAAAAAATGAAAGAGTTCTTGGGCCAAAATAGTATTCTCATGAATAGTTCTACCAGGAATGAAAGTTGTTTGGTTTGGGGAGATGATTTTTGGAAGAATTTTCTTGAGCCTATTCGCCATAATCTTTGCAATGACTTTGTAGTAAACATTTGAAAGACTAATAGGCTTGAACTGATGAATAGTGTTGGGGTTACTAATCTTTGGAATTAAAGCAATGTGAGTACAATTTAATTCTTTTAAAAGCTTACCACTTATGAAAAAGTTCTGAACAGCTTTTATGAAATCATCTTCGACAATATCCCAGTAGTGCTTATAGAAGAGCCCAGTGAAACCATTTGGCCCGGGGGCTTTTCTAGATGGAGTTTGCCTAAGAGTGTGAATAATCTCTTCCTCAGAAGGAATTTCACAAAGAATGCTATTCTCTTGGTCAGTAACCTTTTTCAGGAAAGAGGGGCTCTAAACCCCAGTCTATACTAGGATTTGAAGTTGCATAGACATCTCTAAAATGATTCAAGAAAGAAGTTTGAATGACATGTTGATCCTCAGTCCAATTGAGGTTCACTTTAAGACTATCAATTGTATTTTGACGTCTTCTCACAGTGGTAGAGAGATGGAAGAATTTTGTGTTCAAATCCGTTGTGGTTAACCATTGAACTCTTGATTTTAATTTCCAAAGAATCTCTTCTCTCCTTAACAATTCATTCAATTCAGATTTGAGTTCTTCCTCCATGATCCTAGAGTCGAGATTAGGGTCATTTTCTTGGATATTCAAGAGAGCTTTGGTGGTGTCTCTTATGCCAGATTGTATGTGCCCAAAGTGATATCTATTCCATTTTTTCAGTGCAGTCTGAACTTGTTTGAGTTTTCTTTGAAGAATATAGCTCGAATTAGCAGTAAAATGACTATTCCAGGCATTCTGAACAACCATTTGACTAGTATGGTCTCTAATCCAAAATTCTTCAAATTTAAAACTAGCAAAGTGTCTTCTTCTATCCACAGTATCAAGCATGATGGGTGAATGATCAGAGGCACTTATGGAAAGATGTTGGAGGAAAGAGTTTGGAAACAGGTCCAACCAAGATTGATTTGCTATACCTCTATCAAGGATCTCTCTAATATGACCCAAACCATGTCTATTATTGGTCCAAGTGTATTTGGGTCCATGGTAACCTAGGTCAATCATGCCACTCTTATTCATGTAAGAATTCAGATTATTAGAGTTAGAGGAGCATAGGACCTTCCTCCAAATTTTTCATTCTGGCTACAGATAGAATTGAAATCCCCTATATCAAGTCTTTGTCCTTCAAAACTGGTTCCACATTCCATTAAAAAATTCCAAAAAAAATTCTTTTTTACTGTATTGGGCAGGGCAATAAACCAAATTAAGCAACCAAGGGGTATGCACAGGATCCGAATATACAAACATAGAGATTATATTACAATGAACATTTACAGGTTGCACTTCCAAACCTTCTAACCACAAAACCAAAAGACCCCCCCAATTGTCATTTGAGGGTGCATACACAAAATTTACAATAGAGAAACCTAGCCTATGTAAAATATTAGACATATTCGATTTAAGCAAAATAGTCTCCATTAGGAAGACTAAATTAGGTTTTTGGTTCCTGATTATAGCCCGTAAGCTTCTGATTGCACGGGGTCGGGCTAGACCCCGGGAATTCCAAGAGATTATTTTCATTTCTGCCCTGGTGGCAGTAACGGCTCTGCCACGACAGCCACATCATCTATACTTATGGATTTAAAAAACTGAGTACAAGAATCGTTACCAGTTGTGAGCTCAAATTTTCCGTATGGAGTGAACCTGAGTCTTTTTGACCTTCTGCAAACCACCTCACTTCTTTTCACCTTGTTGGGATTGACTGAGATTGCAGTAGAAGGGGCATTTTCAACTTGCAAAAATTGGCTATAATCCTCTTTTGCTTCAGAGCTTCCCCCATCTCCTAATTGAGAAAAATCTAAACTGGACTGAGTTTTCCAAATTTGGCCAAAGCTTGGCTAAAGGGGGTTGGGGTTTGAACAATTTCAGTAAGAGGTATGTGGTGGGAGGGAGGAAATGATGCGCTTACTGGTATCTCTGGGGTAAATGAGGGTGGGTTGCCAGGCTTAGGTAACTGAGATGGTCTAGCAAGGTATCTCATTGGAGGATGAGCATCTTGGAAAGGGCAGGACAAGTTAAACGCAGTGAAGGAATATGATGGATTGGTGTTCAGGTGGGTTGGGCTAGCTATTTTAACATTGCATAGAGTGGATGGACTGTAAGGATGAGGCGTGATGCTTCCTATCCTTGGGCTCTTTAATTGGGTTTCATTTAAATTGAGATGGATTGCCAAGATAGATTTTCCTGATGGGCTCACTAAAAGTGACACTGAGTGATTTGCATTTGGGCTCTGCAGATTTTCAAACTGAACCAATATTTGTTGAAGAAGATTCTTTTCAAAGTCTGGCAGAGCCTCATTAGTATCTGAGCTGATATGTACTGAAGGGTCTTTACTATTTATGAACGAAGAGGATGCACGGACTGCCGTCAGTTCAGGATTACATTGATCAACGGTCTGTATTTCATCAACAGTTGAGATCGACCTTCCAATGGATGACAGCAGGAAATGATTAGCTGTACTTTCCTTTATTAACCCTGACTACTTTGTCTCCATAGTTGAGATGCTGCCACCTGTCCCCTTCTTCATCTCGCCAAATCCCATGCATGCCAAACTTCCATGAAAACTTGAAGTATTACTGTTTAGATCATCTGAGAGGAACTGAACCACCTGAGAATCTTCCTTGCACTGATCTTTCTTTTGGTACAAAACTTCCTTCCCTTTACTCGACACCAGTGGAAAAAAATTCCTTGTTTCATTTGATGAAGAGAATTCTTCTTGTTGTTGCTGAACGTCCCTATGCTTTGGCTCAAAAGGGAATGATTGAGAATCATAATAAGAGGTCCTTCTAATGGTCTGTGTTTCTGCACGCATCCATGGCCCATAGTTTGATACCTCAGTTTTAGTATGGAGAGACAAACACACTTGTTGAAGATGACCCAAGCACCCACAGTAATAACAAAACTCCAATAAGCGTTCATACTTAAAACTAATCCATGTGGCTGGTTTACGCTTTCGGACCAATGGAAATCCTTCAGGCAACGGTTTCTCAACATTTATTTCAACTGTATTCGCATATATCGTCGCAAGAGTATACCTAGGCCTTTAGATTTTTGAACTTGAATGAAATTTCCGAGCTTTGTAGCTATTTTCTTAGCATTTACATTAGTCATAAACTCTAGAGGCAACCGATGAATTTGCACCCAAAATACAGACATCTTCATATCAACTTTGAGAAGACTTAACCCAGGTGGCCAGCAGCAGATTACCAAATGAAAACCTTTAATGTTCCATGGCCTTTGATCTAGAACCCTCTGCTTTTCAGTCTCGTTTGTGAATGTGAACAAAAACATATTAACATCTAAATCCTCTATTTTGAGTCCTATTGAAAAGCTCCATACTGACTTTATAGTTGCATGAAGAGCATGTTTATTAAGAGGACGAGATGATATTACTCTGCCTATGAGGACATGCGCTGATAGCTGTGAAGCTTCATCTGTTTCAGGCTCAAGGTCAAGATCATTCCAATTCACAAGGACAGCACTTTCAATCGAGGCTCCTACCATGGTTTCTTTAAGCAAAAGTGAGGGTTTCATGGTATTTGGAATAACAGAGTTTGAGACACAGGATGCTAAACTTGGATAACTCGAGAAGAAATAAGAACACAATTTTAATAAATTTACATTAGGTTTTGGGCAGTGAGTTAATGAGGGATGGAAAGTTTTGGATAACTTTTGAAAGGGTGAATTAATGCTGGTAATTAATGCTGGAAAAGATGGAAAGTTTTAAGTTGTTCGGTTAGATTCAGAAAAACTCAATTCAGGAAGGATTAGACTCACTAGAGAGATGGGATGAACTCATCGCGGAGCTGGAAGCGAAAAGAAAATTTTTATTTTTTGTTCAAACAGTCATTTAAGTGTTCGAATGGTTGTCTCATGAGTTGTAATATAAATAATTTAAAAATAATAAACATAAGAATTATTAATACTTAAACACATATTAATATTTAAAAGATAATTAATTAAAAACTATGAGGACTAACTTAACAAATAATAAAATTAAATCTTAATTAATACTTAAAAATAACTATAATGTACAATTAATCTAATAAGTAATTAAGTAAAATTTAATATACTAAGAATACTTAAAATACACCTAATATTAAAAAACATAATGTTTAGGATACTTACAATACACTTAATATTTAGAATACTTAAAATACCCATGATATATATAGATACTTAAAATATATAATAATTAAAATACATAATTAAGATTTGGGGATTCTCGTATCTTCTATTCTCGTATCATCTTTTTTTTTTTTTATAGAAGAGTCGGAAGCCACCTGTCCATTAGTGACTCCGTCCCAATTTTATTAAAAAAAACCTCACTTATGGCGAAGGAAAACCGTGGTTACAAAACCGATACTCGGGAATTACAAACATCCCTTGTATCTAAACCAAAACCCAAAGTCAAAATTACAAAACCACCTAAAACAGCAGACCCATCCTAACCTAACCAAAAACCTGCTACTCAAAAAAAACTGCCTATAAATACAAAACAAGACAGAAACCCGAACGCCTCCTCCACGAAACATAAATCTGCATGAACGAAAACCAGCAGCAACCGGCAACACGCACAGTTTAAGTCAATTAGTTCTTCCACCTAATTGAAGGGAGACCCCATTTATCAACTCTAATCAAACCCCGTAACAAAGGAGAAACCTCCCCCATACTCTGCCATTCCACATCACCATCACTTGCTCCCCTTCTAGCTAACCAATCCTCAACAGCATTTCCTTCCCTATGAATGTGCATAAATCGTATATCCATAGTAATGAGCTGAAGTTGCAATTCCTCCCAAAAATCCTCCAAATACCAGCTACCGCATCTGTTCTTATCTAACCATGCCAGAATCACTTTAGAATCCATTTCTATATCAACTGCACTGAAATTCATGTTCTTACAATGTTTGACACCTTCCAAAAGCGCTCTTAACTCCGCATAAGTACTATTACCATACCTGAGATTCTTAGCAAATGCTAACAGCAACCTCCCATGCATATCCCAAATCACACCTCCTGCCCCTGACTCACCTGGATTCCCTAGACTACTACCATCCGTGTTTAGCTTCACATGGCCTTGAGCCGGCTTAGACCATGCTATGTAATTAATCTGTTGTTGCTTGATTGGAACTCTCTGTATATTGAAACAATTAAGATTGTAAAAGTCAGTTTGAGTGAATTTCTTAGGCTTTGAAAACCCTTGACAGATAACGCCCACCCACTGTTTGATAGATTGCCACACAACTTGACCAGATTCCATCTTCCCTTCCATACGGGCCGTACATCTCCTAGTCTATAGCCTCCACGAAATAACTGTAGGTAATACACCCAATATGACACCAGCTTGAGAGGCATTTGAAGCCCTCTGAAACCAACTAAGGCAGGTTTCATACCAGTTTCTTCCAATTGGAAGACCAAGCAAAACTCTAATTTTTTTCCAGACTTCAGCAGCCACTTCACCAGCAAATAAAACATGATTTAAGTCTTCATATTTTCCTTGAATACAGCAATTGCATCTCGAGACTAAAGGGATACCAATTCTCCGAATTTTATCATCCACTGCTAAAGCTCCATGCCAAGCCTTCCACATTAGAACATAAATTTTTTTTGGAAGAATGTTATTCCAAAGCCATTTATGCCCCTCTAAATTCTGACCTCTAACACGAATACGTTCCCAAGCTGATTTTGTTGAAAACTTACCATTTTCACTAGTAGCCCAGATTAGCAAATCCCTTCCTTCCTTACAATTAGCAATAACCTCTAGAACCCGCTCTGCATTCTCAGCCCCCACAAGCCTCTCTAACCGAGCCATATCCCATCCTCTATCCAAATTACAATCTTTAATCTTCAAAAGAGGCTGTTCACTCACAAAACAATTTTCTGGAAGAGGACCCTGCTCCAGCCAATTATCATACCAAAAAAATACATTACCTTATCGAATTTTCCATTTAGAATTACTCAAAACTGTGGGAATACTTCTAACAATCATCCGCCAAAGCTTGTACCCTTTTGAGCATCCAGTAGCAACAAAGGTTTGTTCCCCACATATTTCGAACAAAAAAAATTTGTTCAAAGAGAATCCTCATTCATCAATTTCCAGGCAAGTTTTAAATGAAGGGCCTTCTGCATATCATCAAACGATCTAATACCCAAACCTCCTTCTATTGGTTTACAAATAGACCTCCAAGCAACCCATTTTTTCTTACTCTTTCCATCCCTTTCTCCCCAAAAAAAAAAGAGCTCATTAACCGATTTAATGAAGAAATAACTAACTTTGGAACTTTTAAAACTGCTAATTGATGTAACGCCATACTAGCCAGAACATGCCTCAATAGAATCACTCTACCCCCTGCTGAAAGTAATTTCATTTTCCAGCCACTAATTTTTTTTTTAACCATGTTCTCCAACTCTTCCAAATTGCCAACTTTCATTCTACCCGAAACAATAGGCACCCCCAAATATTTAAAAGGAAACTTACCTTCCGAAAACCCCATCAATCTTTTGAGATTCCTTCTTCTAGAAATCGGAAGTGTTTTTGAGAAATACATAGTAGTTTTCTCTTTATTAATCAATTGACCAGACCACTTTTCATAAGTATTCAAAATATCTAGAAGACACCGAATTGATCGACAACCACCATTAGTAAAAATGACCACATCATCTGCATATATTAGATGAGATACTAAAATCGTACCTCTAGGTTGAGAGAAATGTCCAAAACTATTTTCTGGCACCTTTTGTTTTATTAGTCGAGAAAGGACCTCTTGTAAGATAATAAACAAATAAGGCGACAAAGGATCACCTTGCCTCAATCCTCTACCACCTTTGAAAAAACCTTTCGTTGTACCATTCATTAAAATCGAGTACCAAGGTGTAGTAATACACTCCCTAATTAATCCACAAACTGTAGGAGAAAACCCAAAAGATTGGAGCACCATCAAAAGGAACTCCCACTCAACACGATCATATGCCTTGGCCATATCAAGCTTCAATACCACATTTCCCCCATGTATTTTTTTATTTATAGAATGGACCATTTCTTGAGTTAGACTAGTATTTTCAAAAATACTTCTTCCAGGAATAAACGCACCTTGCTCAACGGAAATAATTTTTGGAAGCAGAATAGCCAAACGGTTTACAATCACCTTTGAGCAAATTTTATAAAACACCGAACAAAGACTTATTGGTCTAAATTTCTCAAACCCTGTTGGCTTATCCACCTTAGGGATTAGGACCACATATGAAGGCGTATCAAATCTCGACCATTTACCTCCTCTAAAAAATTCTTCCACCGCTTCCATCATATCCACCTTAATAATATCCCAGACACTCTTAAAAAACCCGAACCAAAACCATCTGGCCCTGGCGCACTATTAGAAGGAATGGAGTCCAAAGCATTTTACACTTCATTAATCGAAGGAACTACACCAATAGCCTCATTTTCCTCCAATGAAATAACCGACGATATAATATGTGATAAATCCGGTATACTTTCTTGACTTTCTGCTTGTAAAAAATTTGAGAAATAATGGACTGCACCTAAATGGATCTCCTCAGGAGATCTCAAATAAGTTCCATCATGAAGCCTCATTTCCGTGACTCTTTTTTTCCTTTTATAAGATAAATACGTATGAAAGAAAGATGAATTTTGATCCCCTTCCGCATGCCATTTAAGTTTAGCCATTTGAGCCAATCTAATTTCTTCCCGGCTGCGCCAACTAGCTAATTCCATATTTTTACTCACAAGATCCTGTTCGAGCCCCGAGTCCCAATGCTGTTGAAGTTCGGATTCAATCTCCTCAATTTTAGTTTCTAACCCCTGAATATGAATTTCGGTTCTGCCAAATATACTTTTATTCCATTCATGTAAAGCACCTCTCAATCTTTTAAGCTTAAAAGCCAACTTCAGAAGTCCCATTCCACTCACTCCCTCTTTCCAAATTCTACCCACAAACTGATATAAATCTGGATGCTCAATCCACATTTGTTGAAACCGAAATGGAGAAGGCCTATACAAAAAAATATTAGACTGAAATTGAATAAACATAGGCAAATGATCTGATGTAGATCTCGATAAATAGCAAGTATTCACATTTGGAAATCTGGTCAAGCAACTGGCATTTAATAACCCTCTGTCCAATTTTTCCCAACTATGTGCTAACCCTCTTTGGCCATTACACCAAGAAAACCTTCTTCCCGACGATTTCATGTCCATTAAACCACAATTGTCAATCCAATTATTAAATTCCTCCATTGCCATTCTCGGACGTGATCTACCACCTCGACGTTCCGAATCTTCCCTTATAATATTAAAATCCCCTACAACAATACAAGGTTCATTTCCTAGTATTTGACCATTAAGGGACTCCCACACTTCTTTCCTATTAACCATATTACATTTGGCATACACAAAGCAACAAATGACAGTATTATCACCAACCCCAACACGAATTAAGATATATTGTTCTTTACAAAGAATCGGCTGAACTAAAATATCATCTTGCCAAAGCACCCAAATCTTACCAGACTCCCCATCATTAGTAATAACCTTATCCATATGTAGAAACCGAATGACATCCTGCACCTTATCCGATGAAGCAAAAGGTTCCATTAAACCAACAATTTTCAGTTTTAATTTCCTAACCAAATTTTTTAATCGACCTCTAGAAGTTCCAATCCTCTAATAGTCCAAGATAAAATAGGGCCAATCATAGAGAAAATTTATTAGGCCGAGAACTCACCCGATTCGAACTTCTAACCTTTTGAAATATTTTTCGAGCTCCTTTTCGCTTAGCATCCGCACCCTCATTATCCAAGGCATAGTCTTTTTGTTTAGAAAAATGTTCCACATTTAACTCCGTATCTGGTTCAGAAACCGTATCCTCCATACATTCAGGATTTTCCTCTGGTATTCTTTCTAGCTCCGAGTCTGAAACTATCTGCTCTACTCCTTTGTCAAAATTCAAATTACTCTCCAAATTTTCTTTGTTGACAGCCCCAGCAAACCTCTCTTCCGGCAACCCCTCCCCTGCCAAATTCACCATATCATTTATTTGCATGCCCTCTATTTCATCTTCTTCTATCTCCGCTACATGATATTCCTTACCAGAAGATACATTTTCTTCAATCAACCTAACTTCCATTTCTTGTCCCTCCAAATTTTCCAGAGGATCCCCCTCCTTTTCACCCAGGTCTTGATGTTGATCTTGTGCACCACAATCCCGTTGTTGATCCTAAGACAAATCTATTTTTTTTTTCCGGATCTCCTTTTTCCATTCCTACTTCCATCATCATCACTCCTTTGCCTTTATCCAACTCAACATTTATTTCAGCTTGTGGCTCTGTTTTTTTTTTCTTCAGTATCTTTTACATTCTTTCGCATCCAAATCTTTTCTCCATCTTTCTGATTCTTCAAATTACAGGTATGTGCATTATGCCCTTGAACTATACAATTTATACAGAACGCTGGAAGTGTCTCATAAAGAATTTCCTGCTTACATCCCGACCCTGGCATCCCAATCCAAAAATAAGAAATCGGTTTTTTTGAAGCATCCATCTCCAAGCATAAACATGCTCCATCGGTGCGAGTTGCACATTTTGTTGAATTATCTCTTCTAATGTATCTACCCATCGGAGCAGTGAAAATCTTTAGAAAAGATTCATGATAAAAATTTGGTGGAAGACCCAGCAGCAGAATCCAAACTGGGACCAACGACGGCTCCTCATCTTCATTAAAATATGGTTTCCAATGAAAAACTCGATACTAAACCCCATTCACCTCACAAGTTTCCCGAGAAATAGCTTTCAAGAAATCTTGCTCATTTGTCATTCGAATGAAAACATTTCTTGGTCTCCGCATAGCTGTAACCATCGGCATGCAAGATAATCCCCAGCGGAGATGTATAAACGACCGAATCACATCCAACGAGGGTCTCTGTCTTAGGAATTTCAATACAATAGAAAAACGAAAAGGTTCCACAGATCGAGCAATTTCCTCCTTAGTGAACTGAAAACATATTTCTCCATCCACGTACTTTGGCCCTCGATGAGGCACCGATAATTCTGGAAGTGGTTGTGGAACCACAGAGACCAGTTCTGCAAAGGAACGTTGACCTGCCTCGACATTCTTGGCCGCCATGGCCCCCTGGGAGGGCCTGATGCCAAACTCTTGTTCAACTTCCCAGATTCTTGGAGCTTTCTTGGAGCACCCTTTCGTATCATCTTGTATTCTAGTATTTTTTTTATTGTTGTGTTTTAATATCGTATCTTCTACTTGCCATTGAAATAAACCTTAGACCCGTTCGAGAGTTATCAATCATGTTGAACGATTGATTGATAACTTTTGAATTGTTCAGAGTGGATAGTTTGAGATTGTACAATCATTCTTGCAAACTATCAAACTATATATGTTACATCCGACATTATGATTTTGGTAGAGTCATCCCTTATTGTTTACTGGATATGTAGTTTCGGTGATGGTGCATCGATGTATTACTCGTTAGTGTGCACCACCAAATGAGCATATTTGGAGAACTATGGGGAGATGTTTCCAAAATTTTGTTGAACGTGATAGATAATAGTTGGTAGGTTGACGATTATGATCTTACAATCCCGAATGGGATAGGACAAACTACCCAGTGAAATGAAGAAATTGCACAATATATTAGAAAATTGATTGTTTGTTGATATACGTAACTATTTGCAGTAGGATATTGGACATGGATAAGAGTTAGATGCGAGTTAGTGATCGGTTGGGTGAGGATTACAATGTATATGCAGAAAGAGTTAAGAAATTTTTGGAGTTCGCATCCTGTACAATTGGCAGTGACATCGTATTAAATGCCCATGCCGACTTTGCAAGAATTTGCATTTTCATAAGATAGAGTTGGTGAGACAGCATCTATACCGATTGGGTCTTACATAGAGAACCGCATCCAACATCATTCGAACTTCGAGATGAAGAAGAAGACATTGATGAAGATGTACATCATGAGGTTGTTGGTGACGATCCCGAAGAGGATATGGAGCAAATGTTGGGCGACATTGCTACAGAAAAGTTTATGGATGAAGGTAATACAAATGCATCAAATTCAAATGATCTGTGTCATAACACTTTTACCCGCTTGTGAAATGATTCACAGTATGAGTTATATCCAGGTTGTAAAAGGCATAGTAAGTTGTCATTTACAGTTAGACTGTTTTATATAAAATCCATGTGCCGAATATCTAATAAGGTTGTCAATATGTTGCTCGAGTTGTTTAGAGAGGCACTTCCATCAGACAATATTTTACCCCGCAACTTCTACAAAGCAAAACAGTTGAAGAGAGGACTCGGGTTTGATTACAATGTAATACATGCATGTAAGAATGATTGTGTGTTATTTTGGCGAGAGAATGAGCAGTTGAAAGAGTGTATTTGCCATGAATCAAGAAGGACAACTAAGAAGCAGAATGCGCTGCAGAAGGTCGTACGTCACTTTCCATTGATATCTAGATTACAACGGTTATTTATGTCATGTTCAACGGCTGTGGATATGACATGACACTCATCATCTAGAGTCAAGAATGATAATATTTTGTCACATCCTGCAAACTCTTAAGTTTGGAAAGAATTTGACGTGGAACACCCATGGTTTGCTGAAGAACCTCGTAATGTTCAACTTGGGTTAGCAACATATGGATTTAATCCGTTTGGGAATATGAGTACTAGTCATAGTACTTGGCCGGTTGTACTTATGTCGTACAATCTACCACTGTGGAAGGGTATGAAAAATTCATATTTCATGATGAATTTGCTCATTCCAGGTATAAGATCACTGGAAAATAATATAGACATACACTTGCAGCCACTGATAATAGAATTGAAAGATTTGTGGGAGAATGAGGTCTTAACATTTGATTCATCAACAGGCAAGTCATTTAAGATGCATCATACTACGGTGTTATGGACAAAAAATAATTTTTCTGCTTATGGAAACTTGTCAGGTTGAAACACTAAGGGAAAATTGGCGTGTTCAACTTGTAACAAACATACCCAATTTGAATAACTTACATATGGGAGGAAGCTATGGTTCATGGGTCATCATTGATTTTTACCTGATGACCATAAATGGCATGAAAATTGTAGAATGTTTGATGGCACTGTTAAATGGGGGCACCCTCCACCATTCTTGTCTCGCGAAAATGTTATTGCACATTTTGTGGATGTCGGAAGTAATGATTTTGGTAAAAAAAAAAAGGGAAGAGAAAACGAAGTGTGAATGAGTTGAATTGGACAAGAAGATTATATTTTTTGAACTCCCCATACTGGTCAACGTTAAAATTGTGGCGTAGTCTCAATGTTACGTATATTGAGAAAAATATATGTGAGTCCGTGTTAGGAACATTGATATCAATTGAAGGTAAAATGAAGGATAATATAAACTCACGAAAATATCTAAAGCGGTTGGGAATTAGACCTAAAATACACTTGCAACAAAGTGGTTCGTCTGTTTACATGTCAATTGGGTGGTATACATTGTCAAGGAACAAAAGGGCCACATATTGTGAGTGGTTGCACCTGAAATACACTTATCGGACGGGTATGCCTCGAATCTAACAAAGTGTGTGTGAACAAATGACTGGAAAATGACTGGACTAAAAAATCATGATTGTCATATACTTTTACAACGTATCTTACTTGTTCGTATTCGTGGGTTCTTGACTAGAGATGTGCGGGTAGAGTTAATTGGGTTGTGTGCATTTTTTAAAGATTTATGTGCGTGTGTTTGGAAAGTTGAAATACATAGTGGGTAATAAGGCCCACCCAGAATGATCAATTGCAGAAAGATATATTGATGATGAGTGTCATGCATTCTATTCCAAATACTTCCATGGCGTTGACACATGATTTGATCGGTTGGAAAGAAACTTTGATGTTGACCAAGTAAGACAACGGAATGGATTTTCTGTATTTTTCCAACAAGTACGTCCACTTGGTGTTTAGCGTGGTTATGATTTGTGTGAAAGGAAGTTCGAGAAAGCTCAATGGTACGTGCTAAATAATTGTCCTGAGATAGAGAGCCACTTGAAGTAAGTTCAAATTAATTGTTAATTAATCATTGAATTTACTTATTAAACAATTATACGAATATACCTATTGTTGGTAATTTCTAATTTCAGTAATTATATTAACGTGCTCAAAGAATTGGGAGTAAATGATATAGACTAGAGACATGAACAGAAGTTCCCGAAATGGTTCGAACAATGGGTATTGGCATTAATACAGATGCGATTTTGCACTAACGATTGATTGTTAATGGTTGAATGTTTATGCTTTATTTAATATGTAAGTTGTACAAATGCATGTTAGTAATCTGAACGATATATTAGACAAACTATATGCACTGGCGCGTGGCACCTCTAGAGGTGCTGCTCAATATTCTGAATGTATTTCTAGGGGAAGTAGGCATCACATAATTGATTGAGAACTTTATAGGAAAACACAAAATAGTGGTATTATTGTCGAATGAAGTCATAATGGAGACAATATTGATTTCTATGAAATTATCATAGATATAATTGGAATGAGATATGTGGGGGAGCTTGTGGTTTATATATTTAAGTGTGATTGATGGGATTTAAGCAATCCTAGAAGGGAAAAATGCCACGATGATATTTTCTGAGTACTAATACATCAAAAAAATACTATGAAGATTATCTTTTTATTTTGGCTTTCCAAGCCTCTCAAGTATTCTATTTAGCTATTCCTTAGTTAGGAAAGCAATGGCAAGTAGTACAAAAGTTTTCTCCTAGAAATATTTATGACGTTATCCCTGAAGCGGAGGGACAAGATGAAGAAGAAGATGATCCTTCTACTCAAGAAGCATACCAAGAGAGTCAAACTGCCTTTAACTTATTTGTGGATTTGAGCCAGTATGAGATGATCTCATTACATATGGAAGATATTGAGGCTGAAATAGTTGAGGTGACAGTTGATCAAAATGTTGAGTTATCTAAAGTATCTACAGATGATGAGAGCAAATCTATAGATGAAACTGATACAAATGATTGACCAGTTTTATGTTCACATTATACAGTATCTTGCAATTATGCCACCAAAGAGGAAGGAAGTTCGCATCCCATCTCCACCTGTTCCTAGCTCTTCGTCTAACTCACCATTAGAGACTGACTCTACGAAACAAGATAAATAGCTAATACTCATTTTTCAATTAAGATAATTGATAATTGATACAAGGTAAATAACTAATATTATTTTATAAAGATAACAGTACAATCTCATCATAGACGAGACATTACTAGAGGTATGACGTTGGAGAAATATCGTAAAGTAGGTAATATTATAGTTAACATTCCTGACAAACATACCGGAGCCGAGGGACAACATGCAACTTGGCTTGCATAGCATATGGGTGCTCTTACATGGACTTATACACCTTTGGCTACGAGTTCATGGCATAGAGTCCTGCAAGATGTGAAAGAGCTTATAAAGAAGCATTGTTTGGTACGTAATATTTAAATAATAGATTTATATTGATATTATTTAATATTCTAAATGATAATATCTTTGTGTATATACTTTTTTAAGGATGACTTCAAACTAAATTTTGGTCTGAGAGAGGAGCGTAAGACTGTCGAAGAGCTGATGTGTAATGCATTCTGCAAGTGTAAGGCGAGGTATCACGAGCATTACAAAAAGTATGAGAACAAAGAAGATGCATGCCAGCATCCTTTTCAAGATGTCCGACTTGAAGATTGGGAAAAACTTTGCGACATGTTTGAGGATCCATCATATAAGGTAAATTAAATGAATTCTTTATGTGTCATATTTGTAATTTTCACTTACTAATTTTTACAAATTCTATGCAGGAGCGAAGTTCTATAAACAAAACAAATAGATCGAAGTTGAAGTTTCATCATCATGCAGGCTCAAGATCTTTCCATCGCCTCTCTCAGAAATTGGTAATGTACTCTTTTTTTTTTATTCTATATAGTTTGTTTTTAATATTGACTTTATATCTTAACAATGTATCTTGTAGAAAGAGTCAGACACCAATTATGATATGACAAAATTATATACTGCATCACATACAAATAGTAATGGAGAGTGGACTCATCGTAATACTCGTGAGAATTATGTAAGTATTATAATTTGTTTAAACTAAACATATTTAAATTATTGTGTCAATATTAATTTTATATGTTGTGTGTAGAATAAGATGGTTGCCCTCTGTGCTGAAGCTGCATCAGATCACAACAAGTGATGTTGAAACTTTTACACAAGTTCTGGGTCAACGTTCAATATTACCTTATTTGTTGTAGTGTGCCTCACTTTGACCACTTATGTATTTTATTTTATTTTTAATTTTTTACTTAATGATTAAAGAAGTGATTTTTAGTATATTGGTGTATTTTTTTTATTGTTTAAAAATATTGAAATATGTTAAAAAAATATGAAAAGAAAAAGAAGAGAAAAATAAAAACACAAATTTGTGTTAGGCGGCATGCCCAATGGTCATTGCTGGGCGGCAGCCTCGCACTACTCTTACCTATATATATTATTGTATATGAATGAAATTAGTTATTAACTTATGAAAAAGTGAAAAAAAAAAGATGAAAAGTGAAAAAAATTTACATAAAACATTTAGCATAAATTCGGTCATATATAAATATTTGGTATGCTAAATACGTTGTAGTGCCCATAATTTTTATTGACTTCAGCATATTTATATTTAGTTTTTATACCCATTGCCTGGAAACTTTAAGTCAATGTAATCATGAAGTATTCCATTAATTCTCAATGACCATATAATAATTATATACCATAAACGGTAACTTCAACAGTACAAGTATCTTTTTCGGAATCTCAAAATACCCTTTTATAATTAAGAAAGACATATAAAGAAAAGATTTAAACAAACACATGGCTGATGTCAGTGAGCTTCCACATCTCTTAAAGACTTTGTTTTGATCTTCTTTAGCGTGGCTAAAACAATTTTCATGTTAGTTCTTTGTCCAGGCAACTCTGCACAACAATCTAAAGCCAATCCCATAATTGAAGATATGCACTCCTCCAATGCAATAGAATATCTTTCGTTTCCCAGCAAGCTGGCATCAACAATATCAATTGCTGAGATGGGCAATGCTTCATTTACCCACCGCTTCAAGCTCATTTCTCCTGCAAACAAGTCATCTGTAGGTTTTTTTCTTGTAAAAGTCTCAATGAGTAGAATGCCATAACTATACACATCCCCTCTTGTAGACACAACTCCTCCTAATCCATACTCTGTGCATAACATTACAACATATTGTTAGAACTTCAATATTTGATAGTAATGAAAAACAAAATCGAAGCAAAATTGATATATTGTGTTAATGAATGTTCTATCATATAATAATACTCAGTTCTGTACGAGTAAAATAACGAGTACGAGAGTTTTAGTGGTAAATTAAAAACATACCTGGTGCCATATACCCCAAAGTAGCAAGAGTTATGGTTTGCATCATAGAATCCTCACCACATAAGAGTTTGGCGATACCAAAATCAGCAACATGTGCAACCATATCCACATCTAACAAGACGTTGCTTGGCTTCAAATCACAATGAACAATAACTGCTGAGTAACCATAATGAAGGTATTCCAATGCTGATGCGACATCAATCATTATATTCAGCCTTTGTAAGAAATTCAAACAACGGTCATCAGAGTATAACCACTTCTCTAAGTTCTCGTTTGGCATGTATTCCAATACAAGTGCTTTGAAGTCGACGTTGCTACAAATGGTAATGATTTTGACCAAATTGCGATGACGAGCATTCCGTAATACCTCACACTCTACATCAAAACTCTTAAATGCCCCTTCGACTTGCAAGTTTATAACTTTTACTGCAATATTCATCCCATCTGAAAGTGTTCCCTTGTATACTGATCCAAAACTCCCTTCACCAAGTAAGTTGCTTGAGTTAAACCTTTCTGTTGCTAGTAGAAGTTCTTGGCGAGAAATTCTTTTCCATGTAGTTAAATTGTACAAGTCTGCCTGCAGTGAAGATCTAGGATTCTTTGTTTTGCATATTTTATAGGCTAATGAAGGGATCACTACTAGCATCGCTAACCCAATTGTTGGTAACAAATACTTCAGTAGATGCGATACTATGGCCTTTTTTTTGTGAGGAGAACCTTCTTCACATGGAGGAACTTGTAATCGAGGAGCACCACAAAGCGCATCATTTGAGATAAACAAAGCAGGCCATAAGTGTACAAATGGCCCTCCCGTCGGAATTTTCCCTTGTAGATTATTGAAAGAGACATTTAGATACTTCAAGTACACAAGTGCTTCTAAGGACTTGGGAATTCTTCCAGATAAATTGTTACAGGAAAGATCTAAGATCTCCAAGCTTAAAAGTGCACCAAAAGACTCTGGAATTGAACCTTCTAGTTGGTTGACTGCTAAAGAGAGATTAGTTAGATCTATGAGACCACCAATTGTTATTGGGATATTCCCTGATAGTTGATTTCTTGATAGATTCAACATCCTTAGGACTTTCATATCTCCAATCTCTAATGAAAGAATGCCAGTTAACGAATTGGATGACAGGTCAACCTGCAAGAGATTTGTAAGGCTCCACAAGCTCAAAGGAATCGTGGATGTTAATTGGTTGAAACCTAAGTAGAGAGATCTTAGGGAAGTTAGATTGCTTATGCATGTTGGAATATGTCCAAAAAGCTTATTGCTATCTAGAGACAAGGCATACAAACTCTTTAGATGAGAAAGATCAGACGGGATATGACCCTCTAGTTTATTAGCTCCAAGGGACAAACTTTGTAACATGCGCAATCTTCCTAATGTAGTTGGAATAGGTCCTTTCAATTCGTTGTTGGATAGTTCCAAAATAATCAAACTACTTAGATTCCCAAGCTCTGCCGGAATGCTTCCCTTAATATGGCAAGAAGATAGGTAAAGTCTTTGAAGAGAGAGAGAAAGGTTACCAACGGAATTGGGAAGGAAGCCATGAAGGGGATTTAATGAAAAAGATATTATTCTAAGATTTTTGCAATTCGATAAGTAAAAGAATAAACTCAATTCTTGACTTCCCATGGTCAAATTATTAAATTCCAGGTTTAGCCACTCGAGGAGCCTTAAATTACTAAGTGCTTCTGGAATTATGCCCGACAATGAGTTACGACTCAAGTCTAGGAGAGTGAGCTGTGAAGCATTGGAGATGGAGTTGGGAATTCCTCCGCTCAATTTATTTTCTGGAAGACCTAGTTGTCTGAGCTTCGGAAGGAAGAGGCCCATATTTGATGGAAGATGGCCTGAAAATTTGTTATACCCCATTGAAATAGTTTGTATAGTTGAGATGTTGAAGATCTCGGATGGAATTGGGCCAACAAAACCATTGATTACGGCGCTAATATACTCTAGACTCTGGAGGTTACCAATTTCACTCGGTATTGAACCTGTCAAAATATGAATATATATGTACTTCTATTAGAACAAAAAGAAGAAAATAAAATAAGTAGTGGTTTTAATAATTTAGCATACACAAGTTAGCAGTAAGAAAACCAAGACCTCAAAGACCATGTAGATGACATATTTACTGATTGAGTTACCGCTTACTAATTTGTTATGTGGGCCATGGAGGTGTTATTAGTTGTAGTGAATGATCTGTGACTGTGATACAAAATATCAACAAGTTTCCTCCTACTCAGAGCATTTGTGAGCGTTATATTTTCTTGGTGTACTTGAATTACAACCCTAATTACCTATAATACTTGAATTCTTTCCCATATAAATCATACATGATGTGCTCATGAAGAGGCGAGTAATATTGTCGCAAAAATCTTTGGTGCTTTTTTGGTCCCCAATCGCATTCTTTCATTGATACACATTATTGCAACCGTCTTGTAATGCTCTGATGCGCATTCCAACAGAAATAAACACAGCCCACACCTCTTTCCAAACAGATCAACAACACACACTTCTCTCCCAATCAACACAATTAATCATTTTAACACACTAACCTACCTAGACAAGCCTTGTAAATTAAAGCCTTTTCCCAATCCAGCCACTTGACTTGTCCAACCCACCAATTATAATCCAAGCCCTAATAAGGCAAATTCGCTGCACCCCACAACTTGGCCCTGAAGTACTCATGGCCACCTATATACCCTTGAACTCAAATCCACTCACTGCCACCTTACCACTGAAACACTATGATCCATTGTCGCCTTCTCCACCCACCTCATTAACGATTAACTAGATTTATACCGTTGTTATAATTTATGGAGTATATCATTATATATAGCTTATAAGGTCACTACTTTATTCATTTTCATATTATAACCATGATTTGACTATCAACTTAGTTTCTATTGTAGCAAATTGATACTATCAGGATATATATCTTCCTAATTTATATATGATATAGAGAATTGTGCCTAGTATGTTGTTTGAGTTTGCCCCTGATCACTTTGACCACTCATGTATTTAATTTTTTTTTACTTAATGATTAAGAAAGTGACTTTTAATGTATTGGTGTATGTTTTTTATTTTTTAAAAATATTTAAATATGTAAAAAAAATGTGAAAATGTGCCTAATTTGTGAATATATTACTTTTATTCACAAATTTCTCCGATACTCCAAGTCATGTTCAAACATGCCCTAAACATCCCTTCAAAGTTGTGGATGAATTCAAACACTTATATTAGCCTCATTAAGTTCCATATATATATATATATATATATATATATATTTCCGAAGGTACTTCTGATCCTTTTTGTATATATTTTCAATTGAAAGGTATTTAATCTGATTGAGTGAGCGAGAGAACATGTATACAAAACCCATAGCAGTAATATCCACATAAATAATTGACTAAAATAAGAGTCATTTTACCTTCAAAGTTATTTTGATCAAGATATAACTCGGTAAGCATGGTTAAGTTTACTATGTTCGGGAGTATTCTTCCTGTGAAGTTATTTATAGCCAAATCTAACAGTTGTAGGTCTTTGCACTTGAACAAGGAGCTGGATGCGATGGTACCTGTACAAAGTTTAAAATTTAGAAACAAATTTATATTTTGGTAAGTGACTAAAGAAAATAATTGATTATTTTAAACTAGAATATTCTATTATATCAGTCGACTGCAATATATTCTCTTCTTTTTTCTTCGGTTTTGGATAGATAAGGTGAACTATCCCCATTAATTGTCAAGGGATATTGATCTTATAACAACTCTTTTATAACAATCTTACAATTCTATATAAAATGGTTGGTATTTTTGTAACATTAAAATTTATTTTTAATGAAATGACATAATTGCAACGGTTGATTGTAAACGAAGCTATAAAATAGTCTGGGCGGCGGCTTTGGTTCACAATGGCACTCTATGGCCGGGAGATCACGAGGGAAAGGTAGAAATCTAGGGAGAGGGGTTCTGAGAGTGAGGCGGTTGTGGTTGGTGGTGGCCTAGTAGCACACGAGGTAGGGATGGTGGTTTAGGGAGAAACAAAGACAGAAACAAAGGCGAAGAGAGAGACAGGGTAGGGTAGTGTTTGATGGTGACTACGTGGAAGAGTGGTTGGCCGGGCTTGAGCTTTTCGGTGGCTGCATTCACGGCAACTTTGTGGCTTCTAGCGGTGGTTAGTGCCAGAGAAGGGAGGGAGAGGGTGCAGAGCACAGGCCAGATAGGATGGCGCAGTCGGAGGGGGAGGAAAGAAGAGAAGAGAAGAGAGGGAAGAGAAGGAAAATTGGGTTTTGGGAAACTAGATCCTAGCCCTACACTAGGGGTTGATTTAAATCAAACTATTTGCCACGATTCATTCTTGCTGCAACATCTAATAAAGTTGGGATTTATGGCCCTTTTTTGGAGGACTTATTTGCGGCGACAAGAAAAGGCCATTTTTACTAGTGAATTTTTTATCATCGGTCGTGATCTCACTGCAACAGTCTGACTCATTTTTCATAAACATCCTTTGTATGATCAATCTTGTATTTCCCACCATGGTGTGCTTTGGGAAAAACAATTCGTAGAGAAAGGCCAAATTTGTTGTAGTGGTTGTTTATGAATGAAAACAAATTAGATAACTTATTTTCATTAACGAGCAACTTGAAAATTAAAAATTAAAAATAAATAAAGAAAGAAAAAAAGTGGAGGGGTAAAAGCCAAAGGTCCCCGGCTAACTAGCTAGCATTTTCCAAAACAAAAGGTAATCCTTCCTAATTTTTGTGCAACTATGACCCTCAAAAGAGATGAAGACATTTAAAAGGAAGAAGTGAAATATCACCAACTTAAGTCTTATACCAAGAGTGACCTCAAACTAGAGGAATGATAACTGAAATTCTTTTTATTTTTTATTTTCAATCAAGAGTCAAATGGCAACCCAGAAGACTTCATTAGTAGAGAACATTATAGTTTATTTTTTAGGTATCTTTAACTAACAGAAACTAAATTAATCTTCGAGTTTCCACATGAACTTGACAACAGATTGTGCCTAATTAATCAGATACTATCATAGAACATATTTACTAAAACAATGCATCTGGTCGTATTCATATATATATATATATATATATATCTAATTGACTGAAACAAAACTAATCATACCTTCAAATTTGTTGTCACTAAGATATAACTCTGTAAGCATGGTTAAGTTCCCTATTTCCGGAGATATCCTTCCATTGAAATTATTCATGGAAAGGGCTAGAACTTGTAACTGCTTACACTTGTACAAAGTGGACGGAAGTTGACCATGAAGTTGATTGCTACTCAAAGAGATAGCTTGTAACTTAGGAAGATGATCAAAGATGTACATTGGTAGTGTACCAACCAACATGTTAAAGCTTAGATCAATGACTTGCAACGAAGATACGTTGACCAAGATGGATGGCATCGGACCCGCAAGTTTGTTTCCTCTAAGACTAATTTTCTGCAAGCCAAATATGTTGAATATAGAGGAAGGTATGGATCCTGAAAGTTGGTTATATGCAAAATAAAATTTTTGCAACGAAGTTATGTTAGATAGAAATTGTGGAAAAGTACCTATGAATTCATTGAATCCAAAGTTTAAGTATTCCAAGCGATAAAGACGCGACAACTCATTTGGCAATGAGCCATGAAAACTGTTGTTTCTTATGCTTAGGCTAACAAGGAACGAAAGGTTCCCAATGTGCGGAGGAATGGTACCAACAAGGCCCATGTAGGAAATGTTTAAAGCTTTGACTCGGAGATGTTTAGAACCACAAGTGACACCGACCCAATTGCAAACAGAAGTAGAGGTGGACCAATTGTTTGTTAAAACATGATGAGGATCATAAGAAACATGATCTTTCAAGGCCAAAAGAGCAGATTGATCTGTGGTAATGTTGAGAATTGCAGCATTAGCAAAGACGTTAAACATGCAAGACTGTACCAAAAATAATGTAATAAAGTGGAGGATGAGAAAACAAGCTGCTCGGACGTTGGCCATGAGTTTGTAAATGGATTGAGGTACTCGATTTGTGTTGCAGTACTTGTACTCAAACGAAGAACGAGTGAGGTTGATATTTAAAGAGGTTGTGGGGTCTAGAAATTCATATTATTTGTGAGTACTATTCTTTTCGAATCTTTCAAAATATCTAAATTAAAAAATTAAAAAATTAAAAAAAAAAAATATTGTCCTGGTCATGACAGCTAGCTTGTTTGCCGTCTTTAATTAGACGTTGATAGATCACATGCCAGTAGGGGTTGTGACAGCTAGGAGTATTATACAAGGCATGCATTTACTTTGTCATAACCATTTTATCAAATTCATCGGACATGATGCCCCATTAATTAGTCATTGTTGATTTTTCATTAGAATATCTACATTTTCTAGCCCCTTAAATGGTGCACGGCGACATTCTTATTGATGTCGAGCTAGCTAGGTCTTCATTGTAGAAATTTGAGCTTCAAAACTCATGATGTTTCGTAGTGACGGATGGATCGACTTGAAGGACTCGAATTTTCTGCCATTATTATTAGCGAGTGAAAGCTTCCATGCAAGGCTGGCCTTATTCCAAACATCATCTCACAAATTAGTGAGCGTGCAAGTCTTGGACATGTCCCATTCCACTGATCTTTATGGGAAAATTCCAAAGCCCTCAGTTTTGAGTTTTATAATAGTAAATTATATTAAAAGGTTTTAAGTAGTATCAGAAAAATGTATTGTGCAGCTAGTTACACTACAACACAATTGCTTTTTAGTGACGGTTGGAAAATTGTGACAGTCCCTAGACCGTCACTAAAAGGCATTTTCTGTGACAGTTTTTGGAAACCGTCACTAAAGATAGAATGAGATTTTTTTACATTCGAACGTATGGGAAATATGCGTTCGAACATCACATATACGTTCGAACGTTATGTCTGTTTACGTTGGAACGTAAAATGTTTTGGCGCAACCGTTCGAATGTTATTAATTTTACGTTCGAACGTAAAATGT
The DNA here is from genome assembly GCF_001411555.2 of Juglans regia. Taxonomy (NCBI): domain Eukaryota; kingdom Viridiplantae; phylum Streptophyta; class Magnoliopsida; order Fagales; family Juglandaceae; genus Juglans; species Juglans regia. The sequence goes on from NC_049904.1 coordinate 20,740,249, forward strand.
TTGCACCAATGTTCGAACGTTAAGTAATAACATTCGAACGTTCATTGTAAATTTAAATTAAATGACTTTAATTTAAAAATTATATATTTTTATTGTGCATAATTTGTGAACAAGTCTAAAAAATTGAATTGTATATATTTATATATACACACTTTGTAATATATAAATATATATTATTGATTTATATATATTTGAAATGCAGTGATTTAGTATTAAAGTTGAAAATATAACATCAAAGAAGATTAAAAATTGAAATGAAAAAACGATAAAAATATTCCATAATATTTTTCGTTACAAATATTAAAAATAAAATACAAAAATTGATAGAACGTAGTAAACAACAGTCAGATGATAACGTTATCCGCAAAAGTCGAACTCCGTACTTCCTCAGTCAAGGTATCAACCTTGTCGTTGAGGATAGTTACACGATGGGTGAGTTCGGCAACAGACGCCGATATAGCCTCGAGCGATCGATCGATCTTATGATCAATATGCGCAGTCAGCTGTGAGATGACCGCATCAACCCAAGCAGGCCGCACATCTCCTGCAGATGTACTCGGCGTATGCTGACTACTACTCCCGACATGACCTGGCTCAGGCTGCGTCGGAGGAACTAGATCCTCTACAGGGGGTGGCTGACGTCCCCTCGCCTGTCCAATGCTACGCCGATGCGTGGTCATGTCGAGGGGGCTCATCTGATCTTTGACCCGCTCCTCTGGCTGGGTCGGCACTCCCCGTGCAAGTAATAGTCGGCTGATGAGGACACCATATGGGAGATTATCCGTGGAGACGATGCTCGCCTCGTAACGGATCCTCTCAAAAATGTGCAGTGGCAAATCTATAGGATCTCCACGTGCCACTCGTATCAAAAATTGTGCCCGAAGCCGACTAAATGTGGTTTTATGAGCCACAGGATCGACATTTGTTGCAACAATAAGGTGCAACATGCGGAAGAAATGCAGCAGATGGTTCTGGTTGAAGGCGTTCTTCCGCTCGATCTGCATGCGATCCCTCCCGGTGAGGATGTAGAAATCCTCGTCTCGGTCATCATCCCGAGCCTCGACGCCAGTATCCTCAGCCTCTGACTGGCCTGCATCATCGGCTGATGCTGGCTCACATCCCCGGCCAGTAGATGATGCAGAAGTGCCTACATCCTCACGGGGTGTTGAGTGTGTAAATGTCTGAGCACCTCGATGAATCCCGAGGTGCTCGCCGATGACATCTGCCGATACCTCAATGGAAACACCGCGTACAGTCACGGTGTGAGAGGATGCATCCGGAGGCATGTCACACATCCCCATATAGAATTCTTGAACCATTGAGGGGTATACCTTCCCCCTCAATGTGCAGATATTTCCCCAGCCTCTACTGAGGAAAACATCTCTTAGGTTCGTCTGCTGCCAATAGAGTTCGTCGAACTCATTAATTAAGACCTCTCTCTCTACCATAACAGTACGAGCTCCGATATGGGTAGTGTCCGACTTGGCTCCTTCCCTCCCTCGTTTTCATGTATGCAGTGGAAGAGCCATATCCTGAAAATAGAAAAGGAAAAAAAAATTATTTACAATAATGCATTTTTTTGTATTAATTTTAAGATGCTCTGAATTAACGTTCGAACGTTTTATCTTTAACGTTCGAACGTTAAAGATAAAAACGTTCGGACGTTAATTTATACGTTCGCACGTAAAATAATGTAAATAAATTTACGTTCAAACGTAAAACAAATACGTTCGAATGTACAGATGTACGTTCGAACATAAGCAGTAAACAAATACGTTCGAATTTAAGTTCGAACGTATTTGTTTTACGTGTGAACGTAAATATGAACGTCCGAACGTCGAAGCATGAATAATGTAGAAAATCACTACGTTCGGATGTTATAATTAAACGTCCGACCGTATGTGATTTACGTGCGAAAGTAAATATTCACGTTCGAACGTATGTCGTTTAATAATATTCACGTCCGAATGTAAGACGATTAACGTTCGAACGTGGAAGCCGTAACGGCTCGGTAATTTAAACGTCGTACGTTCGAATGTCTTGGTGAAACGTTCGAACGTTTCGACGCAGAATGGCTGAGTCGACTCAGCCATTATTGAAATCTCGAAAATTTCTCTACAAGGGTCTAAATGCCGAAATGTCACCATGTAAATGAAGTATACACTTCAAGAAACATTTCTACGGTGACTATTCGGCCAATGACTGGTCGTGGTGGCCGGAAAATGAAGTTGAAAATCCGGTAATATTTATCCGGTTTTAAACCAAACTCAATCCAAATGTCAATCTAAATCTCAATAAAATACATGTTATTTGCATAAAAGATGAATGCCTACCTTTTAGTGACGGTTGTGGCGGAGTTGACGGCGGCGGTGACGGCGGCGTGGCGGCAAATAACGGAGAAGACGATGGATACGGGCAGGGAAATGCGTTTCGACGTTCGGTTTTGGCCTTATATACATAGAACGTTCGAACGTACTTATTATTACGTTCGAACGTTTGTCAATATAATATATTATATTATAAATGTTTAAGTTATATATTAGGATGTTATATAATATTATTGACAATTAGATTATTGGTTTTTTTGTGAGTGCTTTTTATATTTATAAAGTTTAGCAATATATTTATGCATGTTGTTAGGGCTGAGCACCGACACTTTCGGAGTCGGAGGGCCCAACCTCCGACTCCGACTCCGACTTTGTCTGAGGTCGAATCCGACCTCCGACTCTGACTCCGAAACATATAAAATCCGCTCCGACTCCGACTCCGACTTGTCGGAGCGGAGTCGGATTTTTTTATTATTTTTTTTTATCTTTTTTAACTTCATATTTGACCCATTTTTTTTTTTAAAAAAAAATTGTGAGCTTTTAAATTTCAATTTTCTCAACATTACAATCTAAATTAATTAAACTTTTGATTATAACAAAAAATACAACTAAATAAAACAAGTAACATAATAACATGCATTCAAAAATTAAAATGAAAGTCCTATTGCAATAGAAACGACGCCGTATTGTATAGTAGTATACTAACTAATATAAATCTATTTTATATATTATATATATATGAAAATTTATAAAAAAAAATATATGATATATATTATTATATATGAATATTAAAAAAAAAGCACCGAAATATTAATAATAAACTAATATACTTGATATATATATATATATATAAATCTCTAATCTCTTATACTTGATATATATATTAATATATATAAATATTAGTTATACTAATAATTATATTAGTATTAGTTATTATTAATACTATATATTATAGTATTATACTAATAGTGATATTAATACTATATCACTATTATAGTGATTAGTATAACTATATTAGTATTAGTTATAGTGATTTAGTATAACTATATAATATATTAGTATAAGTTATAATACTATAAGTTATAACTATAGTCTATATTAGTATTAGTATTAGTTATAGCGATTAGCATAACTATATATTAATATTTGCTATAGTGATTTTAATTTAGTATAACTATATAATAGTATTAGTTATTATTAATACTATATATTATAGTATTATACTAATAGTGATATTAATACTATATCACTATTATAGTGATTAGTATAACTATATTAGTATTAGTTATAGTGATTTAGTATAACTATATAATATATTAGTATAAGTTATAATACTATAAGTTATAACTATAGTCTATATTAGTATTAGTATTAGTTATAGCGATTAGCATAACTATATATTAATATTTGCTATAGTGATTTTAATTTAGTATAACTATATAATAGTATTAGTATAAATATTATTATATTACACTAGCTATATCACTGATAGTATTAGTATACTAATGTCTAATACTAATATATCACTATAGTTAATAGTATCACATAGTAATATAGTATTAGTAATTAATACTATAGTGCTTTATATAGTAATTTATATATAGGCTTAAAGTGGTTTACTAATAGTATTAGTATTAGGCCATAAATCTAATTATTATACTAATGTATATTAGAATTACTAATATATTTATCAAAATGAATATGTTGAGAATTTATTAGGTCAAAAAATATAATTAATACAAGATATTGTTATATAAAATTGATATGAATAATACTTTAGTTATTATACATTAGTATTATATGTTATTATAAATTTATAGATTAGTGTTTATCCATTAGTATATGTATTACAATATTACATGTTGATGTTATTATGCATCTTAGTGTTTATAGTATATTATATATACATTAGTATTACATGCTATTATATTTATACATTAGTAATTTAGAACAACATGGTAGTAATATTGTAAATTTTTAGTAGTATGATATTTACATATAGTCATATACTAAACTATTATTAGTAAATTTAGTCTATATATTATAGTATAAATATATTATTTAACTAGTATATTATTGAGTTTAACTAATTATATAAGATATAGTTGTATAAAATTTAAATAATTAATATATAGAAAAACACATATATAGTAATTTAGAAAAACACATATTTTGTGCATAATATATAAATTATATTATGCACAAAATACTATACAATGTAGTATATATATTATACTATAAGTTAAGTATAGTAGGAATCTTACGTTCGAACGTTTGAAGTTAACGTTCGAACATTAAACTAAGAGGCGGGAATTTTCCCGCTCGATTAAGGTATCTGTGTGATTATTCAGACGTCCAAACGTTCGAACGTTAAACTAAGAGGCGGGAATTTTTCCGCTCGATTAAGGTATCTGTGTGATTATTCAGACGTAAGGACGTTTATACTATACGTTCGAACATCAAATCCGTCAACGTTCGAACGTTAGTTAAATTAGTGCGGGAGATTTCCCGCTCAAATATGGTAACACTTTCATGAAATGTACGTTCGGACGTTTAAGTAGTATGTTCGAACGTTTATCTATAAATCTACGAACGTTCGAACGAAAAATTGTGATACATTCGAACATATATGAGGAAAGTGCGGGAACTTTCCCGCTAGATTTCATGTTATATCATAAGAAGGGTACGTTCGAACGTGTATTTTAAACGTCCGAACGTTCTGGGCGGGAATAATTTTAGAATTAACGTTCGGACGTTTGAAGTTAACGTTCGAACGTTTAAACTAATAATTTTAGAACTTAATCAGTACGCGCACGGGAGGATGCCCATTATTTCTTCTTCTCCCGTGCGCGCAACAGAAAGAGAAAGAGAGAGAGAGAGAGAGAGAGAGATTTCGACGAGAGAGAGAGAGAGAGAGAGAGTTAGAGTGAGAGAGAGTTGAGTTAGAGAGTGAGAGAGAGTTGAGTTTTGGTAAGATAATATTTTTATTTCTTGTCTTTATTTAAATTTTATGATATTTATAGAATGTGTTTTTGTTATAGAATATTTCTAATAAGTTTGTGTTGTATTTTTTTGAAGGATTGCTTGTTTTGGAAAGTTTGAAGATTTTGATTTGTAAGAGGATATTGTGAGTGCTAGGTATATTTCTAAACTTTATCAATATGTTGTTGTGATTTGATGCTTACTCTTTATCATATTGTGATTATTGTTTGTATAGTTTATAAATAGTTTGTGAGTTATTATAAATATGTTGTGATATAAATTTGAAATATTGTGTTTATTATTAAAAATATATTGTCATTAGGCTTTGTTAATACATGTTTATTGCTTACTCAAGTTTAGAAATATGTTAATACATGTGGCATGTTATTTTGTGAATATATTGTGAATTATTGTGAATATGTTGTGATATGAATTTGAAAAATTGTGATAATAATATTTGAAATTAAGTAATAACAAGCATAAAAGTAACTCTTTAAGAATTATAATAATTAAAATTATTGTATAACCATTGAAATTTAAGTATGATAATTAAATATTTATAATAATATTTGAAATTAAGTAATAACAAGCATAAAAGTAACTCTTTAAGAATTATAATAATTAAAATTATTGTATAACCATTGAAATTTAAGTATGATAATTAAATATTTATAATAATATTTAATATATAAGTAATAACAAGCATAAAAGTAACTCTTTAAGAATTATAATAATTAAAATTATTGTATAACCATTGAAATTTAAGTATGATAATTAAATATTTATAATAATATTTGAAATTAAGTAATAACAAGCATAAAAGTAACTATTTAAGAATTATAATAATTAAAATTATTGTATAACCATTGAAATTTAAGTATGATAATTAAATATTTATAATAATAATTAATATATAAGTAATAACAAGCATAAAAGTAACTATTTACGAATTATAATAATTAAAATTATAGTATAACTTTTGAAATTAAGTATATCAATTAAAATTATACTTTAAGAATGATGATCTTGTACACAACGAGGAATATTATCTTGAAGAAATGTTGAAATTTTAATTTAATTGCTTGACTGTCATAGTCTCTTCCGGCCTTGAGAGTTGTCAAGGTCGGACAGTTTGTGACGGTTAAGTAATTAGACTAAAATTTAAACATTTCTTCAAGATAATTCTCCCTCGTTGTGTACAAGGCACGAAACTTAGGGTCACATAATTATCTTCCATCTCTCTTTAATTTAACAATATAACACTACTTGAAGGTGACATTGTTAATGTAAACAACATGGAGACATTGTTCGTATGATTTTTTGCTAGATGCGTGTGACATTGCATAAATACCCTTAGACCCGTTCGGGAATCAGTGTACATTTATGTGTCCACTGATTCCTGAATTGTCCAGTGTGGACAGTTTGAGATTATATTATCTGTATTACACATTTTTGTTACTCGCTACTTTCCACGTTTAATATGAAGTTTCGGTATCTTCTTCTATTGTTCTTCGGGTATACTGTTCGTAGGGTCACAATCCCGATATTTGAACATGTATACTTGGAGAATTATGGGGAGGTGCTGCCGGAATTTCTACTAACGTGGAAATTAGTAGAGTGACGAGATTTGTGTAATATGGAGAATATAATCTCGAATGGGATAGGACCAACTACCTTATCAAAAAAGTAATGAGAATTGGAGGCAAGACATGCATGTGAATTTTCAATGTACGTGTTATTAATATCTGGATGTTTTTAGAAATGGACAAAAATTGGATGCGTCTGGACGATAGACTTGGAAAGGATTACGTACCCTATGCATGTGGAGTAAGAACTTTCATTGATTTTGCACGGGCCTCTGCTGATAGTCGTGGTTACATTAAGTGTCCATGTCGAGGGTGTAAAAATTTGTGTGCGATAGGATTGGATGAAGTAGAGCGTCATATATTTGTGAATGGTATGGATCTGGGGTATACGCGATGGGTACTGCATGGTGAGCCGTATGAAGGGTCAGCAGATGTATTGGTCGATCATCACAATTATTTACGGCACATGGATGATGATTATGAGCATGATGAGATGGAGGAGATGTTGGGTGACATTGGAGCTGGGATGTTTATGGATGAGGTTAACGACAATGCCTCAAGTGGTGGATCAGGGACTGATTGTGAAAATTTTCCTTCACTGTGGGAAGATGCAAAGCGCGAGGTTTACCCAGGTTGTACAAAACAGTGACCACATGGACAAACTTAGAACGGAAGGCGTAGAAAATATAGAGGCAAGACACGAGGAAGAATTTCCCGGATGGTTTGAAGAACGTGTATGAACTAAAATTATATATATGTTATATTGTGAAATTTTTAACTTTGGATAATAAAATAATAAATATATACTATTTCAATTTTTAGATTTTGGAACAACGTGCTCGTGATCCCGGATCAATTTCTTCTGAATTGTATGCATTGGCCCGTGGTCCCTCAAATAGAGCACTTCGATATACTGCATGCACGGTTCGAGGTTATAGATTCCATACTTTGGACCGTGAACGTAATAGAAAGACTCAAAACTGTGGTGTGTTGGTCGAGGGGAGTCATGGAACAGATGATATTGACTATTATGGTGTCATACGTGATATTATCGGATTGAAATATCTGGGTGGGTCTGTAACATATGTCTTCAAATGTGATTGGTGGGATCTAGGCGGTGGTCGGGTTTCGATACATAGGGATAATCACTTTACGAGTGTCAATACTACATCTAAATGGTACGAAGATGATCCATTCGTATTGGCTTGTCAAGCTACCCAAGTCTATTACTTGATTGATCTAATGAAAAGTGCTGATGAAGATAGTGGGGAGATAACTTGGCGAGTCGTACAAAAATTTGTTCCTTGAAATATATATGAAGCAGGAACAAGTGCAGATTACGAGAATAGTGGAGATGAAGATGACAATCCGATTGTTGAGGCATACCAGGAAGATGGAGAGGGTATTAACTTGTTTGTTGACCTCGGTGCACTCGAGTTGCTCCCCTTGTGTAGAGATGATGTCCCACCCGTACATCTCGACCCGTCTGTATTAAATGATCATTCAATTCAAGTCAGTTTGGAGGAAGATGAAGAAGACGAGTCAGAAGATGAATACGAATCAGAATCCGGGCAGGAGGTGGATAATGATGATGAAGATATTATTGATGGAGATTCTAAAACAACTACGGAAAATTCATCTGAAGAGTAAAAGTACTAAATATTTTATTTATATAGGTGACTATAAAATATCTTAAATTTTCATAATTTCTTCTAATTAATTTTCTTTGATATAATTAATTATTTTAAAGAATGCCGCCAAAACGACAACAAAGAAATGTGCCTCCGCCAAGTCCAAGTCCTGAATCCATTGAGGACTCCCCACTCGAGGAATCCGTTCCTGAAGATCAAGCTAACACAGAAGAGAACAACTGCCAGTCGACACCTACCAGTAAGGAAATATTGTCGTTGATAATTATATATATAGTTAATACTTTTTTCTCAATAACTATATAATTATAATTATAGTATATCTATTATTATCATGTAGTTGATGCATCTGCACGTCGCGGTCGTGGCTATACACGTGGAATCTCTCTTGAAAAAAATAGAAGGCACGGTAAACTGAAGGTCACAATTCCTGATAATTCCACTGGAGGAGTGGATGATAGTGCAGCAGCGCTTTCCTCCTATATTGGCACAGTAGTTCGAGCTTATGCTCCATTTTATGTGCGCTCATGGCGAGATGTTCCGAATGAGATTAAGGAGCACATTCGAAGTCGTGTGCTGGTGAGTTTACTTTTCAGTACATTTTTTTCACTTAGATTAATATATTATATTTTTTACCTGATTCCCTTGTTAGGATGAATTCGACCTCGACTTTGGCCGTAGCGAGGATTTGAGAACCGTGAATGAGTTGATGGCTACACTATTCCGACGTCACAAAGGACGATGTCATGACCACTTCAAGAAGTTTGAGACGTTGGAAGAGGCTGCGCAGTCTCCTTTTCAGCAGATGAAGTTAGATGATTGGAGAAAGTGTTGTGATCTTTTCGCATCTCCAGATTATCAGGTATTTTACATTTATATCTTTTAATTATTTACATTCATATTCGTTTTATACATTATATGTATACATATTACAATTAACATTTTTAATATATTTTGTAGCACTTGAGTTCTACAAATGCACAGAATAGATCCGTTCTGACTGTCCACCATCGTGCCGGTTCAAGGTCATTCCACCTTGAAAAAATGGTAATTAAAAAATTACAGAATTCATTTATTTTCCTGATATTCTTTCTGATAAGTACTAACATTATCTTTTTAAAATTGCTAATATTGTCGCTTTGTTAGAAACGTGATGTTCCTGAAAACTTTTTCCTCATTCATGTCTATGCTGCTGCTCACACTAATGAGCATAGTGAGTGGATGGATCTTGTCGCTGCAGATAATTATGTAAGCAGTGTTAATTTTGTTAAATAAATTTTTTATAGAACATTTTAATAGTTTATTTCTTATTTCTATTTCTTTTAATACGTTACTAATTATTTACGATCATTACCTTTTAAATTGCAGAACAAAATGTTGGAGATGCAGTCGACTTCTGCGGAATCCTCTCCTAGTGACATAGACATATTCACCCAAGTGCTCAGGCCACAGTCTAGTATGGCAAGAGGTTTGGGACGATCTATCAAGCATAAATGTTCATCCTCCTCAACCTCATCGACTTCACCAATTAATAATCTTACAGCAGATTTAGAAGCTGCACGGCGTGAGAATGAGTATATGAGGTCGAGACAGCAAGAGTTAGAGTCTCTCTTAGAACGACAGTCTCATTTAGAGACGCATTTGCAGGACCAACAGAGAGACCAGGAGGAAAGAATACGCAGTGAAGTGCAAGAGCAAGTGCAACGAGAGATGATGGTGCAAATGGAGCGTGTTATGTCGTTGCAACAGAATCCCCGTGGGCGAGGAAAAAAGAAGAAATAAATTTTATCAATATTTCTGACTAGTTTTAATATCTAATTTTGTACTTTTATAAGACATTGTTACTTGTTAATTGGGTATGTAATATGATACCATTGGTATTTTGTTTTTAAATTTTATGAAATTAGTATTTCTGATCTGTACGTTCGAATGTAAATAAAAATCGTTCGAACGTTGGTTCACACTGTAACAAACGTTCGAACGTAAATACAATTGAATCGTTCGAACGTTAAACCGACTAACGTTCGAACAAAGAACTTGCATTCGGACGCTCCTTCGTTTACATTCGAAATAACGTCCGAACATTAAACGCGCTACGTTTGAACATTTACGTTTACGTTCGAACAAATATTCGAACGTTTATTGTAATTAACGTTCGGACGCATTAACATGCGAACGTAAATATGATACGTTCGAACGATATACAACAAACGTCAACTTCTCTCATTTGAACGCCAATCGGGTCGGGTATAACGTCCGAACGTTTAATTGTACGTCCGAACGTGATTTTCTGTGACAGTTCATAACCGTCACAAAAAAGGAACGTTCGAACGTTGTACCGAACGGAACACTTCCAACCGTCACTAAAAATATTTTTTGTGACGGTTGAACAGTAAACCGTCACCAAATGTTTTCTGTGACGCACTTTACGTGACGGTCATGGTGACGGTTTCAAACCGTCACCAAATATGTTTAGTGACGGTTTGCCATTTTTTTGTGACAGTTTCCTCTGTCACAAAATACACATTCTGTTGTAGTGTTACCAAGTTAAACGTACATGGATTTTTTATTAAATGTATTTTATTCAGATAATTATAAATTTTTAAAAAATCATATATATTATTAAATTATAATTTCTTCAAACTAAACATGATAGAAAACAATTATTGCAAAGCAAAAGCGCCTAGCTAATTTAAGAGAAGTGCATGGAATCCCGATAATGGGTCTCAAGCGTTTGATCTCTTGATATTTTTTTTCTAACTTTTTTACTTAGTGATTAAGTATTTTTTTTTTTTATTGATGTTGTTTTTATATATTTAAAAAAGAGAAAGGCAAAATGACACCCTAAAATTAAATTCTCAAAATTTGGATGGTTGTAGAGCCACACCTAATTTAACAATTACAAAAAGGGTCCACTTAAAAACATTATGAACAATACACCCTCCTTAAAATTAAATTCTCAAAATTTTGCATAATTTTATTAATTATGAAATATCATTCAAATAAAAAAATATTTTAAATGAAAAATAAAAATTTCTGATCAACATATTTCAATATTTCTTTAAAATTTCTCTTATTTTAAATTATGGTAATATTTCTCTTTTGTTTTCAATTATGAAAACAAAGAGAAATATTTCAAATATTGCAAAATAAGAGAAATATTTTGTATGTTATGTCTTGCAAAAATAAAATATTTTTATTATAATTTAGAAAAATATTGAATAAAAATATTATATAATTAAAAATTATTTCAAAATAACTTTTTAATATTATTTTTATCTTAAAATTTGAAAAGTTGTATTGATTTTTTCTTTTTTGTTTTGAAGTTTGCAAAAGTTGTATTGATGTTTTATTGGAATAATGATTAGGTAATTGATTAAATAAAAAAGTTAAAAATTCGAGAAGGAAAAATATTTTGTATTTAAATGATATTTCAGAAATAATGAAATTATGAAAAATTTTAAAAAGTTTTAAGAATTTTGGTGGTGTCCAAATATGGCATTATATTTTTAATTTTTTTTTTCCTAATGGTTAATGAAGTATTTTTTAAAGATTTTATAATTTTATAATTTTTAAAAATAATAAAAGATGTTTAAAAAATAGTTGAATATTTTTAAACATGTCATAAAATTATAAAAATGAATCCTGCATTGGTCACGAAGGCTTGTGTCTCGTCCTTAATTAGATGATGATAAGGTTGTTGATCACATGTAATGGAGATTGCAAAAGACATGCCCATTAGTTAAGCTCCGTTTGGATTGAAAAACTATTTCAACTCATTTCATTTTATCTTTTTATCTCATCATTACAATTTTTTTAAATTCTCATAAAAAATACAATACACAATTCAATTTTTTCAAATGTCAATTTAATTTTTTCACATTCTAAAATAATAATAATTCTAAAACAATCTCATCTCATCTCATTATTCAAACGGAACCTAAAAGTTGTGGTTGATTTATTATTGGAACAACTACATTTTCTAGCCTTAATTAGATAATGATAAGGTTGTTGATCACATGCCAATGGAATAATATAGAAGGCATTAACTTTATCATATCCATTTTTGTCAAATTCATGGGACTAGTACTTACTCCCCTTGATTTTTTTAGACATTGGTCAATGCAAATTAAAGAGTTGCCCATTAATTAAAAGTTGTGGTTGATTTTGAGTGGAATATCTACATTTTAAATGGTGCACGGCAGCCTTAAAAAATTCAAAAATTTTGTCCGTTTGGACCACGTACTCTCTCTCTATTTTGGTAGTGAATGGGGTTGGTGTACCCTACGTACTCTGCTTAATCGGAGTATGAGTTTTGTTACTTGGTTACTATTTCTCTAACGGGAACAGGGATGTGTACGACGGATTCTTTGGACTTAAGTCTTTAGCGATCTGTTATCTGGACTAAACCATATCAATTACAATAGTGTGTTAGAATATTATTAACGTTTGTAATAGACTTTTTTTTAAATCATATTTATATGTGTTCTTTTATAAATGATACGTAATGTTTTTATTAAAAAATAAAAAAGTAGAAGAAAAAAGTGAAGTTACCTCGGTCTTGTTAGTTGAAAACTTGCATGTTTTCACATGTATGATGTTGACCCTGCTATTGGGGAAAGAATCTATTGGCCGTCGGCTTGAATTTATCAACTTCGTGTAGTATACGCACTCAAAAAAGTCTATAATTTAAGATGACTAATATAATTATAAAGAGATTATATAAAATTAATGTTATAAATTGACAGTTTTTTAATGATTTATTAGATTTATTTTATAATTAATAAATTGTATGAAATTATTTTAATTTATAAAATTAATTTTATATAATTTAATTGTAGGCTTTTCAGCTTCAAAAATTATGATGTTTCGTAGTGATGGTTGGATATTCAAAGACTCAGATTTTCAGTCATTATCATTAGTGAGTGACAAGGCTGGCCTTATTCCAAACGTCATCTCAGCGCTTGGTATTCTTCGTCCTGTCCCATTAAATGAGTACTATTTGGATTTGTCAGTCATATACCGATGAGAATTTCGTGGTGTCGTAGCTATGTTGGAAGTCCTTTTAAAGCACTAACATTGATTTTTTTTATATGTATTTTTAACTTTCAATAAAACAATTAATTTCATCTAAACTGTAAATCAAACGTGGCATTACAGTGTTTGTGGGTCTGAAAACTCAGATGAGAGACCAAAAGAGAGTTAAAATAAAATTTAATAAAAAAAAAAAGGGGAGAGAAAAGAGAATCAAGGGTGGTTTATACTGATTGTTTTTAAGAAATATATATAACATCATTTTGTGGAAATATATCCACGTAGATAGACATTTTGAAGTTAGCATAGATTTGCTTGGAAATAAATTAAAAACAGTAATAAAGGAAAATAAGGCTGATGAGACCCTCTTCAATTTTCTTTCTAAATTAGATAATTTATAAGTACAGATCATTGAAAAAGACAAAGCAAACATTAAGCGGTGAGTTGGAATTCATGATAATACTTGAAAAATCCATACGGATGGCATTACTTTTGAGACTACTGTTGAGACAACAATGCTATATATTACACCATCATTCGATTTTTCTAAATAGGTTAATGCAGAATTATCCATTATTTTTTTAAAATCGTATTAATATAAAACCTATAAATATTGATGTCACATTCATGAAGTGATATGAAGAATTAAATATAGATTTATAATTACTTGAGGATTTTCTATTATTTGAATTGAGATAGATATAATATATGGACCACCACATTGTATTTAATCTTGAAATTCATATTATTTTTAAGTATTAATATTCAATGCCGTGAGTTACATATTATCTATTCTTTTGAAATCTTTTTAAAATATCTAAATTATAAAAAAAATATTGTTCAGATGTCATGTGCCGTCTTTAATCGTCTAATTAGACAATGATAAAGTTGTTGATCACATACAAGGCATTAACTTTATAATATCCATTTTATCAAATTCATCGGACTAAACTACTTACTCCAATAATGCATTTTTAGACCCTCTAGTCAATGCAAAGGACATGATGCCCATTAATTAGTCATGCTTGATTTTTCATTGGAATGTCTACATTTTCTAGCCCCTTAAATGGTGCACGGCAACCTTAATGCAGTCGAGCTAGCTAGCTCGGTCTTAATCGTTAGTTGAAAACTGCATGTTTCCGCATGTTGGTGATCCTGCTAGCTCTTGGGCAAAGAACCTATTCACCGTTGGCCTAATTCAAAACACCATCTCACAAATTGGCCTCGTTCTCTTTTTTTTTTTTTTTTTTTTATCTTATCTAATTATTATAATTATTTTAAATTTTTATATAAATAAATAATTCAATTTTTTTAAATTTTTAAATAAAAATAATATTAAAAAATATTAAAAAATAATATTAAATAAAAATAATATTATTTAATTTTTAATTTTTATTTCTACTCATCTCATTTTATTTAATTTATATAAATAAAATGGGCAACTCATGTAGTCAAAAGCTCAGAACGCTATTGGATGCCTAATGACTACACCACTGCCGGTGGTTAAGCTGGGCTAAATGGTCAGTCCCTAAAGAATTGACCACTGAAAAAACGAAATTAAAAGAAAAATTTAACAGACAATTTGAAAAAATACCATGACTTTTCAGATATATTTAAAAAAATAATATTAGTTATGAAAGAATTATATGTTTTTTTCTAAAGAGTAAAGTTTATTATTAAAAAATTAATTTTTTTTTATAATTTTATATTTATTTATTTTTTTAAAAGATGTGCGTACTATTTATATATTTTATAAGTACAAATATAATTTCTTAACTCAAAATAAAATGGAGTTTTAAATACTCCCAAGTGATCGTATATATGCATGTTACCTGCTTGAGAAATCCAACAAATTAAGGGTTCTCGACACATCGAAAAATTCAGTTGTCATAAAATAAAGCAAATTAAGGCTGGTTCTTAGGGTAGGTTTGGGGGGTGAGATGAGAATTTTGTGTTTTATTTTTAAGTTTAAAATATTAAATTTTAATATTATTATTATTTTGAGATTTGAAAAAAGTGTATTGAGATTTAAAAAAGTTGAATTGTTTATTATATTTTGTATGGAGATTTAAAAAAAGTATAATAATGAGATGAGATGATATGAAATGAGATAAGAATTTTATATTTTGTTTGATGTCCCAAACCTGCCTTTAATTGTCATATTCTTTCCTCTTTTACACGTCAAGTACAAGCAAATGTGGCGGTGGATTCTGTCGAAATGCTCGATCTACGTACTATTGTTGCAATGGGTACACTCGGCAAAGTTGCTGGTAAAGAAATTCACATTTTGGAATAAAAGTTCCGGCAAACGGAGATTTATTACTCGAGTACTGTTTTTTACGATTTGAATCGAGATTTGTGCTGTAGTCATGTATTTAATGATAAGATTCATATAATTAATTAATGAAAACTTGGGAAAAATCAAGATTGGTAGCGTATTTACATTATTCAGGAAATCTGTATGAGAAAAAGAAAATATTTGCTGATATGCATTGTATAAACATGGATTATGTTTTGTCATGTTGTCTCTGAAATCTGAAAAAAAAAGCGATATTGAGAATATAAAAAATTGTGCTTTGATTTAGAAAGATGCTCCGACTTTTATTTTTCAATAAGTGAGAATGATCTGGTTATATTTTGGTACTCTATTTTGTTTTGATATGGCATCTGGAAACCTTTGACATGATGTACCGATTTTGTATCTGACTTTGTCTTTACTCTGCTCTGTTTGGGTTGGTACCAACTTCTCTGTCTCTGAGTACACCCACTTTGGAAACAAAGTAATCTTATTTTGATTTTTCCTGTATGCACACTTGGAGCTCTGAGAAGAATAAGGGAAAGATTTCAACTCTGTCTCTGTCCGGTTTGGCCACTGGGGTTAGTACAACCCTACTACGGGGGTGAAACATAGTCATTGCTTTGTGAGATGCTCTGTTTTGATGTGATAATGATGCTCAGTTTATGTTATGCCAAAGTACTATAGATTTTACTTGTCTTAAAACCTTCACTCTGTTACTTTTGAAAACATGTTCTGTTCTGCATGATAATTTTAAAAAATATTTTTGTTCTGCATGCTGTACTTTGTAAACACTCATGTTTGCACGCTAGCATATGTACTCTGCTTACTGAGTTGGTGATAATAAACCCCCTTATATTCATAATATTTTCAGATGATGTGAAGAGTCCAACTGAAGACTTGAATTAGAATGGTGGCATGATTAAGCTGATGAGAGAATGTTAAAAGAAGGAATGCTGATGTCCTTTAGATTTGAAGTCTACTAGATTTAATTATATTTTGGGTTTAGTAAGACTTAGGAAATTATCTGTTTGGTTTGTTATGACTACTAGGAGATTTTGGACCTCTTAGTTTATTTTTGTTGTGGTAACAACCTTGCGGAGTTTTTAAAGTGTTTATTTAGAAGATATAAGATTGAGCTTTAATTATAAAGTTTTGAAGATTTATTTTAATTATGTTCAGAAATATATTTTTAAATGATAGGTAGTAATTTTTCCAACCACCCGATTGGAGAGTTACAATTATTGCAAACCAAAAGCTAGCTAATTTAAGAGAAGTGCGTGGAATCCCGATAATGGGTCCCAAGCGTTTCTGATCTTGATATAACAATTGATTTGCTTGGAAATAAATTAAAAACAGTAATGAAGGAAAATAAGGCTGAGACCTCTTCAATTTTCTATCTAAGTTAGATGATTTATAAGTACTACAGATCATTGAAAAAGACAAAGCAAACATTAAGCGGTGAGTTGGAATTCATAATACTTGAAAAATCCATATCGGTGGCATTACTATTGAGACCACTATTGAGATGATCACAATACTATATATTACACCGTCATTTGATTTTTCTAAATACGTTAATGCGAATTATCTTTTAGTTTTTTAAAATCGTATTAATATAAAACCTGATAAATATTGATGTCACATTCATTAAGTGATATGAAGAATGAAATGTAGATTTATAATTACTTAAGGATTTTCTATAATTTGAATCCAGATAAATATAATATAAGGACCACATTGTATTTAATCCTGAAATACATATTATTTATAAGTACTAAAATTCAATACGGTGAACTACACATTATCTATATATTCTCTTGAAATCTTTTTAAAATATCTAAATTATAAAATTATAGAAAAAATATTGTTCTGGTCATGACATCTTGTCATGTGCCGTCTTTAATTAGGCGATGATAAAGTTGTCCATCACGTGCCAGTAGGGGTTGTGACAGCTAGGAGTAATATACAAGGCATTAACTTTATCATGTCATCGGACTAGACAACTTAGTCATGGTTGATTAGTCATGGTTGATTTTTCAATTGGAATGTCTACATTTTCTAGCCCCTCGAATGGTGCACGGCAACCTTAATGTCGAGCTAGCTAGCTCGGTCTTAATCGTTAGTTGAAAACTGCATGTTTCCACATGTTGGTGACCCTGCTCTCGGGCAAAGAACCTATTGACCGTTGGCCTTATTCAAAACATCATCTCACAAATTAGCCTCGTTCACTTTTAAAAAAATTTCTTTTCATTTAATTATTATAATTTTTTTTAAATTTTTATATAAAATAAAATAAAATAAAATAAATAATTTAATTCTTTTAAACTTTAAAATAAAAATAATATTAAAATAATATATTTTAATAATATTTTATTTAACTTTAAATTTTTATCTTAACTCATCTCATCTAATCTAATTTTTACATATGAGATGAGCTACTGTAGTTAAAAGCTTAGACCGCTTTTGGATATCTAATGACTACATCACTGCCAGTGGTTAAACTGGGCTAAATGGTCAGTCCCTAAAGAATTGCCTAGTGAAAAAAAGAAATTAAAAGAAAAAATTAACAGACTATTTGAAAAAATACTACTAATGACTTCTCAAATTTAAAAGAATAATATTAGATACAATCATGAGTTATGGAAGAATTATATATATTTTTTTAAAAGGAGTAAAGTTTATTATTAAAAAATTAATTTTCTCTTATTATTTTATATTTACTCATTTTTTTAAAACAAGTATACACCATTTATATATTTTATGATTACAAATATATATAATTTCTCAATTCAAAATGAAATCGGCGTTTTAAATACTCCCAAGTGATCGTATAATATATGCATGTTACCTGCTTGAGAAATCCAGCAAATTAAGGTTTCTCGACACATCGAAAAATTCAGTTGTCATAAAATAAAGCAAATTAAAGCCGGTTCTTCATTGTCATATTCTTTCCTCTTTTACATGTCAAGTACAAGCAAATGTGGCGCGGTGGAATCTGCCGAAATGTTCGATCTGATCTACTATTGTTGCAATGGGTCCATTTGGCAAAGTTGCTGGTAAAGAAATTCACGTTTGGGAATAAAAGTTATGGCAAACGGAGATTTATTACTCGAGTACTGTTTTTTAGAATTTGATTCGAGATATAAGATACAAGAGTAATGCTACGGCTCCCAAAGTTTTGTTCCGAACCGAATACTTTATTTTTTTTTTTTATATATATTTTTTTAATCATTATAAATATTTTTTTAAAAAATAAAAAATTCACAACACTATTAAAAAATACTTCCTTAATTATTAAAAAAAAAATTCATTCGAAACACTCCTTCGAAATCCAAATTCGAGTTCCAAAATATTTCTAAAGATACCATATGTGGACAACACTCATGTATTTAATGATAAGATTCATATAATTAATTAATGGCGAGTCATAAAATTATAAAAACATCTTGCTCTAGTCATGATAGCTTGTCAGCTTGTCATGTGCTGTCACTAATTAGACTATAATAAGATTGTTGAACATGACATGCAAGTGGGGTACTGTTGTGACAGCCAGGAATAATATACAAGGCATTTTGAACTTTGTCAATGCCTTATTCCAATGCCTCATGTGATTTTTAGGTCCTCTAGTCAATAGAGAGAGCATGGCCATTAATTAAAAATCATGGTTGATTTTTCTTTGCAATATCTAGTACATTTTCAACCCCTTAATTGCTGCACGGCAACCTTAAAGTCGAGCTAGCTTGGCCTTGTTAGTAGAAAACTGCATGTTTCCACACATTGATTTTTCTTTGCAATATATATTTTTTTCCATCTCATCTAAATATAATCAGTCTCAAATTCCAAGTCTGGCCTTATTCCAAACATCATCTCACAAATTAGTGAGCTTGCAATTCTTGGGAGAAACTAAGCTTAAGAGAAATAATAAACTATTAACGTTGATCCCAAAGTTTTTTTTTAATATAATATTAAGTTTCTTAATATAGAATTTAAAGTGAAAATACAAGAAAAACCATTCAAAAATGATGATTTATATGAGAAATAGTAGAGATATTTTATCATTTAAATTTTATTAAGCAAGGAAAAGTTTATATTTAAGGTCTCAATTGTAGCATTCTCTGTTTAATTTGACACCAAAATAGATAGATTTTACACGAAATTTGATAAAATAGTTTAGATATTAAAATGAAAAATAACATTCTAGAAGATCACTTGATAGTTTCAATGAAGAAAACAATTTATATATATTTAATATCTACAAAAATAATAATGGATGTATATTATTCTATAAAATATTGTCTTAAAAAATCTAAAACAGACATTAATTATGTTTTTAAAATTTTATTACTACGCTATTTGACAAATTATCGAGATTTAATTTTATATTATCGAGATTTAATTTTATATACAGTTATGTTTTATAATTTTGTAATATTTTTTTATTTTACATAAATATCTTGTGCGGTAGAAAAGTTGGGCCCCTAAAAATAATTGCTGGTTCGCCGCTGATTAATCGGTTGGGTAAACTATATATAAAATTGTTTTACTTGTGACAATTGAACCATTTAGAACTTTTTATCACAAGTTTTAACCGACTACCTAGATTACATAAATTGTTACATGTCTACATCAATGAATAAATTAAGATTTAAATCATGACATATATCACATTGGAACATTACTTTTTCTTATCTTTTTAAATATTTAAGATGTTATTATTTTAAAGTTAAAAAACTTGAATAAAACAATGATATATATGAAATTTTACAAATTTAAAATTGTTGTTCGTTTATTAAATGAACTTGTAAAGGATGTATCCCACCACTGGTCACGATCGTTAACTTGCAAATCGTTTCGTAGGTGCACGATATGCCTATGATACCTCTGATGCCTAAGTCAGCAATAAGTGAGGAATAATAACTCAAGAATGCTCAATTAGATGATTCGATGATTACCTGTTGTCCCCATATATAGGCGTGAAGAATATTGGATGAGTACCATAAAGTAACCAACTTAACACAATGGCTAAATATTGGACGAGTACCATAATTTAATCAACTTAGCATAATACTGAGCCATTACAAGGCTTATCCTTGATGTGTTAGAAATATCTAACCACCACGTTATTCATACTCGTAACCCAAGGGCTTATCCCTCCTAATAAACAGGGTGGCTAGGGCCATTATTACCAGACGACTCCTTGGAATAGTTATCCTTTATGGGTGATGGGCCTTGGGCCCCTAGTTTGGATTAGATCAATATTAACTTCTCTAGTTACCCTGTTAATTCCTCTCATGTGTAAGCATGGGGAATTCATCAATGAAGGACTTCTTTGTCTGCTTCCCTAACCTCTCTCATCTCTCCCTTTCCCTCTGTTTCTTCACTCTCTCATCTCTCCCTTGCTAGGAATGAAGCCATAAGCAGCATGGTTAATCAGCTAAGGAATTTCATCTCTGGGTACCTTTGATTCTTCTTCTTCTTCTTCTTCTTCTTCTTCTTCTCTCTCTCTCTCTCTCTCTCTCTCTCTCTCTCTCTCTCTCTCTGTGAACTTCCTTCGATTTCACCTTTGTAGAGTATCGACAATTTGGTAGCCTGGATCATGGCGGACCATGCTGACTTGGAGGATGAAGTTCACTCTAGGTATGTGTTTTCTTTCTATGCCAAGAGGGAATATGAGAAAGGGAAGTTTGAGAGGACGGAGTTGGAGATCCTACTCTAGCAAGAGGATGGCTAACACTCTCTGGTAGGCAACTTGGACATCCTTTGCGATGAACTCCGTCATGCCAAGGAGGTGAAGGCGCACGACAACTTCTCATTGGGACTGCTGAAGTCAGAGCATGACTCCGTTAGAGCTCAACTTTCTCTTTCCCAGGGGGAGTTAGAGTCAGAGCAAGGTTGTGCTCGCTTTGACCACTCCTCTCTCAAGAAGGAGCTAAATTCTATCTGTCAGGAGTTGTCTAGTTCCTAGCGGTGCTGCTCTGAGCTAGGGGAGGTCTTGGCGGCTTCAGAAAAAGCAAGTGCCAAGTTAACCTTGATCTCTATGAGGCACATGACACTCTAGAGGAACTGACCAAACGGCACGAGGAATACAAGACAAATCAAGTCGACGCAGACAAACAGTAGAGGAAGCATAGCGAAGCACTTCTCCACCTGGATACCTGCCTGAAGGAAAAGACCCAGCAAGTGAAGACGTTGGAGTTTGTCCACCTTCACCCTCAGCTAGCGTCAGAGCGTGGAGTCAGGGATCGTGCTTTTGGTTATGGGTATGGGGTTGGCATGTTGCGGCTTAGATCACACTTGGCCAATCCTCATACTGATTTGAGGCGCTTAGATTTGGGATGTTTAAACTTGATGTAGCCTCGCTTCAGTTTGTTGACGCCTTTGGTTGGGACACCATGCCCGATGCCTTTGACGTTCCTCGTCCATCTCCACCTTCTGGTGGTCCTAGCACTTTGCCTTTTGGAATTGATGACTTCCACTGCTGCACTTGTAATAAATTTTGTAAATAAATGAACACTTTTGTACTTGTCTTTTGTACTTGCGCATGTTGGGAAAACTTAGCCGGTTTTGGCTTTTTATCATGTTAAGTTTTGCTTTGATTTCACGAGGCTTTTTTTTTTTTTTTTGTTTCTTTGTTAATGGCTCATTTTTGTACTTCTCAGTGTTGTGCTTTGCGCCCCTTTCTCTTGAACCGCAAGTCTTTGGACTAATCATTGGTATTTAATGGTCGCGTGGACTGTTGACCTCCATGCCCTCTGTACTTGGTCCCGTGAGTCTTTGGACTCTTCATTGGTGTTTAAGGGTTGTGTGGTCTGTTGAGCTCCGTGCCCCTTTTTCTTGGCACTGCGAGTCTTTAGACTCATCATTGGTGTTTAAAGGTCGCGTGGTTTGTTGACTTTCGTACCCTTTTCCTTAGCATCGTGAGTCTTCGAACTCATTATCGGTGTTTAAGGGTTGCATGGTCTGTTGACATCTGTGCCCTTTTTCCTTGGCACCATGAGTCTTTGTACTCGTTGTTGGTGTTTAAGGGTCAAGTGATCTACTAACCTCCGCGTCCTTTTTCCTTGGCACCGTGAGTATTCGGACTCATCATTGGTGTTTAAGGGTCGCATGGTATGCTGACCTCCGCACCCTTTTTCCTTAGCACAACGAGTCTTTGTACTCGTCATTGGTCTTTAAGGGTTGTGTGGTCTGCTTACCTCCACACCCATTATCCTTGGAATAATGAGTCTATGTACTCGTCATTGGTGTTTAAGGGTCGTGTGGTTTGCTGACCTTGACGCTCTTTTTCCTTGGCAACCAAGTCTTAGGACTCGTTCTTGGTGTTTGATAAGTGTGATTTTTATTACTCTTTTATTCATGAAAAGTGTCAGTTTTCCTTTATTTCTATTGATTTTATTTTAGTTCCATATATTTTCTTTATTTTCTTAGATTTGAAGGAATAAGAAGATTTAGTGCAAAAGGAAAGCATTTTGGTATAAAAGAAGAGACTATGGAGCTAGACCGATTAGAGGCGACGAGATCTGAAAAGGCAAGAAGACTTTCCCCTCAGTAGGCGAATAGTCTTTCCTCTCGGTAAGCAAGAAGACCTGGTGACAAGGCTCCGGGCGGTTAGATTGGGCGACTAGTCTAAATGACCAACTAAAAAAACCAACCTAAATGACATCGTGGGCAACAACTAGTAAAGACAAGCAGCTTTACCGCTCGTTAGGTTGGCGAGAGGGTTCTATCATCCCGGTTGCGAGTCTTTCCTCTTGGTAGGCGAGGGACCAATTATATTTATTGCACATGGCATCTACCTGATGGGACTCTTTTGAGTTCCGTAATCAATTTGTTGGCGACCAAATCCTCTTGAACTCCTCAATTCAAGCCGCATATAACTGAATCTTCCATTTTAGATAATTCGGATATTCTTGGAATAATTTCTTTTATGTTAACATTTATCTTTAGAAACTATTTTCTAGATGTTTAGGCTAGATTGTAGCCACATTTATCTTGTTTCCAGATTTGAATTTTGACATCTATTTAATCTCTTCTTGTGGGATGAATAGACTCTGACTCTGACTCTAAGTTTTAGCCCTTCCAAACAATATATTTCCAACAACTCTTGGATCTTATTCCATTCATCCAATTTAGCCCTTCCAAAGAATATACAATCATCTGCAAAGAGAAGATGATTGATACTTTTCCCCCTCGAGTCACTTGCACACCTCATGTAATTTTCTGTTTCTCATAATAGTTTAGCAAAGAGCTGAGCCCCTTAGTACAAATGATGAAAAAGTACGGTGACAAAGTGTCACCCTACCTTAACCCCCTTGAGGGCTTAAAAATATGACCTACCTTTCCATTTATTAGCACTGAATAAGTTACAGAACAGACACATTTCATGATGAGCTTCACCCCCTTCTCACAGAAACCAAGCCTTAACATCATTGCCTCCAAGAACTTCCATTCCACTCGATCATAGGCCTTGGACATGTCCAGCTTCATGGCCATACTCCCCACCCTCCCTCTCTTCCTTGTTTTCATTGAATGTAACATTTCATAGGCTATCATAATGTTCTCACTTATCATTCTCCTAGGTAAAAAGACACTTTGAGTGGGAGAAATGCTAGTTGATAGCACTTTCTTGAATCTATTGGTGATGGTTTTTGACACTATTTTGTAAATGACATTACAAAGGCTGATGGGTCTATAGTCACTAACCATCTTAGGGTCTTTTAATTTTGGTATCAAAGCAATATAAGTGTAATTGAGAGAAGAATCCAAAGAGTTTCCATTTAGAACAGATAAAGCAGCCTGGCTACCACACTCCAGTGGTTTTGGAAAAAACAAGCTCCAAATCCATCTAGGCCAGGGGACTTCAAGGGTCCTATTTGCTTAACTGCCTCTTCCACCTCCCTTCTTGAAAAGCTTCTCGAGATCCTTTCATTCATCTATGGAGAGACCTTTGCTTCAATGCCTTTAATACAATCCTCAATCTCCTCTCTATTAGGACTGGTTGTTTAAAAGAGCTTCATAAAGTACCTTATGAAAGTTTCCTCAATTTGTTCATGCCTAGTAACTCTTATACCGCCTTCATTCAACACTTCTTTAGTAAGATTACTTTTTTTCCTTTAGTTAGCACAAGCATGGAAATACTTTGTATTTCTATCTCCAAGCCTATACCAATTTGTTTTTGCCCTCTGTCTCCATCTTAGATCTTCTTTGTCTAGTATAAGGTTCAATTCTTCTTTCACTCTCCTTATCTCATTTACATTGCTGCTATTTTCATCCTCTTGTAGCCTCTGCAACAATTTTGATTTTTCCTCAATTTCATTTCTTCCCCCATTTTTTAGCTTTTTACTCCATTTCTGAAAAGCTACTTTACTGCTATCAAGTAACTTTACCACCTTGTTCGTGGGATCCCTTCCTTCAACTTCCTTATTCCATGCTTTCTTTAAAACCAGTTCACACTCATCTTTTAGGGTCCAATTTGCTTCATACTTAAAGATCTTCTCTTAACCCATTCAACTTCTTTTTTTGCTTCAGTAAGTGAACTAACAGTGGCTTATGGTCAGAGGTACTAGCCACCAAAACTTCCACCCATGTCTCCTTATACTCCTCTCCCCATTCAAGGTTTGCAACAACCCAATCTAATCTTTCCTTGGTAAAGGATTCATCTCCATGTAGATTACTCCATGTAAATGTGTCTCCCTTCCAACCTAGGTCTATAGGTTTCCATCATTAAGAACCTCCCTGAATAAGGCCATTTGACCCTCTGGTCTAGCTCTTCCCCCTTCTTTTCCAATGTTAACAAGGATTTAATTGAAATCCCCACAATACACCACCCATCCTGCTCCTGTGGTTTAAAGGATTTTAACAAGTTTCATGACGCTTTCCTTTTTGCAGTTTCAGGCTGCCCATAATAACATGTCAGCAACCATCTCTTATCAACCTCTTCATCCATAATCCAAGCATTAATATGCCTTTGGGAATAATTCACAATTTCTATTCACACATTTATATTCCAAAATAAAACCAAACCACCCGATTTCCCCATTGGGTCCACAATGAAACAGCCCTCACAACCTAACCTTTTCTTCAGACATTCAATCCTCCTACTTCTAATCTTGGTTTCCATAATAAAAACCAAATTGGGTTTATTTTTCTCTGCCATATTGTAGAGATCTTGAATTGTTTGACGATTCTCCAATCCTCGGCAGTTCCAACTTAAGATTTTCATAATGTTTGGCAGGGCTGAAAATTAGCCGCCGCTACTTCAACCACACTATCTTCTCCCTCTACACCACTGTTCCATTTCCCCTTCTTCCTATTTTTACCACTCTCTTTTCATTTAGAAACAGTCTCACCATTCCTCTTTTTACTGTTAATGATAATTGCTAACCCCTCCCTTTTTCCTTTTTTCCTTACTCTCCTTTTCCATGTTCTTGTTTTTATGACCAACATAGCTCCCTTCCTGCACTCCATCTGGTTTGCAACCTCATTAGGACTCACCTCTCTCTTTAAATTTTCAATGCCCTCGCTACCAGTTTGAAAAACTACCTCCTCTCTAAGCTCCACCTCAAACAATTCTACCATACCCTCTCTTCATGATTTTGCCCTATCCACGCACTCTAACTCACTTCTTCTTTATTAATTATTGAATGATTCTACCCTTCCCTCCCATTGATTGATCTTTCACTTTTTGAAACATCCTCTTCCCTCTCTTCCACACCTCTCATTTTTTGCCTTTCAGCCTCATCTCCCCCTCTAGCCCCCTTACCTTCTTTTGCTTCTCTGCTCTCCTCACCTTGAGACAGACTAGTTCCTTCCTTCTTCCATATGTTTCACCCTTTGTCCCTTCTAGAAAAATTACTAAAATTCTTACTTCTTTGAAACTGAGTAGCCCTCAACCAAACACCATACTGCTCTTCCTTGTTCTCAGAATCTCCCAATAAACTACAAGATCCATTTGTCCCGTGAACAATGCATCCCAAGAAAAACAAATACGTAGCATCTTCTCATAACTAAAAGGAATCCAGATACTCTCTCCCTTCACCCTAAGTGTTCTTCCTCTAGCTAAGGGTTGTGTCAAAGCCACATAAGTTCGAACCCTCAAATAACTCCCCCAACCACAACCATCATCCTAAACATCCACCTCCCCAACCTTTCCAACTGTACTACCAATCTGTTCTCCTCTTTCTTATATCATACATGATAAGGGAAAATTGTGCATTCTGATCCAGAAGTTTTCATGGTCAAAATTTATATGATGCAAAGGAATATAACCCTCAAACTCCCTCAGAGCTAACAAATTGTTATAAAAAAGCCAAGGTCTCCCTGCCCAAACTCTTTACTTATCCGCTTGATTCTCAAAAACTAGGACAAAGATATTCATACTGGCCTCCATGAATTTAGTTGCCTTACTGATCCTCCATATCTTTGCCAATGTTGACTCCAATGCCTCCCTGCTTATAGTTCTTGTTGAAAACACTTTACCCATTAAACTTATCTGCTCTTTATACCGTAGTTCCTCAAATTCATTGCCTTCTATTACGATGTCTGAGACCTCCTCTTCTAGTAGCCTAAGCTTCTTCCATTTCTCTTCCAAGTCCTCCATTGCTCGCCATTTAGGTATTGTTTGGTTAGTGAGATGAAAGGAGATGGCTTTAGATGAAAGTTAAATAAAATATTGTAAGAATCTTATTTTTTAATATTATTATTGTTTTGGGATTTGAAAAAGTTGAATTGTTTATCATATTTTGTGTGGAAATTTGAGAAAGTTATAATCATGAGATGAGATGAAATCGTTTCTGTATCCAAACGGGACCTTAAACAAACACAAGGCTCATGTTAGTTTCCTTCGACATCTCTTAAACACTTTCTTTTGATCTTCTTGAGCGTGACTAAAACAAATTTCATGTTAGTTCTTTGTTCGGGCAACTCTGCATAACAATCTAAAGTCAATCCCGTAATTGAAGATATGTAGTCCTCCAAGGCAACATGACATCTTTCATTTTCCAACAAATTGGCATTAACAATATCAACCGTTGAAATGGGCAATGGTACCAAGCACTTCAAGACCATTTCTCCTACAAACATGTTATCTGTAGGTTTTTTTCTTGTAAAAGTCTCAATAAGCAGAATACCATAACTATACACATGATCCCCTCTTATAGAAACAACTCCTCCTAATCCATACTCTGTGCATAATATTACAACTTATTGTTATAACTTACTTCAATATTTGATATTAGTGAAAAATAATAAGGCAAAAGTGATAAATTGTGTAGATGAATGTTCTATCATATGAGAATACTTAGTTGTGTATGAGTAAAATAATGAATAAGAGAGTTTTAGTAGTCTGCATCATAGAATCCTCATCACCTAAGAGTTTGGCCATGCCAAAATCAGCAACATGTGCAACTATATCTACATCTAATAAGACATTGCTTGGCTTCAAATCACAGTGAACACTATTGCTGAGTAACCATAATGAAGTATTCTAATGCTAATGCGACATCAATCATTATATTTAGCCTTTGTAAGAAATTCAAACAAGGATCATGAGAGTATAACCACTTCTCTAAGTTGTCTTTTGGCATGTATTCCAATACCAAGGGCTTTGAAGTCGATGTTGCTACAAATGGTAATGATTTTGACCAAATTGTGACGATGAGAATTTCATAATACCTTGCACTCTGCATCAAAACACTTAAATGCCCCTTCTACTTGCAAGTTTTATAACTTTTACTGCAATATTCAACTCATCTGAAAGTGTTCCCTTGTATATTGATCCAAAACTCCCTTCACCAAGTAAGTTGCTTGAGTTCAGCCTTTTTGTTGCTAGTACAAGTTCTTGGTGAGAAATTCTTTTCCATGTAGGTAAATTGTACAAGTCTAATTGCAGTGGAAATCCAGGATTCTTTGTTTTGCATATATTATCGGCTAATGAAGGAACCACTACAAGCCTCGGTAATCCAATTGTTGGTAACAGATACTTCATTAAATCCGATACTTTGGCTTCTTTTTTTTTTTTTCTTTTTTTCTGGCGAGGGGTGCACCACAAAGCACATTATTTGAGATAAATGAAGCAGACTAGAAGTATACAAATGGTCCTCCTGTTAGAATTTCCCCTCGTACATTATTACAAGAGACAGTTAGATACTTGAGGAATAAAGGTGCTTTTAAGGAGTTGGGAATCCTTCCATATAAATTGTTGAAGTAAAGATCTAAGATCTCCAAGCTTGAGAGTTCACCAAAAGACTATGTAATTGAACCTTCTAGTTGATTGATTGCTAAAGAGAGATTAGTTAGATCTTTGAGGCCACCAATTGTTATTGGAATATACCCTTATAGTTGATTTCTTGACATTTTCAATATCCTCTGGACTTTTATATCTCCAATCTCTAATGAAAGAAGACCGATTAAAGAACTGCATGATAGGTCAACCTCCAAGAGATATGTAAGGTTCCACAAGTTCAAAGGAATTGTGGAAGTTAATTTGTTGAAATCTAAGTAGAAATATCTTAGGGAAGTTAGATTACTTATGCATATTGGAATATGTCCAAAAAGCTTATTGCTATTTAGAGACAACACAAACAAGCTCTTTAAATGACTAAGATCAAACAAGATATGACCCTCTAGTGTATTAGCTGGAATGAGTAAAGCTTGTAGCATGTGTGTCTTCCTAATGTAGTTGTAATATGTCCTTCCAAGTCGTTGGATAGGTCCAAAAAAATCAAACTACTTATATTCCCAAGCTCTACATGAATGCTTCCCTCAATATGGCTAGAAGATAGGCCAAGTTTTTGAAGAGAGAGAGAAAGGTTACCAACGGAATTGGGAAAGAAGCCACGAAGGGGATTGAATGAAAAATCTAATACTCTGAGAACTTTGCAATTCAACAAGGAAGAAAAAAATATTCAATTATTGACTTCTTATTGACAAATTATTAATTTCCAGGTTGAGCCAAAGGAGGAGCTTTAAATCACCAAGTGCTTTTGGAATTATGCTCGGCAATGAGTTATTACGCAAGTATAGGAGAGTGAGCTTTAAGTTGGGTTTTGGCAAATTCGAAGGCAAAGCGTTTTGGCGATTCTGAAGGCAATTTTTTTCTTATTTTGGAACTTCCTTTTTTTTTTTCTGGCCTTTCCAATTTTGGTTTAGGTTGGTGGACTTTCGGAGATTAGGGTTGCCTTTGACCGCACCTTCTTTCCCCTCTGATGGCTTCTCCATCGGCGGGGCCTGAAGCTTCTTCAGGTCATGTGGTTTGGTCTTACTCCTAGGTGGTGAACACGAAGTTGAAAGCTCCATCGTTTGAAATCCCCATGAGTTTTCCAGTTGAGATTAATGGTGAATTGGGTTTTATATTCTCTGAAACTAAGATGTCAAAAGCAGTGGAAGAATTTCGTTTTGCATTGATTATGAAATTTATGAGAGTTCCATTGATAAAATCCGGTTGTTTATGGTCAAAACTTGGGGTCTGCAGGATATACCAATGATAAGTTTTATGGATGATTACCATGTTCTTATCCAGATGAAAAATGAACATGGCTTTGTGCATGGTTGGGCACGCGAAGGACGTACAATGGCAGGGATAAACTTTCGACTTTTCAAATGGTCTAAAGACTTTGATGTGAAGAAAGAGTCACCGCTGGCACCACAATTGATTAATTTACCAGGCCTACTGATGCATCTGTACAAAACATATTTGCTACAAATTTTGATACCTGGGCACAGACAATGCTACCCTTAATCGTACGAGAGCCTCGGGGGCGCGTATTTGTGTGGAAGTAGATCTAACCATGGAACTAGTAATTGATTTTCCTATTGTATTGGCTCCCAACACATGCATTTGGCAAGAAGCAAAATATGAAAAAGTTGGGTTGTATTGCTCAAAATGTTATCGACAAGGGCATGCAGTGGTGGTGTGCAAAGTGGGCCAAAAGTAAAAAGATGAAAGTAAACCGAAAGATAAAAAGGAATGGCAGGCAAAAAGTAACAAAGGTTTATCAGATGAACCTATGGATTTTGATGGCCGGACTGAGGAAATGCATAATAAAGCAGGTAAGAAGAATACACACAATATAGAAAATAGTATGCATGTTACGAATGACATGAATAGTCTGGTGGCTTTGGACAATAATATGCAAGTCACGAATGAAGTGAACAAAACGGTTGATATGACAAATTCTGTGTTGGAAATTCAAGAAATTGGGGAAAAAACAGTGGAAGTGGTCTTGGAAACACAGTTAAATATTAAACAAAACGTGAGGACTGATAAATCAGAGAGTAGTGATGAGGAATGCGAAGAAGTGTGGTGTGATGAATATAGACCCCTTGGAGAAATAATGTCTCAAGTACGAGTTGAAAACATTGAGGAGATGCATACTAGGGCTTGTCTAGGGGATTTGGCACTAGAATGTGCATCAGAAAGAGAAGAAGGCGAAATACCAACATTGATGGGTAAAGAAAAACTGTACGAGTCAGATGTGGAACATAGTTCGATTTCCAGAAATTCAAAGAGGATAGAGGAATTATCTGTGAGGAAATCTCAAAGGGTTCATACCCGATCTCAAAAACTAAATCTATGACGGAAACAATCTTCTTCTGGAATATTAGAGGCTTGAGAAAGTCTAGAGGTAGGCTAAAGAAGCTTCTCAATAAATTTCGAGTAAAACTGCGTGCTATTTCGGAACCGTTTGTTTCCGAGAATCATATGTTTATGTTGGGGAATTTTCTGCAGTATGATTACTCTGTTTCTAATGAAATACAAGGTGGTAAACTGTGGTTGTTTTGGCATGATCCGAATGATTTTGAGGTAATTTCCTACACTTCTCAAATGGTTTCTGGATGGTTGGTTATGGCCGGCCATAGAATTATGATTTCTTTTGTCTATGCCAAATGTACTTATGTTGAAAGAAGAGAGTTATGGAACCTGTTAGAAGTGACACAAGTGGCTGACACACCTTGGATGGTGCTGGGTGACTTCAATGTGATTCACATGGATTCGGAAAGGATTCGTGGAAATCCAAGACCTCTCATTTCGATGTCGGAGTTTAATGATTGTTTAGATCATTGTGGTCTATTTGACTTATCAAATGTTGGCCATCGTATGTCATTGTGTAATGGCCATGAAGGGATATCTAGGAGCTGGGCGAAGCTGGATAGAGTGCTTATTAATGATAAATTAGTGAGGTAATTTCCATCGGCTCAATTTAAATTCCTTTTGTGGAAAGCATCTGATCATTGTCCGATAATGGTCTTTCTGGAGGTGCCACAGTCCTCTTATGGTCCTTCGCCATTTCGTTTTCTTAACATGTGGTGTACTCATGATGCCTTCCTGGCATGTGTTAGAGATGCGTGGAATCAATAGGACTCGGCCTTGGGTCTTCTGAAGCTTGTTATCAAACTTAAGCGTACTAAGGTTGCTTTACGTGCTTGGAATAAAAATGTTTTTGGGAGAGTGGATGATCACTTAAAAGATCATGAGGAATGTATGGAGTTTCTAGAAACCCAATTACAGGGTGGTTTTTCGGAGGAAGTTGAGGCAGATTTCCTAGTTACTAAAAGCGAACTTCAGCTGTGGGAGATGAGGGAATCTAGCCGCTTGAGTCAGATAGCTAAAAAAAGATGGTTGACAGTGGGGGATCAAAACACGAGAGTTTTTCATTCAGTAATTAATCAAAAGCGGAAAAGAGGTCTAATATCTAGGATGGTGCTTGAAAATGGAAGAATTCTTGAGGGGGCCGATATTGTTCATAAAGAAGCTGCTGATTGTTTTCCAGAATTTTCTCTTTGAGAACTCGGGTGTTGAGGAGTGTGACCTCTTGGATTTGATTCAAAATCAAATATCTGAGGAAGAGAATTTATTCCTTTGTGCAGAAACTTCAGAGGATGAGGTAAAACAAGTAGTTTTTTCTATTCCAAAAGATCGTAGTCCGGGTCCTGACGGTTTCGGATCAGAATTTTATGTCTTGCTGGGATATTGTTAAACATGATGTCATTGAGTCGGCTAGAGATTTCTTTAGGGGTGCACCCCTAACCAGGTTCTACTCTTCTTCTTTTATTATCTTAATTTCGATAGTGCCTAATCCCTCCAGTTTTGACAAATTTAGACCGATTAGTTTGTGTTCCGTGAAGTATAAAATCTTTTCTATGATTATTGTCTCTAGACTTACTCCGGTTGTAGAGAAGTTAGTCTCACATGAACAAGGGGCGTTCATTCTTGGGCGAAGCATTTTTGAAAATATCACCCTTGCTCAGGAAATGGTTCATTCTTTACATAAGAAAAATATCGATGGTAATGTGATGATGAAACTTGACATGGCCAAGGCCTACGACATGGTGAATTGGGTTTTTTTATTGGAGGTATTTAAGGCTTTGGCTTCTCTGATAATTTTTGCAAATTAATACGACATTGTGTGGAATCCCCGTAGTTTTCTGTTATGATGAATGAGACTTTGTCTGGTTATTTTAAATCGATTCGGGGTCTGCACCAAGGAGACCCTCTTTCTCCTCTTTTATTTATTATCATGGAGGAAGTTCTGACAAGATTACTCAGAAAGAATTTTAATTCTGGGCGTATTAAAAAATTCTATCATCTAGTTGGTGTTCCTCTGGTATCTCATTTACTCTATGCAGATGATATCCTTATTTTTGCAAATGGGAATAAGAGGTCTATGAGAAACCTCATTTGTAACAGCCCGCTAGAAATTCATTGGCGGAATTTCTATTGACTTTAGGAATCTCGTGAAAATCTCATAAGTTTTTACGAATCGACCTATTGCATAGGTTTTAGTCTGTCAACATAGTCAGTGTTATCACTCACTATGCTGCTAGAAATATGAGTTTTATTTATTTGAGGTGGTTAGAAGTGTCAGAATGCATTATGGTCTACGCCATTACACTCAGTGGATTATTTAGGATTTTATGGCACAATATCCTATTTTCATAATTCCGGACGAAACGTCTGTTGGAAATTGTGAAATTATTTTTAGGGGCACTTTGAGGTTAAATTTCGGTAAAAGATTTTCACTGTAGGTTAATATGAATATTTAGGAATTTTTAGTACTAAGTTTATGATTCACTTTTTTGAAGTGAATAGTAACCTCGGTAAGCGCACCAATTGCAGTGTTTCGAAATCACAGTGTGGAATGTCCAAATTGGATTAGAGAAGTTTTATTTGGACACTTGGCAAGATCTTAGCCACACTTAGTGAATAATTTTAGACACTTGGCACCATAAGGAACGTTTGTTGGATTTGAAGGAATCAAGGTGTGAGATCATGTCGCTTAAGCAAAACTTTGTTTCATCTGCTCAACCAAATTGTGCCAGATCAAAGAGGTTTTCAATCCTAGTGAAATTCTAAATGGTGGGAATCCAATCGAAAGCCCAAAAGCATGGTTGAAATCGAAACCCTAAACGGTTTCCCCAAAACCCTAAAGTTGGCCTCTAAACATTTTCTAATCCGATTTCTAGCATTGTGTTTAATCACTTGATTAAATCACTTCCACATGCTATTAATCCTTCAAATTTGTGTTAGAACATCATTATCCAACCTTGTTAACCTTGAAAAATTGATTGGGCCAAGTGATATTGGATTTGGGCTTGATAGCAACCCAAACCCTCTTTAAACCCCAAATTTTAGGCCCATTCGGTTTAGGCCCTTTAAGGCCCACGAATTTGGTCACCATAGGATTGCTTCAT
This sequence comes from Juglans regia, assembly GCF_001411555.2. Lineage (NCBI taxonomy): Eukaryota > Viridiplantae > Streptophyta > Magnoliopsida > Fagales > Juglandaceae > Juglans > Juglans regia. Next base: position 20,774,816 of record NC_049904.1, read on the forward strand.
GGCTAAGTTTTGTACCCCCACTTGGCTGGCCAGATCTGTACAAGAAGAGCCTAGAAGGTTCTTGAAAGACATAGCTAAAGGGCCACCTCACTCATTCACTCTTACACTCCACCTTAAGAAAAGATCTTGGTCTGATTTTTATGAGAAGAAAAGGCCAACACTCAACCATTCCTTCAGTCCTATCACTTTACATAGCTTGTGTAAGAAGCTCTTCAGTCCACTTCCCACGAAAAAGCAACTCTCCTTTACACTTTTCCTTCATAGAACACAAAAGACACTCTCGGACAGTTTTTCGTACCTCTTTTGAATGCCTGTTTCGAAGCTTTTGTAAGTGTTTCCTCGCAACGTTTCCTTCATGAAAGTTGTTTCTTTTGGAGTCTAGTTTACGTGGATATCTTATTTGTTCCATTTGGAGATCATTTGATTGGTAAAAAGTTGTTTAGACCCCAGAAAGGTCATTCTGGGCGATAAACTGGAGAGTGTGTTATATTTTGGAGTTTTTGACCAAGCTAATGAATAGATCTTGGTCCGAAATTTTTATGGAGTACTGTTAACATGTGTATATGATTATTTGTTGAGGATTTGTTGCATGATTAAAAGTTTTGGTGAAATATTTTCTTAGGTCTAGAAACTTAGAAACTGGAAGAGGAAAAACAGTTTCTGTTTTGAGAAAGTTTAAATCTTTTATGGTTTAATCTTATTCCAATGGCTTTGATATTTTTATTGGAAGATCCTAAGCATCTTATATACATGTTAGAATGTTATTTTGAAGATATTTGATGTTAGTTTCGAACATATGAAATTTTATGGAAGGAGATATTCGGTTAGGCCAAAGTGATGATGTTCTTGGCTAAATTTATGTTTTGGTTGATGTTTACCCATGTGATCTTGAGTTTGAAGCTTGGATCTGTTTTAGGACACCTTTTTGAACCATGTGATGTTTTGGTTTGAAGATCACTTCTTTATAAGTCATGGATCAAGAGGTTGATCAAAACAAGTTAGAAACAAAATTCTGTTTTGAACTTAGAAGAGAAACCAAAAAGTTCAAGTATGGTTTTAGTGATTTTGATGACTTTTGTTCATGATTCAAAACATGATTATTCTTAAGAATATGTTATGAGTGTAGTAGAAGAAAAATTTTGGTTTAATCATGAGTTTTGAGATTTGAAAGAATTACAACAAAAAGCAAAGGAAATAGCCTTTGTAAGTTTCGGCCATATAGAGTTTTGATGGTTGTGTTTAGTTTTAAATTTTTATGAATTGATATTTGAGTTTAGGACAAAATTTACATAAGGTATGTAAATTTTGGTGATTTTTGAAGTTATGATGCAAAATCCTTAAGTTAGGGGTAAAATGGTCATTTTCCCACATGTAGAGGGTAAAATGGTAATTTTACTCTAAGTTGATATTTTTCCATATTCCTAATTGTTAGTGATTAAGTTCTAATTTTTAGAAATCACTACTTTCAGTTTCCCGTGATCGCACTTGAGTTTTGTCTCGAAGCACGAAGATCGAGGTAAGTTAGCTTTTAACTTACTATCAATTTAATGTGTATGTGTGATAAGTAAGGGAACTAAATTGTATGTATGCATGTTATCATATGTGCCATGCCAAGTCATTACATATTTATCTGTTACACAGAATTTATTCTGTCATGAATTATTCATCTGTTACACAAGATATTCTGTCACGTATTGCTATACATGCTATACATTGCAAGTATGTCATGTTAAGTTAAGTATGCCATCTGTTACATGTATTTCTTGTCATGTAATATTCATTGTCACATGTTACGCCACGTTAAGAAATGTTGTCTGTTATATGGTATGCCATGTTACGAAATGTTGCATGTTACATGTATGACATGTTATGAAATGTTCTCTGTTACATTTATGTCTCGAAGTATGTCATGTCTGTCGTCCTACGTTCATGTCACGTTATGTTACGTCAAGATTTCTGTCTTTTATGTCACGTTCATGTTACGTCACGTTACGAAATGTCATGTCTGCCAGTTAAGTCATTCATGTCAATCACGACCCTAAGCGCTAGGATGGGGTAATATCCTAGTGGAACTCCTTTGTTCACGCTGGAGTGTCTAAATAGGTGTGAAATTCCCTGGGTTGACGAAGTACAGTCAACAGGTTGCGAATGGGGCCTAATTAGCTGGTCACCGGAGCGCGCCAGGCACTAACGCCGATGGTGCCACACATTATGTTACGTGTGTCCACAGCAAGTGTGGCACAAACAGATAAGTCATGGGGCCACAACAACTGTGGAGCATGAAGTATGGGGCCACAACAACTGTGGAGCATACACTACGTGAGACACAGCAATTGTGACACGTAGAATACGTGGGGCCACAACAACTGTGGAGTACGTATTAACGCACTCACAGCTGGTATAGACACCTGTGATGTGATGCGGTAATCGGCAGGGACACACGGCTCAAGGGGACCTGTGTAGCACCCATATGGTCACGTTAATGATTAAGTTTATTGAATAAGATTCCAAGTTCAAGTCATGTTTCACGTTATGTTACGTTCAAGTTTACGTTCACGCAATCATGGTAATCCCATGAGACAAGAATATGTTTCAAGTTCATGTTATGTTATATTCACGTTCACGTTATGTTCCAAGTTCATGTTATGTTATGTTCACGTTTACGTTATGTTCTAAGTTCACATTTATGTTATGTCATGCTCAAGTTCAAGTTCAAATTATGCATGTTCAAGTTCATGCTATGTTTCAAGTCCATGTTATGTTCCAAGTTCACGTTCATGCTATGTTTCAAGTCCATGTTATGTTTCAAGTCACGTTCATGCTAAGCTTCAGTTTTAGTTTAAATTATGCCAGTTATGTTATGTTGTATGTCAAGTTATGCTATGATTACTTAAGATTTGATTATGCATTCATGCTTTTACTGCCATGCATGCATCATTAACCTGTGTGGAAGTTTCTTGTTAACTTGCTGAGATTTGTAATCAAATCTCACTGTGGTAGTCCCAACTACCATTCCCCCCGAATGGTAGATTTTGTTACAGGATCTGAAGGAGAATCGAGAATCGACCATCTGGAAACGATCGATTAAGCGATGGTGCGACGTAGATGGTAGTACAGTAGTTACCTCAAGTTACTACTTGTATTTGTGGAGTTCAATCTCCAGCACTCTTTTGATCACAACCATATGCACTATTATTGTGATCTCAGTTGTTTAGTACATCATTATGAATGAAGTATGTTTTAAGTATTTGGGATATTTCGGTTTGGTGCATAGTATTGCTAAAAAAAAAAAAAAAAATTATCCGCTGCGAATATTGCATAATTCTAGATGCATGTTAGGAATATTGCATCTTATATGTCATGAACGGGGGCAGGTAACCTTGTGTTGCATGTCTCGACGCTTCAAATGTCCGTCCGATCCCAAGCGGAATTTGGGGGCGTCACAGGGTGGTATCAGAGCAATACGTCTCTGGGTTTAAATCCACATGTCCTTAGGAAATGCACCAAATATTAGGCTTGAAATTTTAGTCTTTACTAGGCTTGAATTTCTTGAAGTATAAGAGATAGTATGTGGCTGTAACACGTGTACTCGTGTGATTTAGGAAGTGACATGACTCGAGGTAGGCTACCTCAAAACCCTGAGGGAGTTACAAATTAGGATAATCAGAATCCCCCGATGGATGGAGGATTAGCTGAAGCCGTACGTTTGCTGACTGACATGCTTAGACAACAGCAACATCAGCAAGCACATGTACCCAGACTCGAAGTCAGGGATTGTCTGTGTGAGAAGTTATTGATCCATCATTATCCAAACTTTTCTGGTAATGAAGAGCCACTAAAAGCCGAGAAATGGATTATGGATCTCAAAAGGATAGACGAGATCTGTGGATGTACTGAGGACCAAAAGGTTCTATATGTTGTATACCTATTCTAAGGAGAAGCTGGAATATGGTGGGATACACAAAGGCAACTTCTAGTTAGGGAACTAGGAAGTTTGGATGCATTGTCTTGGGAGAGATTTAAGGAAGAGTTGACAACGGATTCTTCCCAGATTCTATCAAACAGCTAAAGGCGCAGGAGTTCGTGACTTTAACTCAAGGTAGTTTGACCGTAGAGCAGTACGCTGCTAAGTTTATGGTGTTAGGAAGGTTTGCACCACACTTGATTTCTACTCAAAGGATGCAGGCACGAAAGTTTCAAGCTGGACTTCAGCCATGGATCCATAGCCAAGTAGCTTGCCTAAGAATAAAGAATTACCAAGAGTTGGTAAACGTGACCGCGATAGCAGAGGCTGAGCAGGGAGGTCTAGCGATCCAGATCAATACCGAGCGAAAGAGAACTTCATTGTATGCTACTGAAGAAAATCTAAAAATGAAGAAGATGTCTACTAGACCAGATAAGGGAGAAGGCATCGAGACTGGAAGCTCAATACTGACCACGTATCCAATATGTGGGATGTCCGGAAAGAACCATGGAGGCAAGTGCAAACTTACCTTAGGACTCTATTTCAGATGTGGCCAACCTGACCATTTGATCAAATTGTCCCAAAAGAGGCCGGAGAAATGGAACTATTCCCATTGGAGATTCCAAACCAAAGCCACGACCTCCAGTACTAGCTTAAGTGTATGCAGGTACTTCTAGAGACGCAGATGCTGACGCCCTAGGAACTAAAGGAGTTGGCGCCGTCACTGGTATTTTTTCTAAGACCTCTATATTGTTAAGCTTATCTAAGGTTGATTAGATTACAATTGATGGTACTAGTGCATTATTGATACTTTGGGTAAGTTAAATCATTGAGGTGTATAACTTGTATGCAGTTTGATTCAAGCGAGGCCCTATTTTTAGTGATTGTGGTATTGTACGTTTAGTTCGTACTCTGAATTGTTACCAGGTGGTAAGAGTAACATTTTTCATTAAGAGTATTTCTATTCATACCAGTGTAGATATGGAATACCTTTTAGTAGTACGAGGAAGGATATTCAAGGTTGATGAATTAGTATCCCAAGTATTTGGAGTTTGTTTTGATTCGAATGTTACAATGAAATTTGTGTTCGGAAGAGTACAGTGTGTGGGAGAAGCTTTGGCCTTAGTAGGATTCACTTATGATAATAGTTTTATCCAATCGCGAATAAATGGTTTCTGGCGAAGCACCGTGTTTGTGGAAACCTAGATTGCCCTTATATTGGAGACTTTTATATGGGGAGTAAAAGCTTGTCTTAAGGATTTACGTGAGCAGTAAGAACAAATTCTTTGGATTAGAGTCAGAATAAAAGGTAACTCATGATGGACAGAAGAGCTATGTTAATCATAAGAGAGAAACTCTTGAGTTGAGGTTAATAGCTGATCGTTTATCAAGGTACCACCTAGGAGGAGGAACGATTCGTGGTGATTATGAAGGAGTAAGCTAGTCCTAGGCAGATATAATTCCTTGAGGAAATAGAGAATGTGAATTCAGTTGTGTATGGATTAAATTCTTCCAAATTGAACTGCATGAATACTTGAAATTTTAGATTTAGAGAGTATGCTGGTACGATTTGACCTACCTTGTGGAAGGACTCCAGTACAAATTGATATGATTTGAGAGAGAAAGAGTTAAGAATGGTAGATATATATACACGTTGTGGATAATTCATTGAATAGTGAAGAGAATAGTGATTTCTTTTAAGCAAGGAGTCAGTAACCTAAAAAGTCTAGAAGTCATTAAGTTTAGGCAGTAATCTTTGGGATTGTTATGCCTTAATGTTATAGTGATAGTCTTTTTGTATAACCATGTGATGGTTATAGATAAGAATAGTGTTGACTACGAGAAGGAGGCGTTATTTCAAGAAGAACGAGACCTGCCCCTTGGGCGTGATGAGGCATCCAGTGATGGGCAATAAGTTGGTAAGCAACTTTTTCTTTTGAGCGTATTTTATGTTTGTACTTACGTCGATTTCGAGGACGAAATCTTTTTTTTAGGAGGGGAGGATGTAACAGCCCGCTAGAAATTCATTGGCGGAATTTCTATTGACTTTAGGAATCTCGTGAAAATCCCATAAGTTTTTACGAATCGACCTATTGCATAGGTTTTAGTCTGTCAACATAGTCAGTGTTATCACTCACTATGCTGCTAGAAATATGAGTTTTATTTATTTGAGGTGGTTAGAAGTGTCAGAATGCATTATGGTCTACGCCATTACACTCAGTGGATTATTTAGGATTTTATGGCACAATATCCTATTTTCATAATTCCGGACGAAACGTCTGTTGGAAATTGTGAAATTATTTTTAGGGGCACTTTGAGGTTAAATTTCGGTAAAAGATTTTCACTGTAGGTTAATATGAATATTTAGGAATTTTTAGTACTAAGTTTATGATTCACTTTTTTGAAGTGAATAGTAACCTCGGTAAGCGCACCAATTGCAGTGTTTCGAAATCACAGTGTGGAATGTCCAAATTGGATTAGAGAAGTTTTATTTGGACACTTGGCAAGATCTTAGCCACACTTAGTGAATAATTTTAGACACTTGGCACCATAAGGAACGTTTGTTGGATTTGAAGGAATCAAGGTGTGAGATCATGTCGCTTAAGCAAAACTTTGTTTCATCTGCTCAACCAAATTGTGCCAGATCAAAGAGGTTTTCAATCCTAGTGAAATTCTAAATGGTGGGAATCCAATCGAAAGCCCAAAAGCATGGTTGAAATCGAAACCCTAAACGGTTTCCCCAAAACCCTAAAGTTGGCCTCTAAACATTTTCTAATCCGATTTCTAGCATTGTGTTTAATCACTTGATTAAATCACTTCCACATGCTATTAATCCTTCAAATTTGTGTTAGAACATCATTATCCAACCTTGTTAACCTTGAAAAATTGATTGGGCCAAGTGATATTGGATTTGGGCTTGATAGCAACCCAAACCCTCTTTAAACCCCAAATTTTAGGCCCATTCGGTTTAGGCCCTTTAAGGCCCACGAATTTGGTCACCATAGGATTGCTTCATGGCTAAGTTTTGTACCCCCACTTGGCTGGCCAGATCTGTACAAGAAGAGCCTAGAAGGTTCTTGAAAGACATAGCTAAAGGGCCACCTCACTCATTCACTCTTACACTCCACCTTAAGAAAAGATCTTGGTCTGATTTTTATGAGAAGAAAAGGCCAACACTCAACCATTCCTTCAGTCCTATCACTTTACATAGCTTGTGTAAGAAGCTCTTCAGTCCACTTCCCACGAAAAAGCAACTCTCCTTTACACTTTTCCTTCATAGAACACAAAAGACACTCTCGGACAGTTTTTCGTACCTCTTTTGAATGCCTGTTTCGAAGCTTTTGTAAGTGTTTCCTCGCAACGTTTCCTTCATGAAAGTTGTTTCTTTTGGAGTCTATTTTACGTGGATATCTTATTTGTTCCATTTGGAGATCATTTGATTGGTAAAAAGTTGTTTAGACCCCAGAAAGGTCATTCTGGGCGATAAACTGGAGAGTGTGTTATATTTTGGAGTTTTTGACCAAGCTAATGAATAGATCTTGGTCCGAAATTTTTATGGAGTACTGTTAACATGTGTATATGATTATTTGTTGAGGATTTGTTGCATGATTAAAAGTTTTGGTGAAATATTTTCTTAGGTCTAGAAACTTAGAAACTGGAAGAGGAAAAACAGTTTCTGTTTTGAGAAAGTTTAAATCTTTTATGGTTTAATCTTATTCCAATGGCTTTGATATTTTTATTGGAAGATCCTAAGCATCTTATATACATGTTAGAATGTTATTTTGAAGATATTTGATGTTAGTTTCGAACATATGAAATTTTATGGAAGGAGATATTCGGTTAGGCCAAAGTGATGATGTTCTTGGCTAAATTTATGTTTTGGTTGATGTTTACCCATGTGATCTTGAGTTTGAAGCTTGGATCTGTTTTAGGACACCTTTTTGAACCATGTGATGTTTTGGTTTGAAGATCACTTCTTTATAAGTCATGGATCAAGAGGTTGATCAAAACAAGTTAGAAACAAAATTCTGTTTTGAACTTAGAAGAGAAACCAAAAAGTTCAAGTATGGTTTTAGTGATTTTGATGACTTTTGTTCATGATTCAAAACATGATTATTCTTAAGAATATGTTATGAGTGTAGTAGAAGAAAAATTTTGGTTTAATCATGAGTTTTGAGATTTGAAAGAATTACAACAAAAAGCAAAGGAAATAGCCTTTGTAAGTTTCGGCCATATAGAGTTTTGATGGTTGTGTTTAGTTTTAAATTTTTATGAATTGATATTTGAGTTTAGGACAAAATTTACATAAGGTATGTAAATTTTGGTGATTTTTGAAGTTATGATGCAAAATCCTTAAGTTAGGGGTAAAATGGTCATTTTCCCACATGTAGAGGGTAAAATGGTAATTTTACTCTAAGTTGATATTTTTCCATATTCCTAATTGTTAGTGATTAAGTTCTAATTTTTAGAAATCACTACTTTCAGTTTCCCGTTATCGCACTTGAGTTTTGTCTCGAAGCACGAAGATCGAGGTAAGTTAGCTTTTAACTTACTATCAATTTAATGTGTATGTGTGATAAGTAAGGGAACTAAATTGTATGTATGCATGTTATCATATGTGCCATGCCAAGTCATTTCATATTTATCTATTACACAGAATTTATTCTGTCATGAATTATTCATCTGTTACACAAGATATTCTGTCACGTATTGCTATACATGCTATACATTGCAAGTATGTCATGTTAAGTTAAGTATGCCATCTGTTACATGTATTTCTTGTCATGTAATATTCATTGTCACATGTTACGCCACGTTAAGAAATGTTGTCTGTTATATGGTATGCCATGTTACGAAATGTTGCATGTTACATGTATGACATGTTATGAAATGTTCTCTGTTACATTTATGTCTCGAAGTATGTCATGTCTGTCGTCCTACGTTCATGTCACGTTATGTTACGTCAAGATTTCTGTCTTTTATGTCACGTTCATGTTACGTCACGTTACGAAATGTCATGTCTGCCAGTTAAGTCATTCATGTCAATCACGACCCTAAGCGCTAGGATGGGGTAATATCCTAGTGGAACTCCTTTGTTCACGCTGGAGTGTCTAAATAGGTGTGAAATTCCCTGGGTTGACGAAGTACAGTCAACAGGTTGCGAATGGGGCCTAATTAGCTGGTCACCGGAGCGCGCCAGGCACTAACGCCGATGGTGCCACACATTATGTTATGTGTGTCCACAGCAAGTGTGGCACAAACAGATAAGTCATGGGGCCACAACAACTGTGGAGCATGAAGTATGGGGCCACAACAACTGTGGAGCATACACTACGTGAGACACAGCAATTGTGACACGTAGAATACGTGGGGCCACAACAACTGTGGAGTACGTATTAACGCACTCACAGCTGGTATAGACACCTGTGATGTGATGCGGTAATCGGCAGGGACACACGGCTCAAGGGGACCTGTGTAGCACCCATATGGTCACGTTAATGATTAAGTTTATTGAATAAGATTCCAAGTTCAAGTCATGTTTCACGTTATGTTACGTTCAAGTTTACGTTCACGCAATCATGGTAATCCCATGAGACAAGAATATGTTTCAAGTTCATGTTATGTTATATTCACGTTCACGTTATGTTCCAAGTTCATGTTATGTTATGTTCACGTTTACGTTATGTTCTAAGTTCACATTTATGTTATGTCATGCTCAAGTTCAAGTTCAAATTATGCATGTTCAAGTTCATGCTATGTTTCAAGTCCATGTTATGTTCCAAGTTCACGTACATGCTATGTTTCAAGTCCATGTTATGTTTCAAGTCACGTTCATGCTAAGCTTCAGTTTTAGTTTAAATTATGCCAGTTATGTTATGTTGTATGTCAAGTTATGCTATGATTACTTAAGATTTGATTATGCATTCATGCTTTTACTGCCATGCATGCATCATTAACCTGTGTGGAAGTTTCTTGTTAACTTGCTGAGATTTGTAATCAAATCTCACTGTGGTAGTCCCAACTACCATTCCCCCCGAATGGTAGATTTTGTTACAGGATCTGAAGGAGAATCGAGAATCGACCATCTGGAAACGATCGATTAAGCGATGGTGCGACGTAGATGGTAGTACAGTAGTTACCTCAAGTTACTACTTGTATTTGTGGAGTTCAATCTCCAGCACTCTTTTGATCACAACCATATGCACTATTATTGTGATCTCAGTTGTTTAGTACATCATTATGAATGAAGTATGTTTTAAGTATTTGGGATATTTCGGTTTGGTGCATAGTATTGCTAAAAAAAAAAAAAAAAATTATCCGCTGCGAATATTGCATAATTCTAGATGCATGTTAGGAATATTGCATCTTATATGTCATGAACGGGGGCAGGTAACCTTGTGTTGCATGTCTCGACGCTTCAAATGTCCGTCCGATCCCAAGCGGAATTTGGGGGCGTCACATCATTTACGCTATTAAGACTTATGAGAAGTGGTCGGGCGAAACTATTAGTAACGATAAATCTGCTCTGTTTATGTCGAACCATATTTCTTTAATCCGTAAGCGTGGTTTGTTGAGAATTACGAGTTTTAAGGAGGGCATATTTCCTGCTATGTATTTGGGGGCGCCATTGGTATTAAGTAGATTAACGTCCAGGATCATGGAGCCGTTAATAGAGAAGATAAGGAAGAAAATTGCAGGCTAGAAAATGAAGCTTCTTTTGCATGGAGGAAGACTTATTTTACTAAGACACGTGTTATCTAGCATGCCGATTCATCCTATGTTGGTGATGAATATCCCCATGGTGACTGTGACTTCTATTAAATCGCTTATGGCCAATTTTCTTTGGGGTGAGGTGGATGGAAAAAGAAAGCTGCATTGGAGATCTTGGGGGGGAAGTTTGTAACCTACTTCAGAAGGGGGTATGGGATTGAGAGATCTTAAAGATGTACAAAAATCTCTTCACATGAAGTTTGCTTACTGGTTGATAACTACCAAGACTTTGTGGTTTGAATTTTTTCGCTCAAAATACTTCCGTAATGAGCATATTTCGTCCCATGTGGTGAGGCCTAATGCATCCCGCTTTTGGAAGTCGGTTATGTCTTGTCTTCCGGAAGTTATGGAGAATATAAAAGTGTTGGTGAGAGGAGGAAATGCTTCATTCTGGTTTGACAAATGGCTTGCATCAGGCGTATTATCAGTTAGCGTTGAGGCTGTACTTAGCTCTAAGCTGTGCATCAAAGTTTGCTGATCAATAATTCTTGGAACTCTGATTGTTTATTGGAGTTAATGGGTTCGAAACTAACAAAGGAGATTTTACAAAATGTGCCAGCTGGTAAAAGTGGACAGGACATCTTCATTTGGAAACCTTCTCCAAATGGTCTTTTATCTACTGGCACGGCGTGGGAGCCTGAATACTTTGTACCATGATTGGTTGTGGCACAGTATGTTGTCGAAACGTATTTCTGTGTTTTTATGGAAAGTTTGGTCTAATTGCTTAGCCATGGATGATAGAGTGCAGAGCAAGGGCATTTACCTGGCTTCTTCATGCGATTGCTGCGCACGAAAAGACACAGAAACTATCGACCATGTTTTAGCTTCTGGGGATGTAGCTTTGACTGTTTGGTCTCATGCAAGTGCTGTGATGGGAGTCCCGTTTAAGCATTAGATGCCTTGGAAAACCAGAGTTATGGTCTGGTTTCAGTACGCAAAAAAATCCTCCATCAAAGGCACATTAGTTGGTTTAATTCCTTGTCTAATTACTTGGAGTTTGTGGAAAAAGAAGGTGTACAGGATAATGCTGAAAAAATCTGGAGAGACGTTTGGTTTTGGATGAAGTTATTCGCTGATAAGCTTAGAGCTAAACGTAAGTTATCTATTCAAGACATTAAAATTCTTGAAGAATTTCATATTGAACGTCCGAGAACTGGGGCGAAGGAGGTAAAAATAATGACTTGGTCCAAATCTCCCTTGGGTTGGGTGAAGCTAAACTATGATGGGAGCTGTCGTGGAAATCTAGGTAACACGGGAGGTGGTGGAATTATTTGTGACTCTAACGGTGGGGTGAAAGCAGCGTTCTCAACTCACTTGGGAATGGGACCAATAACGGAGCTGAGCTTAAGGCGATCGTGGAGGGTATTCGCCTTTGCAAGCAATTTCACTTTTTTAATATCATTATTGAAAGTGACTCTCGTATTGTTGTAGACTGGCTCCAGAAAGGGAGATGTACCTTATGGTACCTTTGGGATTTCTGGGATGATCTAAAGGCAGAGCTCGTTGGAATAAACTTTGTGGTAGTTCATCAATATAGGGAAGGAAACAGTGCGATTGGTTTTCTGGCTAGAGAAGGCGAAAGTGGGAAGAATGAGATTTATGAAGGGCATGTTTCTCTCCCAAGACGTCTAAGAGGTATTACGTGTGTTGAGAAGATGGGTCTTCCATACCTGCGACAATGAGATTTTTCAATATTCAGTATTTATGGTCTTTTGTTTGGTCTGGGGTGTGGTTTTTATAGGCCTGTTTAGATGTTCTTTCTGTTTTCATATAGGCTTGTTTAGTTTTTTATTCTATTAGGCTTGTTTAGAATTTATCTTCGGTGCTCGTTAAATAGGCTTGTTTAGTTTTTTGCTTTACTATTTAGGCCTGTTTAGATCTTTGTTTTGTTTTGTGTTGATTTTGGCTTTTTGGAAGGAGTGCTCTCATAGTTATTTGGCTTATTACCACAGTTTTCCTCCACTATAAATGAGGGTTTTTTAATAAACTTGGGACGGGTTCACTACTGTGTGGCTATTGGCTCTTCGGTAAAGAAAAAAAAAAAAAAAGGAAAGTGAGCTGTGAAGCATTGGAGGTGGAATTGAGAATTCTTCTGATGGAAGATAACCTGGAAATTTATTGAGGCCCATATAAATAGCTTCTATTGTTGAGATATTGATGATCTTGAATGGAATTGGACCCAACAAAACCATTGGCTCGGATGTTTAAAAAACTCTAGATTCTGGAGGTTACCAATTTCACTTGGTATTAACTTATAAAAATATGAATTTATATGTATTTCTATTAGGAAAAAAAGAAAAGAAAAGAAGAAATAGTGGTTTTAATAATCAAATAGACACAAATTAGCAGATGGAGGTGTTATTAGTTGTAGTGAAAGATTGCATGTCGACTGTGATGCACAATCTTAGCAAGTTCCCTCCTATTCAGAGCATTTGTGACCGTTTTATTTTCCTGTTGTACTTAAAGAATTTCAATTACCTGTAATACTTGAATTCTTTCCCATATAAATCATACCCCTACTAAAGAGGCGAGTATTGTTCGCACAAATTTTTGGTGTTTTTTTTTTTTGGCCTAATCTCATTCTTTCATTGATACATGATTGCCACACTCTCCAGGAGAGTTCTTGCCCTACTCTTGTAATGTTACAACTCCGATGTGCATTGCAACAGAAATAAACAGGGCCCAACAACCCACGCTTCTTTATCCCAATCAACCCAATTAACCACCATAACACAGAAACCAACTTAGACAAGTCCTGTAAAAGCCCTTTCTCAATGAACCACACAAATCTCCAGCAGCTGGCCCTTCTTGGCCCACCCCTCCCAACTACTAGGCACAACAGAACCCCCTCCAACAGTTAAGCTTTGCATTCTCTATAGCAATTGAACAACATGCCTTGTCAAAATCCCCCTCCACCTCCACATCAGATCCTTCCCTAGCTAGCCCAAACCCATTCCTACATTCCAAAACTCAAATCCCTTCCACAATAGTTCTAATAATAACTTTGACTTTTGTTTCTCATGAATGTAAAATAAAAGTATAGAAAATCAAAGGAAAATGGAGAGAGAGAGAGAGAGAGAGAGAGAGAGAGAGAGAGAGAGAGAGAGAGAGAGAGACTAAATATGGTAGAGAATAAATCATAGTGGAATTTGTTAGCTCCCAAATTGAAAAATTCTAGGCTCTGCAAATTACCAATTTCACTTCGTATTGCACTTGTCACAATATGTATAACTCTATTAAAAAAAATGTCTATAACAAATCGAACATGCAACTTATTAGTAGTAAGAGAACAATCAAGACTTCGAATATGTACCATGGTTGATAAGGCATATCAACATTTATAATTGGTTGAGCCACCCTTGAGTTGATTGCACTGGAGGAGCCACATGCATTCTAGTGGGTGCAATTTTTACAGTCACAATTATTATTTTTTTTTACCTGTCGCACTTACTAAAAGAATAAGGCAGCCATAACTAATGAGAATCCATTTTAAAATTCTAACCATTAAAACATTTTGATCTTTTCACGAAAAAAGCTTTTAAGTTTTATTTACTTCAAAGTAATTCCAATATAAAAAAATCCCAACTTCCATAGCCATGCATTTATAAAAATCTTAAAAATCCACACATGACCAAATAGTTTTTGCTTCGCTAAAAAATTATAAACTTTTTTATTTAATCGAGATTGCATATATACTAATGATTTGTCATATAAACATAGTCGACCAAAACAAGACTACGGTTACATTACATTAAAAGTACTTAGTTGTAGCCAAGGTACGTATAATACTATAACCTAGCATTGTTAACTTGATCTCTATTTTCAGAGCTACACTCGACAAGGGATTTAACAATATTGGAGAATAAAATTATTGGTACTTATGGCTTATCCTTGTACATGACTTTTTAATGAAAAATTCTAGGGAAAATTACATATTCCACCAAGGGGTGTTACTATCACTACCTCATGCTGGCTCAACCTAACCATTTATTTTTTTGCTTTCATTTGGAAGTACCTAATTAGAGAAGTTCAAATATAGAAAATGCATATATATATATATATATACACACACACTAAATCAATGGTGACACATTGGCATTTTTATTATAATAAATTAATACAAGACGTCACGTACGTACCTTCCAAGTTGTTGTAGGCAAGCGTTAAAAATAGTTCCCGATTTCAGGTGACAATTTTCCGTTGAAATTATTAGACGACAAAACTATAGCTTGCAGCTATTTGCAGTTGAACAAAGAGGATGGGAGAAACATGCAATTACACTTATTTAGAAAAAAATTTTTGGATTTTACTAACCGATAATTAACTACATAATCTATGAATCGAGACTAAATCATTACAATAGAATTTGGTTTTTGTGATGGATGAAACTGTCATGCACAAAAAATAAGCAAACCATCACAAAAACTTTTTTTGTGATGGATTGAGGCTGTCACCACGACTGTCACCTAAAAGGCGTCACATAATGTTTTTTGTGACGGTTTACTGTTCAACCGTAACAAATTTTGTAACGGTTGGAAGTCTTCCGTGAGATGTAACGTTTGAACGTGATGATTTTTTGTGATAGATAAAAACCATCACAGAAAGTAACGTTCGCACGTATAAACCGACTTTTGAACATTAACCCGACTGATTAACATTCGTACGTAAAAAAAATTGGCGTTAGATGTTTTTGCTTCGCACGAATGACATTTACATTCGAACGTTAACTTGAAGACGTTTGAATGTAACTGTAACATACCAGTCATAGATTTGGGGTATATAAGTAAATCTTCTAGTTATTTTACATTTACTAATCTTAATAATTACTATTATAATTTTGTTTGAATTTACTAGAGTTTTGTTTTATTATTAATTCTAGTAATTATTACTAGATTTTTATCAGATTTTTCGTCCTCTAGAGTTTTTGGTTTGAATTCAAATTTTAGTTCTTCCTATCTCCACCAAACTTCATCTCTTGTTTTTAGCCTCTGAAATAAACACTATAAACCTCCAAACCCGTTTGTCTCTCAGTATTAGTTGTTAACATTCTAGTGGAAACCGACTCTATTGATGAGCAATTTCTCCACTCTGCACGTCTCCACTCCCATGCTCATGCACGTCTCTACCCCTCTAGGTTTCCTTTTATTTTTCTCAATCATCTACATTTATAAATTTCGCTTACCCCTTATACGAGAAGTGAAAACTCGAAGCCGTGAGCCACCCCACTGCTGAACTCCTCTACACCGTGAGCCTTCCCCCACTCTCAACCACATTGCAAGGCCAAGAGTCCCCAAACACAGTAAGCCCTCGTGCCCCACGTTTTTTACGGAACCATTTTTGGTGAACCTCTGTTTTCCACGTCCGAAACAGAGCCGTCGCCTCTCCTCCATGGTAGCCACCACAAGAGATGCCGACCTACCTCTCCGACGACACAAGAGTTTGCATGCCATCTTTTTCCGTCGCACCCACTCCCTTCCGGTAAGCCCACCGCCGTTGACCACCAGTTTCTCTCTTGTTTTCGGTTTAGAAGTCTCTCTCTCTAAACTTTCTCTCTCTCTCTCTCTCTCTCTCTGTGTCGCGCCACCACAGAGAAGCCGCTAGTTGCACCGCCGTGACCCTCGCTTGTCGCTTGAACCGCCACGCAGCCCATCTCCGTCAAATACCCTCTCTTGGTGAGCCCCTGCTATCTCTAGCATGGCTTTTCGTTGCTCTGTCTGTGTGCCTTAAAGCCTCCATGAAACAGTGATTCACAACGGGCCCTTGGGCATTATGTATGCTGGGATGATTAGATAAGTTTGTGTTTTAAAAAGTAAATTGGGCTTAGTTTTAACTTGTTTGGTTTTAAATCTTGTGGGCTAATTTCCTTGTGGGTTGAGCTTGAGGTTAATTAGACATGTACCATTGGGATAAATTTGTATTTTAAATTGGGCTTGAGTTTATTATGTTTCAATAATTGTTTTAGTGATTTTTATTGAACCTAATATTTTGTTAAAATTCCTTTGTTTATTTAGTTGAATTTTAATAAAATTATTATGTTAAGAATATTTAAACAATATTAATATTTATTAGGTTTCTTATAAGATGGAATAATTATGTTAATAAATGAAACTAATTTTTTAGAATTCAAGTTTTATGACTTATTTTAAAATAGCCCAAGTATCCTACTAAATTATAATATGTTATTAGTATTTAAGTAATTTAAATACTAGGATTTATTGATTATGGTGTTAAACAAAAGATTTATTTGACTATCTTTTATATTGTGAATTTGATTAAATAGGATATTAGTACATGTTGCTCTTAGACAAATTTAGTGATAGTTAATATTGTGTATAGGTGACGAGTTACGAAGTGAGATTCAAGAAGAGACACAGCGAGGTAATTAATTTGATCATAAATTAGGATCATCATAGTTTAGCTTGTATATAAGTATTATTCATGTGACGCCCTCAAATTCCGCTTGGGATCTGACGAACATTTGAAGCGTCGAGACATGCAACACAAGGTTACCTGCCCCTGTTCATGACATATAAGATGCAATATTCATAACATGCATCTAGCATTATGCAATATTCGCAGCGGATAATTTTTTTCTCTAGCAATACTATGCACCTAACCGAAATATCCCAAATACTTACAACATACTTCATACATAATGACGTACTAAACAACTGAGATCACAATACTAGTCTAAAATGGTTGTGATCAAAAGAGTGTTGGAGATTGAACACCACAAATACAAGTAGTAATCTGAGGTAACTACTGTACTACCATCTACGTCACACCATCGCTTAGTCGATCATTTCCAATTGGTCGATTCTCGATTCTCCTTCAGATCCTGTAACAAAATCTACCACAATGAGATTTGATTACAAATCTCAGCAAGTTAACAGGAAACTTCCACACAGGTTAATTATGCATGCATGGCAGTAAAAGCATGAATGCATAATCAAATCATAAGTAATCATAGCATAACTTGACATACAACATAACATAACTGGCATAACTTAAACTGAAACTGAAGCTTAGCATGAACGTGACTTGAAACATAACATGGACTTGAAACATAACATAACATGAACTTGAAACATATTCTTGTCTCATAGGATTACCATGATTACGTGAACATAAACTTGAACATAATATAACGTGAAACATGACTTGAACTTGGAATCTTATCTAATAGACTTAATCATTAACGTGACCATATGGGTGCTACACAGGTCCCCTTGAGCCGTGTGTCCCTGCCGATTACCGCATCACATCACAGGTGTCTATACCAGCTGTGAGTGCGTTAATACGTACTCCACAATTGTTGTGGCCCCACGTATTCTACGTGTCACAATTGCTGTGTCTCACGTAGTGTATGCTCCACAGTTGTTGTGGCCCCATACTTCATGCTCCACAGTTGTTGTGGCCCCATGACTTATCTGTTTGTGCCACACTTGCTGTGGACACACCTAACATAATGTGTGGCACCATCGGCGTTAGTGCCTGGCGCGCTCCGGTGACCAGCTAATTAGGCCTCATTCGCAACCTGTTGACTGTACTTCGTCAACCCAGGGAATTTCACACCTATTTAGACATTCCAGCGTGAACAAAGGAGTTCCACTAGGATATTAGCCCATCCTAGTGCTTAGGGTCGTGATTGACATGAATGACTTAACTGGCAGACATGACATTTCGTAACGTGACGTAACATGAACGTGACATAAAAGACGGAAATCTTGACGTAGCGTAACATGACATGAACGTAAGACGACAGACATGACATACTTTGAAACATAAATATAACAGACAATATTTCATAACATAGCATACATGTAACAGGCAACATTTCGTAACATAGCATACCATGTAACAGACAACATTTCTTAACATGGCGTAACATGTGACAGTGAATATTACGTGACAAGAAATACATGTAACAGATGGAATACTTAACTTAATATGACATACTTGCAATGTATAGCAATGTATAGCAATACGTGACAGAATATCTTGTATAACAGATGAATAATTCATGACAGAATAAATTCTATGTAACAGATAAATATGTAATGACTTGGCATGGCACAGATGATAACATGCATACATACAATTTAGTTCCCTTACTTATCACACATACACATTAAATTGATAGTAAGTTAAAAGCTAACTTACCTCGATCTTCGCGCTTCGAGACAAAACTCAAGTGCGATCACGAGAAACTGAAAGTAGTGATTTCTAAAAATTAGAACTTAATCACTAACAATTATGAATATGGAGAAATATCAACTTTGAGTAAAATTACCATTTTACCCTCTACATGTGGGGAAATGACCATTTTACCCCTAAGTTAAGGATTTGTATCCTAACTCCAAAAATCACCAAAATTTACATACCTTATGTAAATTTTGTCCTAAGCTCAAATATCAATTCAAAAAATTTAAAACTAAACACAACCAATAAAACTCTATAGGGCCGAAACTTACAAAGGTTATTTCCTTTGATTTTTGTTGTAATTCTTTCAAATCTCAAAACTCATGATTAAACCAAAATTTTTCTTCTACTACACTCATAACATATTCTTAAGAATAATCATGTTTTGAATCATGAACAAAAGTCATCAAAATCACTAAAACCATACTTGAACTTTTTGGTTTCTCTTCTAAGTTCAAAACAGAATTTTGTTTCTAACTTGTTTTGATCAACCTCTTGATCCATGACTTATAAAGATGTGATCTTCAAACCAAAACATCACATGGTTCAAAAAGGTGTTCTAAAACAGATC
Organism: Juglans regia; assembly: GCF_001411555.2. Classification (NCBI taxonomy): domain Eukaryota; kingdom Viridiplantae; phylum Streptophyta; class Magnoliopsida; order Fagales; family Juglandaceae; genus Juglans; species Juglans regia. The sequence continues at coordinate 20,794,324 of NC_049904.1, forward strand.
CAAGCTTCAAACTCAAGTTCACATGGGTAAACATCAACCAAAACATAAATTTAGCCAAAAACATCATCACTTTGGCCTAACCGAATATCTCCTTGCATAAAATTTCATATCTTCGAAACTAACATCAAATATCTTCAAAATAACATTTTAACATGTATATAAGAGGCTTAGGATCTTCCAATAAAAATATCAAAGCCATTGGAATAAGATTAAACCATAAAAGATTTAAACTTTCTCAAAACAGAAACTGTTTTTCCTCTTCCAGTTTCTAAGTTTCTAGACCTAAGAAAATATTTCACCAAAACTTTTAATTGATCAGCTTTTAATTTCGACTTCCAAGCGTAGAAGCTGTCAAAGTAATACAAGGGTAAATCCCAAGATCGAATTCACAGGGACAATGAGAATTTAGCAAACATTTCATTTTCGCAAGACCACATATTACCGTTTGGAGTGATACGAAAATTTAAAATAATAAGTAAAGAGAAATAAATTCCTAAACTTAACCACTAACAATATTTACACCTAAATGTGGGTATTTACTAAGGGGGTGTAGAATGAATTATGAGTGAAATTGTCGGAACGTTTAAGCATAAGTAAAACTGAAAATAAAAGAGAATCTATTTTTCTAAAATTGCTAAGATTAAAGAGATTTAAAGAAATCGTATGGAAGTTGACTTAAACTTGTAAGAAACAATTAAACAAACACTTGGGATGCAATTTTCACCCACTAATTTGATGATGGATTTACTTCTCTTTTTATTTTCTCTCGACCATTTTCTCATTCCTAGAAATCATAGTCGGATAATATAGCAATGAACCACAATTTTATTTTAATAAAACTACTTGACAAATTATATAACAATCATAGAAAGTGAAAGAAAAACATTAAAGTCATGTTACTTGTTCAAGTATCAATTGTGCCTTTACGTCTACAATTGATCTAAACCAAGAACAAAGAACTCTAATATTTTCTAGATGCACATTGAGATATAATCCATCAAGTTAATCATCAAAAGCACTAAATATTGAAGTAAATCCAATCCCAAATAGTCACGGGTTACTCATTGAATCCCAAGCTAAAAATCTAGCCTATCATCTCTAGATTAACAAAATGCTCAATAAAATTAAAATCTAACATCATCATATACTGTTTCAAATTAAAGTTACTGAATAAAAATGTATTGTATTTCACAAATGTGCTGAAATCCAAAACTCAAAAGCATACAAACTTGCAGAAAATAAAATGAACTGGAAAAATAAATTGAAGAGGAAGACGACACTGTCGAACGAATATAATTCTGAAGGAAGAAAAATGTGCCGAAGAAAAACTTGCGGAAAAACTATAAAATCAAAAACTGCCGGCGCACGAAATAAATTTTTCGTTTTATACTCTCTCCTTGCGCACGCCACAGCACGCGTTTCATCTCAACCCCACCATGCCGTTTCACCTTTTCCTGCTGTGCGTTTTGACGTGCGGTTGAGGTTCGTGCATCCCAGCGCTTCACGTTCACGTTCGTGCTGCGCGTTTCGAGTTCTTCGGTGCTGCGCGTTTCGTTCCACTGCAGCCCAGCGTGAGTGCGCCTTCCAGCTCCTGCGTTTCGTGCGTCCCTGCGTGCGTTTTAATCTGCCCATGCATTTCACGTCCGCATTTCAAGTCCGCTGCAGCCTAGCGTGAGTGCGTTTTATTCCTCCCTCTCCTGCGTTTTGGTCCAGCTCGCCTGCGTTTCATGCCTTCCTCTCCTGCTGCTCAATTCATCTCCCTGCAACATAAATAAGACATGAGTACAATTTTGGAGTATTAATTTTTTCTTGGTGTGAACTAACTGCAATACAACTTCTTTCAAGTGTAAAATATCAAAATTTCATATTGAGTCAAGAATTAGAAATTACTACATAATTAAATGCTCATTCACATTTTGGTTAAACAAATCACTCACTTTAGCAATTTAATCATGTAATTTTTGACATTTTATCACACCCCCCAACTAGCTTTTTGCTAGTCTCTAGCAAACAATGCGACAAAAATATTGTAGGTTTCAAGAATGAGCTACTAAACTCAAAAATCTCTACAAAAGATCAATCATATTGAAATCATGGGCATTAGAATATAGTCAAGTCAAGTTTTAGCTCAACACAAAAGCTTATAAAATTCTCAAGAGCTCAAACAAGGGAAATGTACTTAAGCTGGAGATCTTTGAGTGCACCAAGTGTGTGAACAGATTTCCATTTGTTGGTTTCAAGATCTCTCACAATAGTTTCAATCTAGCAACTTTTTTCAAGAAAGACCAAAAGGTCTTCACTCCAATTCAAAACCATTACGTTGGCGGCTTTCACGCTATCACACTTTGAAAGACCCATTTTTTTTTTAACAGATCCCGGTGATAGGCAGCCTTTTCCAATGTACATGCCTATTTTTTTTTTTTTTTTTTTGATCTCTAGCTTGTCCCTTTTCTAATGTACTTTTGCAACCTTTTTTTTTCATCACACTTTTCCTAAGCCATTAAGATATGGTTCATTGTAGTTCTTGCTAGTTGCTTAGAAGAAACCACTGATTGTCGTCAAACAAACCACAAAAAATATCTGTTTGTGTCAATTAAGGTCATCAATCAATAGCTTTGAAGTAACTTTCCCAAGTTTGAGTTGCTAAGACATATCATAAGGTCAAGTGTCAAACTTAAAACTAACCAATGAGAATTAGTGTAGCCCAAAATTGCAACTATCTGATCTTAAGTAGAGAGGTGTGAAAATAGCAGCTTGGTAGCAACAAAAAAAAATCAGACCCCACAATAATTAATCCTGAGAGACTAATGGTAGAAGGCTCTCCTTACCCCCCAACTAAAAATGAGCAGTGTCCTCAATGCAAATCATGAATGCAATAAAGCATGAAAGAAAATAGGGCCAAAGGGAAATACCTGAGATGGCTGAAAGGATTGTGAACGTAAAAATGAAACCATAAAGGAATAAACAGTGTTGAACCTGAAAAGATATACTAAAGAAAAAGAAAAAAGAAAGAAAGAACAAAACATAGAACTGAAACAAATAAAAGCAGAAAAAATAAAAGGAAAAGAAAGAGAAAAAAAATTAAAACAAAACAAGAATGAGCTAAGGACCATGAGAATAAGTGGGATCTTCTAAAGGAATGGAAGTATCCTCATGTGAAAGTTTTGCCAAAAAATGTTTAAGTCGTTGGCCATTAACTTTGAAAGTGTTTCCATTTTGAGGATTAGTAATCTCAACAGCTCCATATGGAAACACAGTTTTAACTACATAAGGCCCACTCCACCTCGATCTTAATTTGCTTGGAAATAGATGGAGGCGGGAATTGTAAAGTAAGACTTGCTCATTCGGCTCAAAACTCTTTCTTTGGATGTGCTTGTCATGTAATACCTTCATGCGTTCCTTTGACAATTTAGAATTGTCATATGCATCTCGCCTAAGCTCATCCAATTCTGAAATCTGAAATTTTCTCACAGAACCAGCATGGTCAATAGAAAAATTAAATTGTTTAACAGCCCAATATGCCTTATGTTCAAGCTCAACGGGAAGGTGACATGCCTTTCCATAGACCAAGCGATAAGGAGACATGTTAAGAGAGGTTTTAAAGGCTGTCCTATAAGCCCAAAGCGCATCAGTAAGCCTTAAAGACCAATCTTTTCTGTTGGGGTTGACTGTTTTTTCTAATATGTGCTTAAGTTCCCTATTAGCTAATTCAGCTTGCCCATTCATTTGCGGGTGATATGGAGTGGAAACTTTATGGTGTATACCATATTTTTTCATGAGGGCAGCAAATGGTTTGTTGCAAAAATGAGTTCCATTATCACTAATGATAGCTTTAGGCATGCCAAATCTAGCAAAAATGTTTTCTTTCAAAAACTTAAGCACAATCTTATGGTCATTTGTTTTACATGGAATGGCTTCAACCCATTTAGAAACATAATCAACAGCCACGAGGATATACAAATAACCAAAAGAAGATGGAAATGGTCCCATAAAATCAATCCCCCAACAATCAAAAATCTCAATGACCAAAATGGGTTGTAAAGGCATCATATTTCTCTTAGTGACTGTGCCTAGTTTTTGACTTGGCTCACAAGTTTTGCAAAAATTATACGCATCCTTAAACATATGTGGCCAATAAAACCCACTTTGTAAAATTTTTGCAACAGTTTTATTTGCAGAAAAATGCCCCCCACAAGCCTCATTATGACAAAAAGAAAGAACAGCTTGTATCTCACGATCAGGCACACATTTCCTTATGATTTGGTCAGAACAATATTTAAACAAGTAAGGATCATCATAAAAGAATGACTTTACCTCATGCTTGAATTTCCGCATGTCTTGAGCACTCCAATGGGGTGGAGTTTGTCCTGTCACCAAAAAATTAACTATGTCAGCAAACCAAGGCAAATTTTCAACTGACATTAATTGTTCATCAGGAAAAGAGTCAAGGATAGGGTTAGTGTGATCCTTTTCAGCAAATGTAAGCCGAGACAAGTGGTCGGCAACTACGTTTTCAGCACCCTTCTTGTCTTTGATGATAAGGTCAAATTCTTGGAGAAGAAGAATCCATCGGATTAAACGTGGTTTAGCATCCTTCTTTGACAATAAGTACTTTAACGCTGCGTGGTTAGTGAAAACAACCACAGGAGAACCAAGAATATAAGTTCGAAACTTGTCTAATGCAAAAACTATAGCAAGCAATTCCTTTTCTGTGGTAGAATAATTTCTTTGGGCTCCATTTAAAGTTTTACTTGCATAAGAAATGACATGTGGGAACTTATTTATACGCTGTCCAAGAACAGCTCCTATGGCTACATCACTAGCATCACACATTATCTCAAAAGGAGTAGACCAAACAGGGGGCTGCATGATAGGAGCTGTGGTGAGCAAAATTTTCAGCTTATCAAAAGCATCTTGACAAGAAGAGGTCCATTCAAAAGCAACATCATGCATAAGTAACTCACACAAAGGCTTAGAGATAGAACTAAAATTTTGAATGAATCTCCTATAAAACCCAGCATGCCCAAGAAATGATCTGATTTCTTTTACTGTTTTGGGTATAGGAAGCTTGGAAATAAGTTCAATTTTAGCTTTATCAACTTCAATACCTCGTGATGAGACTATGTGACCCAGAACTATGCCTTGTTGAACCATGAAATGACACTTTTCCCAATTGAGAAGCAAATGCTTCTCTTCACACCTGGCTAAAACAGCTTGTAAGTTAGTCAAACATGCATCAAAAGAACTGCCAAACACTGAAAAATCATCCATGAATATTTCCAAACAGTTTTCAATCATGTCACTGAAAATACTAAGCATACATCTTTGAAAAGTAGCCGGTGCATTACATAGTCCAAAAGGCATTCTTCTAAATGCAAAAGTGCCAAACGGGCAAGTAAAAGTTGTTTTCTCTTGATCTTCGGGTGCTATTTCTATTTGGTAAAAACCAGAATATCCATCAAGAAAGCAATAGAAATCATGACCCGCAACTTTTTCTAGCACTTGATCAAGAAATGGCAAAGGGAAATGATCTTTCCTAGTGGCGGCATTCAACTTCCTATAATCTATACACATTTGCCAACCAGTAGAAATCCTAGTAGGAATCAGTTCATCTTTCTCATTTTTCACAATGGTAAGCCCAGATTTTTTTGGAATTACATGAATGGAACTTACCCACTTGCTGTCTGCAATAGGGTAGATGATTCCCACGTCAAGTAATTTTAAAATCTCTGTTTTTACCACCTCTTTCATAGTAGGATTTAATCTCCTTTGCATCTCCCTAGAAACTTTAGCATTTTCTTCTAAGTAAATCCTATGAGTGCACACAAGAGGATTTATACCTTTTATATCTGCTATTGTCCACCCAATGGCACCTTTGTGTTGCTTTAAGACTTCCATCAATTTGCCTTCTTGATCATGAGAGAGTTGGGCTGAAATCACCACTGGAAAGGTGCTGTCCGGTCCCAGAAATGCATATTTCAAGTCACTTGGCAATGGTTTCAGCTCAAGCGTGGGGATTTCATTTGCTGAAGGCTTCAAACTTGCTGTCAACGGTGGGAGTTGCTCAATCTTTGGCCTCCATTTAGTCTCCAATTTATTTTCTGCATTAAAAACATGAGAAACATCAATGGGGGTGTCATCAGTGAGAAGTTCACAAAAATTTTCTAACTCAAACAGCAGGTTAGTGGGCTGGTATGCCAAATAAGTCTCCTCCTCAAGGATGCTTTCCAACAGATTCACTTCTTGTACATCTTCCAAGTCTTGAGGTTGCCTACAAATATTGAAAATATTTAGTTCAAGAGTCATGTTCCCAAAACTCAGCTTTAAAACACCACTCCTACAATTTATTAATGCATTTGAAGTAGCAAGAAAAGGTCTCCCAAGAATCACAGGTGCTTGAAAAGAAGATTTTGGTGTCAAGTGAACATCCAACACAACAAAATCAACGGGATAAAAGAATTTATCCACTTGAACCAAAACATCCTCAACAACTCCTCTTGGCATTTTAATAGACCTATCTGCTAGTTGTAAAATTATAGGAGTTGGTTTTAATTCACCCAAACCAAGTTGCTCATAAACATTATAAGGCAGCAAATTCACACTTGAACCTAGATCTAACAATGCTTGACCAATTTTTGAACTTCCTATAACACAAGCAATTGTTGGTGAACCGGGATCTTTATATTTTGGTGGAGTATTACTCTGAATTATGGCACTGACCTGCTCAGTAAGAAAAGCTTTCTTTTGCACATTTAATTTTCTTTTAACTGTACACAAATCTTTTAGAAACTTAGCATATGCAGGAATTTGTTGAATAGCATCCAACAAAGGGATATTAATCCTAACATTTTTGAATATTTCTAAAATTTCAGATTGGTGTTTGTCTTTGTGCAGAGGAACCAATCTTTGAGGAAAAGGAGCAGGTACAGGACATGAAATCTTTTCAGTTTCAGTTTCATTTTGTTCAAACTCACCATTTTCAGCCTCATTTAGTACAAGTTTAGAGACCTTACCAGCCTTGTCTGAACCTTGAGCTGGAATGTTCACCACCTTACCATTTCTCAAAGTAGTGACCGCCTTCACTTGCCTCACATTTGAACTCTCAACCGCTCCTTGTGGTGGCTGACTTTGTGGGTTGGGTTGAGGTTGTGCAGGAAGTTTTCCTTTCTCTTGAGAACTCCAAGCCGTAGTCATCTTTGTAAGTGTGCTCCGAATGTCATTTATCGCTTGAGAGTTTTGATTGTTGATTGTTGCTTGACCTTGCATAAATTGCTGCAAGGTGTTTGACAATTGATGCATCGTCTCCTCAAGACCCTTCTTTTGCATTGGAGGTGCTTGAATTGCGAGTTGAGAGGGTCCTGGAGCCAAGGCTGCTGGAGCTAATTGCTGGTCATTCCTCCACCCAAAATTTGGGTGGTTTCTCCATCCTGGATTATAAGAATTAGAATAAGGACCAGAATATGGTTTTTGTATCATATTTACAGCATTAGATTGGTCCAACAATACCTCTTTGAATGCGGGGATCGTGGGACACTCATTAGTTGCATGCCCATGATCCTCACATATGCCACACTTCTCTAAATTTTTATGGACAGCATGCACTTCATTTACCTTTTTCAATTCCATAGCTTCCATTTTTCTAGACAACAAGGTTAACTTAGCACGCAAATCATCATCTTCTTTTAAAGTGTATTTTCCATGACCAGACTCAATTTGCCTAGACCTATCATGCACATCAGCTGTGTCCCAAGATTGAGCATTTTCAGCAAGGTAATCAAAATATTCAAATGCTTCCTCAGGCTCTTTGTCAAAAAATTCTCCATTACACATGGTTTGTACAAATTGGCGCATTTTAGGTGTCAAACTTTCATAAAAAAAACTTATCAAACGCCAATTTTCATAACCATGATGAGGACAAGCATTTAAAAGATCCTTGAACCTTTCCCAACTTTGATAAAAAGTTTCAGAATCTTTTTGGGCAAAGTTCATGATTTGTCTTTTAAGTGCATTTGTCCTATGTATTGGAAAAAATTTCTTCAAAAATTCAGTTTGCATTTCCTGCCATGTGCCTATAGATCTAGGTCTTAATGCATTTAACCATGTTTTAGCCTTATCTTTCAAGGAAAATGGAAACAACTTTAGTCTAATAACCTCGTCAGTGCATGTTGGGTCCATGAATGTAGAACAAACCTCTTCAAATTCTTTGATATGAAGGTACGGATTCTCGGAATCCATGCCACGAAAATGTGGAATTAATGGAATCATTCCAGGTTTGAAATTAAAGACATTTGCATTCAAAGGTAGGATTATGCATGAGGGGGTACTAGTTCTGACAGGTTGTAAATAATCTCTAAGTGTCCTATTCTGATTCACTACTTCCCGATCATGATTCTCATTTTCAGCCATGGTACTATTAGTGTCAGAAGATGACTCAAAAGAAAGTGATGCTGAGGTAAAATATGCTTGAGATTCTGTCCTAACCAACCGAGAAGTTTGGTCCCTAGTCCAACCAGTCATACAAATAAGAACAGAAAATAAAAGTATATGCAAGACAAACAACAACAAAACAAAGAAAAAAATAAAATAAAAATAAAATAAAGAAAAAATAAATTAAGAAAAATGTCACCCAAGTTGTGAAGAGGTTCACAACGCTACAAACGTCTTCTCAACAATATGAGAATGCTTTGCTAAACACCAGTTGTCCCCGGCAACGGGGCCAAAAACTTGATCAGCTTTTAATTTCGACTTCCAAGCGTAGAAGCTGTCAAAGCAATACAAGGGTAAATCCCAAGATCGAATTCACAGGGACAATGAGAATTTAGCAAACATTTCATTTTCGCAAGACCACATATTACCGTTTGGAGTGACACGAAAATTTAAAATAATAAGTAAAGAGAAATAAATTCCTAAACTTAACCACTAACAATATTTACACCTAAATGTGGGTATTTACTAAGGGGGTGTAGAATGAATTATGAGTGAAATTGTCGGAACGTTTAAGCATAAGTAAAACTGAAAATAAAAGAGAATCTATTTTTCTAAAATTGCTAAGATTAAAGAGATTTAAAGAAATCGTATGGAAGTTGACTTAAACTTGTAAGAAACAATTAAACAAACACTTGGGATGCAATTTTCACCCACTAATTTGATGATGGATTTACTTCTCTTTTTATTTTCTCTCGACCATTTTCTCATTCCTAGAAATCATAGTCGGATAATATAGCAATGAACCACAATTTTATTTTAATAAAACTACTTGACAAATTATATAACAATCATAGAAAGTGAAAGAAAAACATTAAAGTCATGTTACTTGTTCAAGTATCAATTGTGCCTTTACGTCTACAATTGATCTAAACCAAGAACAAAGAACTCTAATATTTTCTAGATGCACATTGAGATATAATCCATCAAGTTAATCATCAAAAGCACTAAATATTGAAGTAAATCCAATCCCAAATAGTCACGGGTTACTCATTGAATCCCAAGCTAAAAATCTAGCCTATCATCTCTAGATTAACAAAATGCTCAATAAAATTAAAATCTAACATCATCATATACTGTTTCAAATTAAAGTTACTGAATAAAAATGTACTGTATTTCACAAATGTGCTGAAATCCAAAACTCAAAAGCATACAAACTTGCAGAAAATAAAATGAACTGGAAAAATAAATTGAAGAGGAAGACGACACTGTCGAACGAATATAATTCTGAAGGAAGAAAAATGTGCCGAAGAAAAACTTGCGGAAAAACTATAAAATCAAAAACTGCCGGCGCAGGAAATAAATTTTTCGTTTTATACTCTCTCCTTGCGCACGCCTCAGCATGCGTTTCATCTCAACCCCACCATGCCGTTTCACCTTTTCCTGCTGTGCGTTTTGACGTGCGGTTGAGGTTCGTGCGTCCCAGCGCTTCACGTTCACGTTCATGCTGAGCGTTTCGAGTTCTTCGGTGCTGCGCGTTTCGTTCCACTGCAGCCCAGCGTGAGTGCGCCTTCCAGCTCCTGCGTTTCGTGCGTCCCTGCGTGCGTTTTAATCTGCCCATGCATTTCACGTCCGCATTTCAAGTCCGCTGCAGCCCAGCGTGAGTGCGTTTTATTCCTCCCTCTCCTGCGTTTTGGTCCAGCTCGCCTGCGTTTCATGCCTTCCTCTCCTGCTGCTCAATTCATCTCCCTGCAACATAAATAAGACATGAGTACAATTTTGGAGTATTAATTTTTTCTTGGTGTGAACTAACTGCAATACAACTTCTTTCAAGTGTAAAATATCAAAATTTCATATTGAGTCAAGAATTAGAAATTACTACATAATTAAATGCTCATTCACATTTTGGTTAAACAAATCACTCACTTTAGCAATTTAATCATGTAATTTTTGACATTTTATCATTAATCATGCAAAAAATCCTCAACCAATAATCATATACACATGTTAACAGTACTCCATAAAAATTTCGGACCAAGATCTATTCATTAGCCTGGTCAAAAACTCCAAAATATAACACACTCTCCAGTTTATCGCCCAGAATGACCTTTCTGGGGTCTAAACAACTTTTGACCAATCAAATGATCTCCAAATGGAACAAATAAGGTATTCACATAAACTAGACTCCAAAATAAATAACTTTCATTAAGGAATCTTTCCGAAAAAACACTTACAAAAGCTTCGAAACAGGCGTTCAAAAGAGGTACGAAAAACTGTCCGAGAGTGTCTTTTGTGTTTTATGAAGGAAAAGTGTAAAGGAGAGCTGCTTTTCATGGGAAGTGGACTGGAGAGCTTCTTACACAAGCTATGTAAAGTGATAGGACTGAAGGAATGGTTGAGTGTTGGCCTTTTATTCTCATAAAAATCTGACCAAGATCTTTTCTCAAGGTGGAGTGTGAGAGTGAAAGAGTGAGGTGGCCCTTTAGCTTTGTCTATCAAGAACCTTCTAGGCCCTTCTTGTAAAGATCTGGCCAGCCAAGTGGGGGTACAAAACTTAGCCATGAAGCAATCCTATGGTGACCAAATTCGTGGGCCTTAATGGGCCTAAATTTTGGGGTTTAAAGAAGGTTTGGGTTGCTATCAAGCCCAAATCCAATATCACTTGGTCCAATCAATTTTTCAAGGTTAACAAGGTTGGATAATGATGTTCTAACACAAATTTGAAGGATTAATAGCATGTGGAAGTGATTTAATCAAGTGATTAAACACAATGCTAGAAATCGGATTAGAAAGGGTTTAGAGGCCAGCTTTAGGGTTTTGGGGAAACCGTTTAGGGTTTCGATTTCAACAAAACTTTTGGGCTTTCAATTGGATTCCCACCATTTAGGGTTTCACTAGGATTGAAAACCTCTTTGGTCTGGCACAATATGGTTGATCAGATGAAACAAAGTTTTGCTTAAGTGACAAGATTTCACAGCTTGATTCCTTCAAATCCATCAAACGTTCCTCATGGTACCAAGTATCTAATATTATTCACTAAGTGTGTCTAAGATCTTGCCAAGTGTCCAAATAAAATTTCTCTAATCTAATTTGGACATTCCTCACTATGATTTTGAAACACTGCAATTGGTGCGCTTACTGAGGTTACTATTCACTCCGAAAAAGTGAATCATAAACTTAACAATAAAAATTCCTAAATATTCATATTAACCTACAGTGAAAATATTATACCAAAATTCAATCTTGAAGTGCCCCTAAAAATAATTTCACAATTTTCAACAAACGTTTCGTCCAGAATTATCAAAATAGGATATTGCGCCATAAAATTCTAACTAATCCACTGAGTCTAATGGTGTATACCATAATGCATTCTGACACTTCTAACCACCTCAAATAAATAAAACTCATATTTCTAGCACCATAGTGAGTGATAACACTGACTATGTTGATAGACTAAAACCTATGTGATTGGTCGATTCGTAAAAACTTATGGGATTTTCACGAGATTCCTAAAGTCAATAGAAATTCCACCAATGAATTTCTAGCGGGCTGTTACAATTCAAGCCAGTTCGTTGACAACCATTATTTATGAACCACTCATGTCATATGTAAGCATGTCATCCAGCATAGCATACGATCATGTCATTCCGCATCATGTTCAAATTCAAAAATTATAATTATGTATGTATTATGTCATGCATCTCATGTGTATAAGACACGTAACTTATCTTAAGTTCAAAGTGCAAGATAAGATCAGTTCAGTTAATAATATGGCAATTCAAATGCATGGTACCAACGCAGTTCAGTTTCAGGGTGGGTGCGCAAGCCATGGACTCAAGCGTGGTCCACCATAGTAGGCCAGAATACTATCAGCGGCTCCCTTTGCTGCAGCGGGACGTGGGGCCGGTGCACAACCTCTCACACAGGATTAAGTGTATTGGCCAGTTAGATAAGAGCATTGGCATTGCATTAGCCAAATGCCTTTTCATCTTCAAATTTAGCAAATATCATCTATATTTGCTCCACATTGAATTAGCTAAATTGTTTTCATCCAAACTATAAGCTACAGTAAATCTATTTTTTTTTTCAAATATGAAAAGAGCTATAGCAAGTCTAAAAGTATTTTTTGAGATTATTATATTATAGATTGTTGGATTGTGAAAATAAAAATGAATATGATTTGTTGGAGGTTATTGAAGATTATGAAAATAAACTATAAATTAATTAAAAAAATATAAATAACAAAAAATAATAATATTTTATTATTATAGAGAGTGTGATGACTAATCCAATGTAGACTTTAAGTTTTGGATGATTAGCAAAAGGTGAAAAAGTTACATATTAGTCAAAATTTGAATAATAGGATGGCCAATCCAATGCTAATGCTCTAAGTTAGATTAGTCAGATAATTCAGATAAATCAGTCATGCACAACATAAACATCAGTATGATCAGTTATGATTTTTAAGCTCTCAGCATGACAAACTTTTATGAAAACCTTATGTTTATTATGTTTACGTTGTGATAGTTTTCTTGCTGAGTCTTCGGCTCATTTTAGTTTTATTTCTTATTTTTAACCACCCAGGTGAGGATGATGAACACGAGCAGACAGGCCAAGAGTAGAAAGAAGAGTCGATTTTAGTTTCAAACCTTCTAGAATAAAATTTCTTTTATGACATAAATTTTATTTAGATTATTCATTTAATATTTTTTTGAAGATATTTTCATTAGACAGTTTTTCTAAAACATAAATCCTAATTTCAGTTATTAAATTTGAGATCTCTTGTCGGATTTATTTTATGAAAAACACGTGACACTCCTAGCCTACGGTAACGGTGTTACAATTTGGTATCAGAGCCAGGTTGAGAGATTCTGTAGACTTTTGTTTTGAAAAGAAAAAAAAAATCTTTTAGAAATTCTGAAGTTAAGTTACCTAGGATGCTCCTAGCCTGCTCGTGAATAATCAAGGTTTGTTTTTTTAGTTGAATACTTTATAGCTCTTATTAGTTAGAACCATCATTATAGTTGTTTTTATTATTCATATCAAAATGCTGGTTAATTGTTAGTATGACATCTTGTCGTATATCATGGCCCTCGGCACTAGAAATCACCCAGATCGAGAGGGATCTTCTGGATCTAACCAGAATGATAACCCGGATCCTCTTGTCGCAGCTGCTACCCAATTTTTCCAATCAATGGTTTGTGGCCAATTTATGGCATCTAGAGCTCCTCAGGCAGGTTGTACCTTGGAACAATTTTCCCGCCAGCATCCCTTACCTTCGATGGCATATTGAATTCCTTAGATGCAGAAAGCTGGATTGAATGTATGGAGCAGATTTTCGAAGCGCTTTATTGCACGGATGATCAGAAGGTGAAATATGCCACTTACCATTTGACTAACATGGCAAACAAGTGGTCGAAGTCAACACGAGCATTGGTTCAATTGGAGTTTGGGGAAGCAGTCCCCATTTCTTGGGAACATTTCAAGAGAATCTTTCTAGATCACTTTTTCCCACAGACCCTTCAGGAGTCGAGAGCTCACCAATTTATGGACCTCACTCAAGGAACAATGACGGTAGCATAGTATGCTATGAAATTCATGGACCTTTCCCATTTTGCCAGTTACTTAATTCCAGATGAGGAAAAGAAAGCTGAAAAATTCGTGCACGAACTGGATCGTAGGATTCAAGAACGTGTGCGTACTCTCATGATTAGGAGTTTTATGGAGCTAGTCACCAGGTCTACCATTGTTGAAGAAGACCTCCATGGAAACATTGAGTACAAAAACCAAAGGAAGTGCCATCAACAACAACAACTCCAATCAGCATCGCATAAGGACAAGAGGCCTCATATCGAGAATCGTCAAGGGCAACCACCAGAAAGACAAAGTTACCCCACGTGCGCAACATGTGGGAGAAGACATTTGGGAAAGTGTATGTATGGCCAGAACATGTGTTTCAAGTGCGGGAAGCCAAACCATCTAACCCGAGACTGCCCAATAAAGAGACCCAGGGAACTAGGAAGGAGCGGAGGACAGAAGATGATAACTACGGTAAGAGTATATTCCATCACCCCTGTTGATGCTGAAGCGTCAAACAATGTAGTCACTAGTACCTTTCCTTATCCTAAATTTAGATATGTATATAGAACGATGAATAAATTGCATGATCCTGATAGCTCTAAGTGTTATGACATTCATATAGGCACATTATCGTTGTTTTCACGTCATGCCTCCATTTTATTCGATTCTGGAGCTACTCATTCTTTCATTTCAAATCATTATGCACCTTTGGCTGAGAAGATACCTGAACCACTACAGCCTAGTATGTCTGTTGCTACACCCTCGGGAGGACATATCATTTGTGATTCAATGCTAATTGGATGTCCGATAGAGATTCAAGGGAGAATTCTACCTGCGGACTTAATCATATTTAATATGTCTGGGTTTGACGTGATTCTGGGAATGGACTGGTTATCTCAAAACCATGCCTGTGTGGATTGCTTTAATAAGAGAGTAGTTTTTAAATCCACAAAGGGTGTGGAGTTTAGTTTTCAGTCAGTACGTGAAAGTTCCCCTCCTCGTGTAGTCTCAGCTTTACAGGCCACCTGACTTTTGAGATAAGGATGCATGAGATTTCTAGCGAGTTTGGTCTTACCACCAATAGATGGACTCAAGATTGAAGACATAAAAGTAGTTAGAGAATTTAGAGATGTGTTTCCTGAAGATCTTCCAAGGTTACCACAGGATAGAGAAGTAGAGTTCGTGATTGATCTCACTCCAAGAACGGCGCCTATATCTAAAGCACCCTACCGTATGGCTCCAGTTGAGTTAAAGGAACTCAAGGTTCAGTTGCAAGCGTTACTAGAAAAAGGTTTCATACGCCCCAGTATTTCCCCATGGGGTGCTCCGGTACTTTTCGTGAAGAAGAAGGATGGGTCTATGCTTTTATGTATTGACTACATGGAGTTAAATAAAGTAACTATCAAGAACAGAAACCCTCTACCCCGGATAGACGACTTATTTGATCAACTTCAGGGAGCCCAAGTCTTTTCTAAGATAGATTTGCGATCCAGACACCACCAGTTGAAGGTTAAGGAGACAGATGTGCAGAAGACGGCTTTCTAGACACAGTATGGACACTATGAATTTCTTGTTATGCCATTTGGTCTAACTAATACCCCCGCAGCTTTCATGGATCTTATGAATAGGGTATTTAAGGATTATTTGGACCAGTTTGTGATAGTTTTTATCGGCGATATTCTCATTTATTCTTGGAGTAGCAGAGAGCATGAGGAGCATTTGAGGATTGCCCTTCAGATACTAAGAGAAAAGAAGTTGTATGCAAAATTTAAGAAATCTGAGTTCTGGTTACAAGAGATTTCCTTTTTGGGACATGTGGTATCAACAAAAGGAATTTCAGTGAACCCAGGGATGGTTGAGGCAGTGGTAAAATGGGCCAAGCCTAGTAATGGCAATGAGGCACGAAGTTTCTTAGGTCTCGCTGGCTACTATAGAAGATTTGTAGAAGGATTTTCAAATATTGCAGCTCCGATGACAAAGTTGACAAGAAATGATGAGAAGTTCTTATGGACAGATGAGTGCGAGGACAGTTTCCAAGAATTGAAGAAAAGATTAGTAACAACACCAATTCTTACAGTTCCCTCGGTAGATGGAGGATTTTTTATATACAGCGATGCTTCACTAAAGGGTTTAGTTTGTGATTTAATGCAAAATGGGAAAGTTATTTTATACGCTTCCTGACAACTAAAGAATTATGAGCAGAATTATCCAACCCATGATTTGGAACTTGCAGCAGTAGTTTCTGCCTTGAAAATACGGAGGCATTATTATCTTTATGATGAAAAGTGTGAGATTTATACCTACCATAAGAGCTTGAAATATTTCTTCACATAGAAAGAGCTGAATATGAGACAACGAAGATGGCTGGAACTTCTGAAGGACTATGACTGTAATATTAACTATCATCCTGGCAAAGCAAATGCCGTAGCAGATGCACTTAGTCGAAAGTCATCCTCTGGCACCTTGGCTATGATGTTTACTCCTCAGAAGCATATACTACTAGAAATGGAGTGAGCAGGCATTGAGGTAATCCAGGACACTCAATCTAAGATGAATAGTTTGACCCTTGGTTCAACAATGATAGATCAAATTAAGGTCACCCAAGCTAGTGATACAGAATCGATGAGGATTAAAGGAGAAATAACAGAGGGTAAGAGACCTGATTATATAGTATCAGATGATGGCACCCTGAGATTTAGGGGAAGATTATGTGTACCCAATGATAGAGTAATTAAAGATTTGATTTTGAGAGAAGCACATCGTTCACTGTACATAGTTTGGAAGCACCAAGATGTATTGGGATTTAAAACAGGCACTTTTGGTGGAGTGGGATGAAGCGAGAGATAGTGACATATGTAGCATAGTGTCTGACATGTCAACAAGTCAAAGTAGAGCATCAGAGACCCTCAGGTATACTTCAGCCACTCCCTATACCAGTGTGGACTTAGGATGAGATCGGGATGGACTTTGTTTCAACGTTCCCGAACGCGCTAGGATGTCAGGATGCAGCATGGGTGATTGTTGACCGATTATCAAAATCAGCCCATTTTATTCCTATTCAGATGACGTACTCCGTGGATAGACTGGCATAATTGAACGTTAGAGAGATTGTCAGATTACATGGGATACCATCTAAGATCATCTCTGATAGAGATACCCGATTCACTTCAGTTTTTTGGAGGAAGGTACAGAAGGAGTTGGGAACTCAACTGACTTACAGCATGGCATTTCATCCTCTGATAGATGGTCATTCAGAAAGGACAATTTAGATACTAGAAGATATGCTTAAAGAGAGCTTGATGGAATTTAAAGGTAGTTGGATTAAGTATCTACCCCTTATCGAGTTTGCATATAATAATAGTTACCAGGAAAGTATACAGGCAGCGCCGTATGAAGTACTTTACTGACTTAAGTGTAGCGCCCCTCTATTGGAAAGAAGTAGGAGAGCGGAGGATACTGGGACAAGAAATTATACAAGACATGTGTGAGAAAATATCAATTATTAGAAAGAAGCTCACCATAGCACAAGAGCGACAGAAGAAATATGCGGACCAACGACGATGAGAATTGGAATTTCATGTAGAAGATAAAGTATTCTTGAAGGTTGCACCGATGAAAGGGATAGTGTGTTTTGGTAAAAAGGTGCTATAGCTTACAGACTAGCACTTCTACCTCACTTGTCGGCAGTACACAATGTGTTCTATGTCTCTATGTTACAAAAGTATGCCCTGGATCCCACACATGTATTGGAGTAAGAGCTTCTTCAGATTTGAGACGACCTCATCTATGAAGAAATTCTAGTGAGAATATTAGCACAGAGGACCCAAGTACTATGAAACAGAACTATTTAAATGGTTGAAGTACTTTGGAGTCACCACAGCAAGAGAGAAGTCACTTGGGAACACGAGGAAGACATGAGAGAGAAATACCCCGACTTATTTTAATCAAGGTACGTTCCATCTCGAGGGCGTGATTTTCTTATAGTGGGGGAGATTTGTAACATACTAGTCATAGATTTGGGGTATATAAGTAAATCTTCTAGTTATTTTATTATTATTATTATTCTTTTTATAATCTTATCAGATTTTACATTTATTAATTTTAATAATTACTATTATAATTTTGTTTGAATTTACTAGAGTTTTGTTTTATTATTAATTCTAGTAATTATTACTAGATTTTTATCAGATTTTACGTCCTCTAGAGTTTTTGGTTTGAATTCAAATTTTAGTTCTTCCTATCTCCACCGAACCTCATCTCTTGTTTTTAGCCTCTAAAATAAACACTATAAACCTCCAAACCCGTATGTCTCTCAATATTAGTTGTTAACATTCTAATGGAAACCGACTCTATTGTTGAGCAATTTCTCCACTTTGCACGTCTCTACCCCTCTAGGTTTCCTTTTATTTTTCTCAATCATCTACATTTATAAATTTCGCTTACCCCTTATACGAGAAGAGAAAACTCAAGTCGTGAGCCACCCCACTGCTGAACTCCTCCACACAATGATCCTTCCCCCACTTTCAACCACCGTGCAAGGCCAAGAGCCCCCAAACACAGTAAGCCCTCGTGCCCCACCCTCTTCACAGAACCATTTTTGGTGAACCTCTGTTTTCCATGTCTGAAACAGAGCCGTCACCTCTCCTCCACGGTAGCCACCTCAAGAGACGCCGAACTACCTCCCCGATGACACAAAGTTTGCCGGCCATCTTTTTCGGTCACACCCACTCCCTTCTGGTAAGCCCACCGCCATCGACCACCAATTTCTCTCTTGTTTTCGGTTTAACAGTTTCGCTCCCTATACTCTCTCTCTCTCTCTCTCTCTCTCTCTCTCTCTCTCTCTCTCTCTCTCGGTGTCGCACCACCATAGAGAAGCCGCTAGTTGCGCCGCCATGACCCCCGCTTGTCGCCTGAACCACCGCGCAGCCCATCTCCGTCACATACCTTTTCTCGGTGAGCCCCTGTTATCTCTAGCATGGCTTTTCGTTGCTCTGTCCGTGTGCCTTAAAACCTCCATGAAACATTGATTCCCAATGGGCCCTTAGGCCTTATGTTTGCTAGGATTATTAGATAAGTTTGTGTTTTAAAAAGTAAATTGGACTTAGTTTTAACTTGTTTGGTGTTTAAATCTGGTGGGCTAATTTTCTTGTGGGCTGAGCTTGAGGTTAATTAGACATGCAGCATTGGGATAGATTTGTATTTTAAATTGTGCTTGACTTTATTATGTTTCAATAATTGTTTTAGTGATTTTTATTGAACTTAATATTTCTAGTTGAGTTTATTTTTATGAAATAAATATTTTAGTCATAAGCTCATTTTTATAAGAAAACACTTAAAGATTTTGAAATGTATTTTAAAATGTACTATTGAGCCTAATATTTTGTTAATATTCCTTTGTTTATTTAGTAGAATTTTAATAAAATTATTATGTTAAGAATATTTAAACATATTAATATTTATTAGGTTTCTTGTAAGATGGAATAATTATGTTAATAAATGAAACTTATTTTTTAGAATTGAAGTTTTATGACTTAGCCCAAGTATCCTACTAAATTTTAATATGTTATTAGTATTTAAATAATTTAAATACTAGGATTTGTTGATTATGGTGTTGAAAAAAAGATTTATTTGACTATCTTTTAGATTGTGAATTTGATTAAATAGGATATTAGTACATGTTGCTCTTAGAAAAATTTAGTGATAGTTAATATTGATATAGGTGACGAGCTACGAAGTGAGATTCAAGAAGAGACGCAGCGAGGTAAGTAATTTGAACATAAATTAGGATTATCACAGTTCAGCTTATATATAAGTATTATTCAAGTCAGTTCGTTGACATCCATTATTTATGAACCACTCATGTCATATGTAAACATGTCATCCAGCATAGCATACGATCATGTCATTCAGCATCATGTTCAAATTCAGAAATTATAATTATGTATGTATTATGACATGCATCTCATGTGTATAACACGTATGCTATATTAAGTTCAAAGTGCGTGATAAGATCATATCAGTTAATAATATGGCCATTCAGATGCATGGTACCAATGCAGTTCAGTTTCAGGGTAGATGTGTAAGCCACAGACTCAAGCGTAGTCCACCATAGTATGCCAGAATGCTATCAGCGGCTCCCCTTGCTGCAGCGGGAGGTGGGGCCGGTGCATAACCTCACACATAGGGTTAAGTGTGTTGGCCAGTCAGATCAATTTGATAATTCAGATAAATCTGTCATGCATAGCATAAGTATCAATATGAACAATCATGATTTTTAAGCTCTCAGCATGAAAAACTTTTATGAAAACCTTATGTTTATTATTTTTACGTTGTGATAGATTTCTTGGTGAGTCTTCGACTTATTTTAGTTTTATTTCATGTTTTTAACCACCCAGGTAAGGATGATGAGCATGAGAAGGCAGACCAGGAGTAGAAAAAAGTGTTGATTTTAGTTTCAGACCTTATAGAATAAAATTTCTTTTATGACATAAATTTTATTGATTATTGATTTAATATTTTTTGGAAGATATTTTTATTAGACATTTTTTCTACAAAATAAATCCTAATATCTATTATTAAATATGAGATCTTTTGCCGGGTTTATTTTATGAAAAACACGTGACACTCCTAACCTACGGGAAGGGGGTGTGATACCCCATATGATATGGATAAGGGTAGGTGGTGTATGAGATCCCACATTGTTTGGGAAGGAGAAGTTCTTGCTTTTTATAAGGTTCCAATGTGGCTCCAATTATATCATTGACTAGTCCTTTTAGAGTATAGGCCATGTGGTTTGGGCCTTCCATTGGGGCGTTACAGGGGGTGTTACAGTAACATTAGGATGTTAAAGGTGAAGAGCTCGAACATAAAATTTTTAACGTTCGGATGTTAGTTTGTCATTCGCACGTATAAATTCTCATCATTTGAACATTTAGATTGTTTGTGTGTTAAAACGTGCGAACGTGGTATCATACGTTCGAACGTTTTGTTCGAATTTGCCGGCATTTTGTTCGAACATTAGATTCGAACGCGAATCAAAGTTCGAATGTTGTGTGAACGTTATGATCAGAAATAGTAATTTCATAAAATTAAAAAGCATACAAATTGTTTCATATTACACCTTAAATGTAACAACTAATAATGTCTTATAGAGTTGCAAAAATAGAGAATAAAAGTTTCTAATAATGATAATGATAATGATATATTGATCATTTCTTCTTTTCTCGCCCATTACGATCCTGTTGAATTGACATAACACCTTCCATCTGGACCATCATCTCCCTTTGCACTTGCTCTTGGATTTCAATGCATATTCTCTCATCGCGGTCTCTTTGTTGCTCCTGCAAACGCGTCTTTAAACTAGACTGTCGCAATAAGAGAGACTCCAACTCCTATTGTCTCGACTTCATTTGCTCAATTTCTTGGCGTGCTGCATCTAAATCTTTAGTAAGATTCTTAACTTCCGAAGTCAAGGTCTTGGAGGATTAACCAACACACTTGGAAGAATGTCCCAAACCTCTTACCAAACTAGATTTGGTCCCGAGCACTTGTGTGAATATGTTTATGCCACTTGGAGAGGATTCCTCAAAGGCTGATTGGATCTCAATTATTTTTTCCTACAATTACAACAAAAATATGATAATAAAGCTCACATATTAAAAGAAATGAGGACTCAAACATAATATAAATTCACATGTTGCATAATTTAGTCACAGAAAATAACATCACTTACATAATTATCCTTAGCGACAGGATCAACCCACTCACTATGTTCATCAGTGTGAGTAACAGTATTGACATGAATGAGGGAGAAATTTTCAGGATTATCACGTTTCTAACAAAACCACATTAGTAAATTTAAAAAATAATGTTAGTACTTAAATAAAAGAATATGATAAAAATGAGTGAGAATTAATAAGTTATCAATTACCATTTTATCAGCACGATGTTGGAATGACCTTAAGACGGCACGATTGTGGATTTTCAAAGCCGTTCTATTCTGTACATTGATAGAACTTAAGTGCTGCAAGAGAAATTAACAATGTTAAATACCTGATAATCTGGACTTGCGAAAAGATCACTACACTTCCTCCAATCATCTAACTTCATTTTTTGAAAAGGAGATTGAACAGCCTCTTCCAACGTCTCGAACTTCTTGAAGTGGTCATGACATTATCCCTTGTGATGCCAAAATAATCTAGCCATCAACTCGTTAATAGTTTGCACATCCTCGCTACGGCTCCGAATTCATATGCAATTCAGAGCCGTAGTGAATTTCAAAACATCTCGCCGTAGTGAATTCGGAGCCGTAGCCATCAACTCGTTAATAGTTTACACTTTGAGGTCAAATTCATGCTAAGAAGTGAATTACGTAAAAAATATGAAATCAGAACATCTCTAAAAAAATTTACTTTAGTATATAAACTCACCAATACACGACTCCAAATGTGATCCTCCACCTCATTCGGAACATCTCTCCATGATCGCACATAAAATGGGGCATAAGCTTGAACTAGTGTGCCGACATAGGAGGCAATCAATGCTAAACTATCATCCAGTCCTTTAATGTAGTTACCAAGAATGTTGAGCTTGATTTTTTCATGCCTTCTATTTCTTTCAAGAGCAAGGCCACGTGTGTAGCCATGTCCGCGACGTGACAATGCAGTAGCTAATATTTTTAAAATAATTAAATATGGTCCTCAAAGTATTGAAATATAATTAATTATCAACAACATTTCCTTACTTGTAGGTGTCGACTGGCTGTCTGTCTCCTGTGTATTAACTTGTTCAAGAGCGAAGTCCTCAATTGGGAAGTCATGAACCAGTTTAGGATGTAACAACTCGCTAGAAATTCACTGGTAGAATTTCTATTGACTTTAGGAACCTCATGAAAACCCCATGAGTTTTTACGAATCAACCAATCGCATAAGTTTTAGTTTGTCAACATAGTCAGTGTTATCACTTACTATGGTGCTAGAAGTATAAGTTTTATTTATTTGAGAAAGTTAGAAGTGTCAGAATGCGTTATGGTCTACACCATTAGAGTCAATTGATTATGTAAGATTTTATGGCACAATAAGTTTATTTTCATATTTTTGGACGAAATGCCTGTTCGAAACTATGAAATTATTTTTAGGGGAACTTAGAGGTTGAATTTCAGTAAACAATTTTCACTGTAGGTTAATATGAATATTTAGAAATTTTTAGTGCTAAGTTTATGATTCACTTTTTTGGAGTGAATAGTAACTTCGATAAGCGCAGCAATTGCAGTATTTCAAAATCACAGTATGAAATGTCGAAATTAGATTAGAGAAGTTTTATTTAGACACTTGGCAAGATCTTAGCCATGCTTAGTGAATAATATTAGACACTTGGCACCATGAGGAACATTTGTTGGATTTGAAGGAATCAAGGTGTGAGATCATGCCACTTAAGCAAAACTTTGTTTCATCTTATCAATCAAATTATGCCAGACCAAAGAAGGTTTCAATCCTTGCGAAACCCTAAATGGCTGGAATCCAAGTGAAACCCCAAAAGCTTGGTTGAAACTGAAACCCTAATGGTTTCCCCAAACTCTAAAGTTGGCCTTCAAACCCTTTCTAATCCGATTTATAGTATTATGTTTAATCACTTGATTAAATCACTTCCACATGCTACTAATCCTTCAAAGTTTTGTTAGAACATCATTATCCAACCTTCTTAATCTTGAAAAATTGATTGGGCCAAGAGATATTAGATTTGGGCTTGATAGCAACCCAAACGCTCTTTAAATCCCAAAATTTAGGCCCATTTGGTTTAGGCCCACGAAATTGGTCACCATAGGATTGCTATTTGGATATGTTTTGCACCCCAGATCTTTACAAAGAAGGGCCTAGAAGGTTCTTGAAGTACAAATCTAAAGGGGCCACCTCATTCTTTCACTTTTACACTCCACCTTGAGAAAAGAACTTGGACTGATTTTTGTTTATTGCAATGAGAAGAAAAGGCCAACACTCAAGCTTTCCTTCAGTCCTATTACTTTCCATAACTTGTGTAAGAGGCTCTCCAGTCCACTTCCCACAAAAAGTAACCCTCCTTTACACTTTTCCTTCATAGAACACAAAAGAAACTCTCGGACAATTTTTCTTATCTCTTTTGCACGCCTGATTCGAAGCTTTTGTAAGTATTTTCTCGCAACGTTCCCTTCATGAAAGTTGTTCATTTTGGAGTCTAGGTTACGTGGATACCTTATTTGTTCTATTTTGAGATCATTTTATTCATAAAAAGTTGTTTATACCCCAGAAAGGTCATTCTAGACTATAAACTGGAGAGTGTGTTATATTTTGGAGTTTGTGATCAAGCTAATGAATAGATCTTGGTCTGAAATTTTTATGGAGTACTGTTAACATGTGTATATGACTATTGTTTTTGGATTTGTTGAATGATTAAAATTTTTGGTGAAATATTTTCTTAGATCTAGAAACTTAGAAACTGGAAGAGGAAAAACAGTTTCTGTTTTGAGAAAGTTTAAATCTTTTATGGTTTAATCTTATTCCAATGGCTTTTATATTTTTATTGGAAGATCCTAAGCCTCTTATATACATGGTAGAATGTTATTTTGAAGATATTTGATGTTAGTTTCGAAGATATGAAATTTTTTGCATGGAGTTTTTCGGTTAGACCAAAGTGATGATGTTCTTGGCTAAATTTATGTTTTGGTTGATGTTTAACCATGTGATATTAAGTTTCAAGCTTGGATTTGTTTTAGGACACCTTTTTAAACCATGTGATATTTTAGTTTGAAGATCACTTCTTTATAAATCGTGGATCAAGAGGTTGATCAAAACAACTTAGAAATAAAAATATGTTTTGAACTTAGAAGAAAAACAAAAAAAAAAAGTTCAAGTATGGTTTTAGTGATTTTGATGACTTTTTTTCATGATTAAAAACATGATTATTCTTAGGAATACGATATGAATATAGTAGAAGAAGAATTTTGGTTTAATTATGAGTTTTAAAATTTGAAAGAATTACAACAAAAATCAAAGGAAATAGCCATTGTGAGTTTCGGCCCTATAGAGTTTTAATGGTTGTATTTAGTTTTAAATTTTTTTGAAATGATATTTGAGCTTAGGACAAAATTTACATAAGGTATGTAAATTTTGGTGATTTTTGGAGTTATGATGCAAAATCCTTAAGTTAGGGGTAAAATTGTCATTTTCCCACATGTAGAGGGTAAAATGGTAATTCTAATCTAAGCTGATATTTTTCCATATTTATAGTTGTTAGTGATTAAGCTCTAGTTTTTAGAAATCATGACTTTCAGTTTCTCGTGATTGCACTTGAGTTTTGTCTAGAAGCACGAAGATCGAGGTAAATTAGCTCTTAACTTACTATCAGTTTAATGTGTATGAGTGATAAGTAAGGGAACTAAAGTGTATGTATGCATGTTATCATATGTGTCATACCAAGTCATTACATATTTATCTGTTACACATAATTTATTCTATCATGAATTATTCATCTATTATATAAGATATTCTGTCATGTACTGCTATACATTGCTATACATTGCAAGTATGTCATGTTAAGTTAAGTATGCCATACGTTACATGTATTGCATGCCACATAATATTCATTGTCACATGTTATGCCATTTTACGAAATATTATCTGTTACATGTTATGTCATGTTACGGAATATTGTCTGTTAGATGTATGCCATGTTATGAAATGTTGTCTGTTATATATATGTTTCAAAGTATGTCATGTCTATCGTCTTATGTTCATGTCACGTTACGCTACATTAGGACTTCTATCTATTATGCCACGTCATGTTACAAAATGTCATGTATGCTAGTTAAGTTATTCATGTCAATCACGACCCTGAGTGCTACGATGGGGTAATATCCTAGTGAAACTCCTTTGTTCACGCTGGAGTGTCTAAATAGGTGTGAAATTTCTTGAGTTGACGAAGTACAGTCAACAGGTTGCGAATGAGACCTAACTAGTTGGTCACCGGAGCGCGCTAGGCACGAACGCCGATGGAGCCATACTTTATGTTACGTTGTCCACTACAAGTGTGGCACAAACAGATAAGTCATGGGGCCACAACAACTATGGAGCATGAAGTATGGGGCAACAACAACTGTGGAGCATACACTACGTGAGACATAGCAATTGTGACACGTAGAATACGTGGGGCCACAATAATTGTGGAGTACGTATTAACATACTCACAGCTGGTATAGACACCTGTGTTGTGATGCGGTAATTGGCAGGGACACATGGCTCAAGGGGACCTATGTAGTACCCGCATGGTCACTTTATTAGTTAAGTCTATTGAATAAGATTCCAAGTTTATGTATTTCACGTTCAAGTCATGTTTCACGTTATGTTCTGTTCAAGTTTAAGTTCATGTTATGTATACTCACGTTCATGCTATGTTTCAAGTTCATATGATGTTTCAAGTTCACGTTCATGTCAAGTTATGTTCACGTTCATGTTCACGTTATGTTCAAGTTTACTTTCATGTCAAAATTCAAGTTTATGACAGGTTAAGCCAAGTTTCAGTTCAAGCTATATCAGCTCATGCCATGTTATGTCAAGTTACATTATGCTTATTATTTCATGCCATGTTATGCCATGTTTACTATTAACTTTGATTGTGCATTCATGCCTTTATTCCCATGCATGCATCATTAACCTGTGTAGAAGTTTCCTATTAACTTGCTGAGATTTGTAATCAAATCTCACTGTGATAGCCTCAACTACCATTCCCCCCGAATGATAGATTTTGTTACAGAATCTAAGGGAGATCTGAGAATCGACCAACTGGAAACGGTCGACTAAGCGACGGTGTGACGTAGATGGTAGTACAGTAGTTACATCAGATTACTACTTGTATTTGTGGAGTTCAATCTCCAGCACTCTTTTGATCACAACCATTTTGGACTAGTGATGTGATCTCAGTTGTTTAGTATGTCATTAAGTATGAATTATGTTTTTAGTATTTGGGATATTTCAGTTTGGTGCATAGTATTACTAAAGAAAAAAATTATCTGCTGCGAATATTGCATAATGGTAGATGCATGTTAGTATCATTGCATCTTATATGTCATGAACGGGGGCAGGTAACCTTGTGTTGCATGTCTCGACGCTTCAAATGTCCGTCCGATCCCAAGCAGAATTTGGGGGTGTCACATAGGACTTGGGGGAGGAGGCACATTTCTTTGTTGTCGTTTTTCTGGCATCCTTGAAAATGATTAATATTTTAAAAAAAATTAGTATTGAATAATTTATAAAAAATGTATTGTGCTGTCACCGATGTAAGTAAAATATTTAATATTTTTATTCTTCATCTCCATATGTATTTTCCATACTTGTTTCAGAATCGACTTCAATAACATCTTCGTCATCATCATCTTCTTCTTGATCAACTGCCTCTTTAGACTCTTCTTCTTCTTTTCTTCTTCTTCTTATTCTTTTTCACTTTCTTCATGAACTGAATGATCATTTAATATGGATGGGTCGAGATGTACGGGTGGGACGTCATCTCTACATAAGGAGATTAGTTCAAGTGCACTGAGGTCAACAAATAAATTTATATCCTCTCCATCTTCTTGGTAGGCCTCAATAATAGGAATGTCATCTTCGTCTCCACTATGATCATGATCAGCTACCATTCCTTCATCATATATATTCCGGGGCACAAATTTTTGTACGACTTGCCAAGTTATATTTCCACTATCTTCATCAGCCCCTTTCAATGGATCAACTAAGTAATAAACTTGGGTAGTTTGACAAGCCAATATGAATGGATTATCTTCATACTATTTACTTGCAATATTAACACTTGTAAAGTGATTATCCCTATGTATCGAAACTCGACCACCGCCTATATCCCACCAATCAGATTTAAAAACATATATCACATTCCCACCCAGATATTTTAATCTGATAATGTCATGTTTGACACCATAGTAATCAATGTCATCTGTTCCATGACTTC
The DNA here is from genome assembly GCF_001411555.2 of Juglans regia. Taxonomy (NCBI): domain Eukaryota; kingdom Viridiplantae; phylum Streptophyta; class Magnoliopsida; order Fagales; family Juglandaceae; genus Juglans; species Juglans regia. The sequence continues at coordinate 20,822,317 of NC_049904.1, forward strand.
CCTCGACCAACACACCACAATTTTGCATTTTTCGATTACATTCATGGTCCATAATACAGAATCTATAATCTCGAACCGTGCATACAGTGTATCGAAGTGCTCTGTGTGAGGGACCATGGGCCAATGCATGCACTTTAGAAGAAACTGATGCGGGATCATTAGCACGTTGTTCCAAAATCTAACAATTGGAATAGTAAGAAAACATTAAAAGTAAACAAGAATTAAAATGGTTCAAAGTGATTTTAAGTCATGGGACATTTAAAATGTATACGCATTGTTCAAAACATTCGGGAAATTCTTTTTTGTGTCTCGTCTCTATATTCTCTATGTCTTTTGTCCTAAGTTTGTCCATGTGTTCACTATATAGAAGTACAAGAGAATGTACATTCTGTGCATTACAAAATATGTTATATAATAATATTTTTAATTAGAATTATTCTAAGTATGCAGCGACATACCTGCAGCGACATACCTGAGATAGTCATCAATCTTCTGACAATTATTCAACATGTATCACCGAGCTTTTCCTAACTCTCCACCAATTAAGTCGTATCCCGTTTGTGCACCCAAGGGTCGTACATTATGGGAAAACATTGATAGCTCACGAGGGGGAGCAGTAAGATTAGCATTCCGCTTTTCACAATTAAATCGTATATCAACACCATGAAGATATAGAGACTAAAATGTCAACCATTTATTGTGTATATAAACCTTTGCTATTGAACCCTCAGCTCGGGCTTTATTCCCAACAGTGCGCTTCAATCTGCCCAAATATCTTTCAACTGGATATATCCAACGGAACTGCACCGGGCCACCTAACATTACCTCCCGAGGTAAATGTTTTGTAAATGTATAGTAGCAATGTCTTATTCCAACTTCCATAACATATCTCAATTTACAACCTGAGAGCGCAAATCTTCGAAAAAAATGGAAAGTTCAATTATGGCAACATTTACATCAAAAGTCAGTTTACCACGAATTCCTACTGGTAACAATTTTTGCAAAAATAAGTGACAATCACGACTTTTTAGTCCACTTATTTTCCAATCATCAGGGCTCACGCATCTACTGAGATTGGAAGCATAACCATCTGGCAACTTCACACTTTGTAACCATTTGCAAAAACCCATCATCTCATCTCTTGTCATCATAAAACATGCATGCGGCATAACTACCCTGTAACACCCCGTATTTTAGTGTATTTTTATTGAAGGATTATTTTTATTTTATTCAAAAATTATTCTCTTGTTTTAAAATTATTAGATTTTAATTGGATCATTTTTAGGATTTTTAATTTGGTGAAAATTAATTTTTATGTGCTTTCTTAATATTTATTTAATGTGTGCATTTAAATTGCTTTTCATATTTAATTAATTACTGTGTGATTTAATTATTTCAATTTGACTTTACCATTACGTTTAAATTATTTTATTTAACTTGTGGTTTTGAAATCATTTTCGTTGGATCATTTTCTGTGACCCAAGATGTGAGGACTGGACCTCATTTCTTTCCCTCTATTTTTCTCTCTCCTCTCTTTCTTCTTTTCTTTTTCTCTTTTTCTTTCCTTTTTCTTTTCTTTTCCCGCTGCATTTCCCCCCTGTGCGACAGCCCTTCTCTCCTTTCTCTCTCCCCGTGTGTTCCGTCTTTCCACCCAACCCACCACCGTCGTGCCGCCGTGTGCTACACCGCCCAGCCCAACCTCACCCCCACCGGCCGGCGACCCTTCCCCATAAATCCCAACCCCTATCTCGCCGCCATTAGCCGCCACGAGCCCACTGAAGCCGCGGAGTTACTTTCGCTCCAGCGCTGCCGTCGCACCATCTCCGGCCACCATCTTCCTACCACTTCATCCCCGACCTCTTGGCAACCCAATGGACCCAACGCCGGCTCCGATCCGTCACCGGTGAAGCACAACCAAGCCCATCTTCGATTTCGACTTTTTGGCCTTAAAACCACCCTTTGCACCGCCACCCACAACAAACCGCCACCACCATTGGCTTCACCGACCTCTCTAGGCCCTACCCTACCATTTTTGGGTCTTCGTTTGAGACCCACGGCCACAGTGTATTTTACACTGTGGTGTTGCTCAGATGCCACCTCTTGCAGCTTCGTGATCCTTCGGAAATTGCTATATTGCACTGTAAGTATTTTCTCATAGAACTTTCGTGATTTAAATGTATTTTTGCACTAACTCTTTTTAACTGTGAACTGGTTGGTTATGCCAGACTGAGTCCGAGGAGTTCGAGGGTCGGATGGATTGCGGACGGAGTTGATTGTATATTTGGTTTGTGATTGGATTATGTTGACATTTGTTGGTTGTTGGATATTGGTGTCGTGTCTTGTTTACTGCATTTGTGCGCATGTTCATGTTTGTAACTGAAAACTAGGTTTTCGCATGATTGCATACATGTTCATGTGTTTATCTAAAAACTGGGTTTTCATGTGAGAATGATTTTTGGGTGTGTTTGAAATGATTGGATTGACTGGTTTGAGAAAAAGGAAAAGAGACTGTAGGGATGGTGGTAAGCAGGGACGGTGGTAGAGTCCCGCCTGTGATTCCCGCCTACGGTGCACGCGATAGGGATGGTGGTAAGCAGGGATGGTGGTTGTGTCCCGCCTGTGATTCCCGCCTACGGTACACGCGGTAGGGATGGTGGTAAGCAGGGATGGTGGTATAGTCCCGCCTGTGATTCCCGCCTACAGTGCTCTGTTAAGTATTCGTTGTGTGTGTTAAGTATTCATTGTGTGGAAAGGAACTGTAGGGATGGTGGTAAGCAGGGATGGTGGTAGAGTCCCGCCTGTGATTCCCGCCTACGGTGTACGCGATAGGGATGGTGGTAAGCAGGGATGGTGGTTGTGTCCCGCCTGTGATTCCCGCCTACGGTGCACGCAGTAGGGATGGTGGTAAGCAGGGATGGTGGTAGAGTCCCGCCTGCGATTCCCGCCTACAGTGTCCGATAAAGGGTTTGTTTTGTGTGAATCATTTTCCGGGAAAATGTTTTACGGATTATTTTTAGGCCAAAATGGGATTTTGGCGTGTGTTGGAAATTATCATTTTTCTGGGAAAAACGGTATTTTATGGCTATGTGGATTTTGTCGTATGAATGCATGTTGGTTGCATTAATGTATTTTTATCCCGAGAGTTGTTTAGTTTATACTTACCTGTGGTACCATTTTATGGTATCGCAGATTTTGATGCAGATGAGGATGACGAGCCTTAGCTTGGCTCCGTTGGTGGAGTGATCTGGGATTGTTCCTGTTTATCGAGTTTCGTATTTTATCAATTTATATATTGTCCTTGTAATTTATTTGGGATGACTGTATAACTCTTTAAAGGTAAATTGTTTTGAATATTTGTATTTAAATTTTCTGGTACTTAGTTGACTTATTTATATTATCCGCTGCGACTTTTATTGTGCACCTTTGCATGTTGTACACACACTTGGCACTTTCGTTGGGATGTGTGACCGTGTTGTCATCATCCCGGTATCTCGATTCCCGTGTTTTCCTTACATGGGGGTCGGGGGCGCCACACACCCTATCGCCTTCCATTTGCAACTGCAGATTATGTTTAATTCTCATTATCTCAAAATCTTTTCTTGTCTTAATAGTGTCATTTGTATTTTTGTTATTGCTCATCAATGTCCACAGAACATTGTCACAAATATTCTTCTCAATGTGCATTACATCCAAATTATATCGCAACATACATGATGAACAATACGACAAGTCAAAGAAAATACTTCTTTGTCTAATTCAATTCTACAAGGCCTCGTTTTCTCTTATTCTTTCCCTGACATTTGCCAAAATCGTTCGCTTTAACTTTCCATAACTGTTCGACTATCTCATCCCTAGTGAACTCATTAGGTGCAATTTTGTCCTCAACTATCCCATCAAATTTAGTGTCTTCCCTTCAGCATGCATGATTTGTTGACAGATACCGTCGATGGCCCATGAAGCACTTCTTCTGCGAATATTTTAGCCACTCACTTGCTGTTTCATTATTACACATGAGACACGCTAACTTCCCTTTAGTACTCCAATCGAAAAGCTTCACATATGCTAGAAAATCATTTATCATCCACATTACTGTAGCATGTATCTGAAAAGATGTTGACGTAGATGCATCAAAAGTTCTGACTCTTGTTTCCCATAGATTTTTCAACTCTTCAATTAACGGCTGCATGAATACATCAATAACATTTCCAAGTGATCTTGGGTCGGGGATAAGTAAAGTTAACAGAAAGTTTGGTGCCCTCATGCACCTCTATGGTGGAAGATTATATGGAATCAATACTACGGGCCAAGTGCTTTAACTTGTACTCATATTGCCAAAGTGATTGAATACATCTGTTGTTAGTCCTAGACGCACATTGCGAGCTTCGTTGCCAAACTCTGGGTATTAATCATCAAACTTTTGCCATGCAAGTGAGTCAGCTTGGTGCCTCATATATTCAATGTCCTTAACTCTTTTCTCCTCGTTCCACCTCATATCTGGACTTGTTTTTTTACACATATATAGCCTTTGCAATCTGGGTTTCAGGGGAAAATTTGAAAAATCTTCACTAGAATTTTTCTTACCCTTCTAGCTCGACTCTCTGCATACGGGACAAGCTTGTTTTTCCTCATTCTCCATCCAAAATAAAACACAATCATTGTTGTATGCATGTATGGACTTGTACTCAAACCCTAATCCCTTTCTCAACTGTTTCCTTCATAAAAATTCTTCAGTAATGTAGAACCTTCAGGAAGCACCTCATTAAACAAGTCCAAGACCATGTTGATTGTTTTTGTCGACATTCCACACAATGACTTAATGTGAAGCAGCCGCATAATAAACGACATTTTGCTATGTTTTGTATATCTAGGATAATGCTCACGCTTTGCATCTTCCCACACTTTAGAGAAATTCTCCGATTCATTCCCTCGACTACTTGAGGCGTCCTCATCCATTTCATGCACAAACAACCCGATTTCAATGTCACCCAACATCTCCTCCATCTCATCCCGCTCATTAAGGTCATCCCGGTCGGTATCTTCATCCATATGTCGCATATCAATACCATGACCGAACATAACCTCAATTGAATGTTTGTATGGCTCACCACACAATACCCATCAGGTATACCCCAAATCCATACCATTCACAAATATATAACTTTCTACTTCATCCAATCCTATAGCGCACAGATTTTTGCACCCACGACATGGACACTTAATATAACTGTGACTATTAGCAGAGGCCCGAGCAAAATCAATAAAAGCTCTAACTCCATGTGCATACACATCATAGTCCTTTCCAAGTCTATCATCAAGACGCATCCAACTTTTATCCATTTCTAAAAAAAATCTATCGATTAGTATAATGCAAACTAATTTCACATGCTCCAATTCTCACTGCTCTTTAGATCTTTAGCTGTTGGTCTTATCCCATTCAAGATTATATCATCCATATTGCATAAATTTTGTCACTCTTCTACTTTCCACGTCAGTAGAAATTTCAGCAGCACCTCCCCATAGTTCTACATGTAACAGGAATTAAGTAATTAATTAAACGGGAATTAATTAATTTCGGTAGTTGGTCCTATCTCGTTCGCACGTACTATTATAACGTTTGCATGTAACGGGAATTAAGTAATAAAATGTTCAGACATTATGATTGAAACATTCAGATGTATATCTCTCTCATCGCTTGATGTTTGCACATTCACGTTTGCACATTCGAACGTTAAGTGCAAAACCGCACAACTCACGTTCCTCTCAAAACTATAATTGGAAGCCTCCATCTCATACCGCCACTTGCACCATCGCCGTCGCCGTCAAACTCCACCACCAACGTTACAAAAGAGGTAGTCATCCTTCTTTAACCTTTGGGTAGATTTTTTTATTCTTTTATTTATTTATTTATTTTTATGGTTAATGGAGGTTTTGGTGGTTCCCAAAACCATTGGTGACCGGACATTAATCTTAATTTTCCGACCACCAGGAGTTGGCCGAACGGCCACCTTAGAAAGCCTTCTTGAAGTTTATGCTTCATTTCTATAGTGACTTTTGGCTAATTTCATTGTGTTTGAGGTGTTAGGGAATGACTGAGTCGACTCAACCATTTCTGTCTCGTACCGTTCAAATGTTAGATTCTCACGTTCGAACGTTATACATACCAAATGAGGAAGATGATATACACGTTCGCATGTTAATTATATTAGTGTGCATGTGCTATAGTATGTGCGAACGTATTGAGAGTAAATGCGAATGTATATTTTATATTCGAACAAACATTTGTAATGTTTGCACATATGATCGTTCAAATACTTGATTGGTACATACGTGCGAATGTTATTTGGAATTCATTAAAATGTAAAACTTTCAGTTTCCATAAACCAAATATACGTTCGCACTAATAGTTATGTGCGTTCGAATGTCTTATTAAATACATTAAAGAACTTCCTCACGTGCAAGCGTGATATGTTTTGTACATTCGAACCTGTGTTTAAGCTATCATGTTCGAACGTAACTCATCTTACGTTGGAATGATACTATTGAGGAATTTAACGTGCGACCGTATGAGCCAAAACGTTCTCATGTTTATGCGTAATGTCCAAACATGATATGTTACATTTGAACGTGTTCCCAAAATAATTTAGATTAGAGTACATAATATGGATCATATTGTTAATATTGCTCATTTTTTTTTTTTTACGACTAGGAAAAGAGGGAAGGAAGGAACAAGCAAAGACACATCTCGAATCTGGGTTCAAACAGTGATATCTGAACGAGAAGTCGTGATCAACCACTTTCACGTACTCATATGGGAGCAAAAGAGCGTTCGAGACGTGTTCGTTTCGAGAGGCTGGATGAGTATATGCACATTGAGGGGTATCGTACACCCCTCAATGGTTCCGGAGTTTTATTGGTGATGTGTTTCATGCCTAAGGATGCATCCTCTCACACCGTGACAATACGTGGTGTTCAGTTCAGTTCACTGACAACCTCCCATATGGAGTCCTCATTACCAAACTATTACTGGCCTGGGGTATGCAACCTAAGGTGGAGGAGTGGATGAGTGACCAGATGAGCTCTATCGACATTACCACACACCGTCGGAGCATTGGACAGGGGAGGGGCCATGCTTGACATCAGCCTGGACCTGTACTAGATCTTGTTCCTCCCACCTAGTCTGAGCCGGGTATTGGGAGTTGTTGGGAGTACTAGTCTGCAGTCGACGGGTACATCTTTGGGAGATGCGCGGCATGCTTAGATTGATGCATTTTACTCATATATTACTGCACACATGAACTAAAGGATTGCGTCAGTAGAACAGAATGTTGGAGCTTTGGTCACCGATGCTCTCCATCGGATAGATATCCTAAACGCAAAGGTGAATGCATTGACAGACGATTTTAATAAATATGTAAACGACACATTATGACTATTTTGTACTTTATTTTTATCATATGTAATGAGCCATATTATTTAATATATCTACTATTTTTGAAATTCAATTCTCAATTTTTTTTTTTAATTTGAAGTATCCAACTTTAATATTTAAACCTATTAACGTTCACACGTGAGAATCAATAACGTTTAAATGTTGGCGCCAGAAATTTTCACGTTCACACGTAAACATCCTTCATGTTTGAATGTCCAACGAACGTCCTAACATGAATATGTATACGTTCGAACGTAATGTAATTTCTCATCTACCTTTAGTGACGATTTCCACAAACCGTCACAGAAAATACTTTTTTATGACTGTTTGAGCACTGTCACAATTTACAAACCGTCACAAAGACTAATTTCTGTTGTAGTGAATATATATACCTTCAAAGTTATTAAAGGCAAGGGCTAATTCTGTAAGCATGGTTATGTTCCTGACTTCCGGTGGTAGTGCCAAAACTAAAACAATATGGCTGAAGTTATAATAATTTATCCAAGGGACATATATTCAATACTAGGATATTTACTTGTAAATATCATAGAGTAAGTGTAACACCCCCTTCCCGTAGGCTAGGTGTGTCACGTATTTTTTTCATGAAAATAAATCCGGCAAGCGATTCTCTAATTTCATAATTTAAAAATAAACTGAAGTAATTTATTATGAAATAAAAGGTCTAATAAAAATGTCTTCCCAAAAACATTTAAGGAATAAACTGAATAAATTCGTCATAAAAGACACATTTTATTTTAAAAAGTCTGAACAAAACTAAAATGCTCCTTCTACTCCTGGCCTGCCTGCTCGTAATCATCATCTTTACCTGGATAATTAAAAACATGAAAATAAACTAAAATGAGTCGATGACTCAGTAAGAAATCTATCATAACGAAAACGTAATAAAGATAAAATTTTCATAAGAACTTTCATGCTGAACTTAAAATTCATGACTGTTCATGTTAATGCTTATGCTATGTATGACTGAATTATCTGAATTAACTGACTGATTTATCTTACTTATCTGACTGGCCAACACACTTAACCCTGTGTGTAAGGTTGTGCACCAGCCCCACATCCCGCTGCAGCAAGGGGAACTGCTGATAGTATTCTAGCATACTATGGTGGACCACGACTGAGTTCGTGGCTTGCACACCACCCTGAAACTGAACTGCATTGGTACCATGCATCTGAATGGCCATCTTATTAACTGATCTGAACTTATCTTACACTTGAAATTAAGATGGCTTACGTGTCTTATACACATGAGATGCATGACATATTACATACATAAATCATAATTTCTGAATTTAAACATGATGCGGAATGACATGATTGTATGCTATGCTGGATGACATGCTTGCATATGACATGAGCGGTTCATAAATAATGGCTATCGAAGAACTGGCTTGAATAATACATACATATAAACTAACTGTGATGATCCTAATTTATGATCAAATTTACTTACCTCGATGCGTTTCTTCTTGAATAATACTTCGTAACTTGAGACCTATATTCAATAAATAACTATCACTAAATTGTTTGGAACTAAAATAAATGATAATACTTTACTTAACTAAATTTGGAATTCTAAAAGATAGTCAAACTAAAATCAATAATTCATAGTATTTAAATTACTTAAAATACTAATAACATATTAAAACTTAGTAGAATACTTGAGCTACTTTAAAATAATTCACAAAACTTAAATTCTTAAACTAAGTTTCATTTCTCAACATAATTATTAAATCTTATAAGAACTTAATAAATTCCAATAAATTCTTAACATAGAAATTTTATTAAAATCTTACTAAATTGACAAAAGAAATATTAACTCAAATATTAGACTTAAAATTATACTTTAAAACATATTTCCAATTCTTTAAACATTTATTAAAAAGAACCTTTAACTAATATATTTATTTAATTAAAAACTAACCTTTAAAACAGTAAGCCCAATAAAATTACTAAAACCGTTGTTAAAATAAGATTAAATCTAATTTAAAATCCCCTTTCAAATTCTTTAACTATTTATATAAAATGAGCTCATGACTAATAAATTATTTAATAAAATAAACTCAACTTCAATACAATGACATATTAATATTCATAATTAACCTACACTTAAACATAAGGTTATAAATATAATTATACTTAAAAAAACACTGCTTCAAGATACTAGATTAGAAAGGGCATACTTGTAATCATCTACTAACACTTAGTAAACTGAAACCTAAAGCAAAATACGTATATATATACTCTGCAGCAGAAAAACAGAGAGCTCGGGAGAGAGAGACGCGCGACGCAAAGGCTCACCGAGAGAGACTGACGTGCGGCAGTTCTGAGTTGCTGGCGGGAGTCACGGCGGCGCGACTGGGGGCTCGTCTGTGGTGGTGCGACGCCGAAGGGAGTGAACCATGCGGCAGTGCAACCGAGAGAGAGGGAGGAGCACGTACTGAGCTCTGCCACGCTGAAACACCGCCGAGAGAGAGAGGAGGGTGGCGACGGCAGTGGGCTTCCCGGAAGGGAGTGGGTGCGACGGAACAAGGGCGTCCGGCAATTTCTATGGTGACTGGTCGGTGGTTCGACGTTCCTCAAGGTGGCTACCGTTGAAGCGAAACAGAGGCTTCGGCCTTCACGTCCGTGGCTGCTGCGGCGTGTCCTCGCGGCTGGGGATGGTCCGGTGTCTTCTAAGGTGGCCGGTGGTGGCGTCGACGTGTTCTGGGCAGCTTGGAGTCGCCGTGGTGGAACGTGGGAGATGGTGGTGTTGCTGCAAGGGGAGGAGCAGCGCTGATACTACGGTATTGCATGGCTGGGTAGTGCTTTCTCCTGGTCCGAACGTCACAGTGCAGTGGCGGTAAATTCTGGGCTGTTCGGCATAACGTTCCGACGTATTTTATGGTGGCTTCCGGCAAAACAAGTAGCTCGGTGTGGAAGAGAGGTGACCGGTGCTATGGCATGGGCTTGCTCTGTTCCGTGAGTGTAAAACAGAGTCATGCCCTTCTGATCAACCCGTGCGGCGCTGGTTTCTGTTTTGGTCTAATGAGATCGACGGCACTACGGGTAGCGGGGCTGAGCATGGGCTGGGCAAGGCTCGAAGTGGTTCCTGGTCTGCGGCGTGAGGTTTTCTTCATGCAGAAGATCCAGCGTATAAACATATATATAGGTGGTAGAGAACACCCTAAAAAAATAAAACCCTAAGGAAAGAGACGTGCATGCATAGGAGAGGAGACGTGCGGGACGGAGAGGAGGGAAAACGTGGAACTTAAAATATGAGAATAGTTATCCTAATAACAATAAAATCTTAAATTAATAATAATAATAACAAATATAATAAATGTAAAATCTGCTAAGAATAATAATAACAATAATAATAATAACCTAATTATCAAACCTAATAAAATATCCGTGTAATTGTCTCTAATGATATAGGATCGGGATGTTACAGTAAGTGTTAATCATGTTATATCAGAATAGATTTTTAATACGATTAATTACTTCTAGCTATAATTAATAATTCCACAACTAATTTCCAATTATAGCCTGCACTACAACAGTTTGGGTCTTTTAGGATGAATATTTTTGTCCCAAAAGATATGTTTTTGTCCTAAAATGAAACGAAAAAAAAGCGACTTAAAGTCATCCTAATATTAGTATCCCAAAAGGTATTTTGAGACGAAAATATTAGTTTGGTCCCAAAAAATATCTTTTTTGGATGAAATTTGATGGACCGTTTGATCACGTTCGAACAATAATTTTATTCTGGACGATTGAATTTCATCCCATAAAGTCGTTCGAACTCCCACAAAAACCATGTATTTCATGGGTGCTCGATCGATAACAGTCTGTTTGACCAAATAGACATGAGGAAACGTTCGAATAAACAAATTGATGATCGAACATAAAGTATATTAATTTTTAGAATTGAATAAGAGGTTTGAACATGTAATGAATGGAAAGAGTGAGTTGCATGTTCGAATGGTTCACAACACTTGATGATCGTTCGAACTCAAACTTCTGATGTTCTAACGGTTGTGTCCAATTTATATATGTTCGAACGTTTGATGACTGTTCGAACGGTTAGTATTTTCCTTTTAATAAAAAATTTAAAACAAAATAGATATTTATATTTCAAAAATACATTACAAACTGTTAACTATAAATAAAATTAATCTAATAAGTCCAAACTAAATAAATAAAATAGTAATAATACTAAAATTGTTATCGATACAGAATTTTATAAATCCTAAGATCATGCAAAACACGAAAATCAATTGCTTGGAGGCCTGAATTGTTGCATAAGCGTCTGCATTTGGAGTTGCATCTCTCTCCTGAACTCTTATTGTTGTTCTTCTTGTTGTTTTATGCACATCTTCATGTTTGCTTGTTTCATCAATTGAGCCTCTAACTCACGTTGTTTTGCAATCAATTCTTTGATCCTCGAACTCGCATTCTATAATGAAATGGCAGTAGTACTTGACGTTAATGAAGAGCTTGAAGGCTTTACACAGTGATCCAAACCCCTCAAATATCCTGAACGTTGACTCAAAACTTGTGTAAAAGTTTCAACGTCACTTATTGATGAATTCTGATCTGATGCAGCTTCATCACGGAGGGCAACCATTTTATCCTACAAACGACATAAAAAAATTAATATTGGAACAAAAATTTAAATATGGGTAATTAAAACAAATTATAATACTTACATAATTCTCACGAGCATCGGGATGAGTCCACTCTCCATTGCTATTAGTATGTGATGTAGCATATAATTTTTTCAGATCATCATTGGTGTCTGACTCTTACTATAAAATACATTGTTAAGATATAAAGTCAATATTAAAATTAGTACCTCCAAAAACTAAACTATATAAAATAAAAGAAATAGTACATTACCAAAAAAAGACAGTGCATTTGAAGTATCTTAATTATTATGTATTTTAATATTAGGTGTATTTTAAGTATTTTAATTATTAAGTGTATTTTAAGTATCTTAATTATTATGTATTTTAATATTAAGTGTATTTTAATTATTAAGTGTATTTAAGGATCCAAAGTATTATGTATTTTAATATTAAGTTTATTCTAAGTATTTTAATTATTAAGTGCATTTTAAGTATCTTAATTATTATGTATTTCAATATTAAGTGTATTTTAAGTATTTTGATTATTAAGTATATTTTATGTATCCTAATTATTATGTATTTTAATATTAAGTGTATTTCAATTATCCTAATTATTAAGTATTGTTATTTATTTGTTATCTAATAATTATAATTTAGTAATTAAACTGTTTTCTGCATTTAATGTTTGAACTATGTCATATTGTGATCGAACGGTGCAACCCAGAATACAAACCAGAGAGCAAAACGCAATCGTAAAATGCAATCAATCATCCCAAAAATCAATTCACAATGAAGATAGATAGACAAATACATAGATTTGATGTTAAAAACTATAAGTTATGAAATCTGGACATACTTTGAGCCGTGCAAACTGAAATAACTCAATAAACACCTATGAAATGGTGTTTAAACAAATATTATCACTATAATGAAGAAAATGAATTAATTTGTATAGAAATCTAAACAAAAAACATACATTGAATCGATATAGTGCTAATGTTTATAGCTTTCGTGGATAGAATGAAGGATTGTGGAGAGAAAAGTGGAGGATTGTGGAGAAAATGAGTGTTTTGGGCGCTGGTTGAAAAAGAAGAAGTGAGAAAATGAGAGAAGTGCGGCAGGCTGAGGGGTTTTGAAGGATGAGTAGGTTTTAAAACTTATTACGGTGACATTTTTCGTTCTAATAAGTTCTCTACATATTGAAACGACGATGTTCTAATTAATAACCCACTTATTACAGCGGAATAAGTTATCACCTGGGTCATCGTATACTATTCGAACGAATAATTTTGGCATTCGAACATGAAAATTCAATGAGCTCCAAAATTTTTCCACTTGCAAAAATTTAAAGGAAGCGTTCGAACGAGTAAAATGGCGTTCGCATGATTTTATATGTTTCAAACACTTTCGTGGTAGACAATCTGCCACTATTTTGTGGCGCGAAAAATTCTACAAACTGTTCGATCACTTTTCTTTATGTAAATTACCATTCGATCTTGTTACATTCAGTCGAACGGTGTTGTTGACCATTCGAACGTACTACAAATTGAAATATTAGTAATTTTATCTCTTTTAATCGAACTATATTATTATAATTATTTAATTCAAATATATTATCCATAATTAGTTTATTAATTCACTATATATATTGTGATATATAAATATAGTATTAGTATAAGTATATTAGTACATACTATAAGTATAATAACTATGAGTATTACTACTAGTTACTATACCATATTAGTTATATACAATTACTATAGTTGTATCTACTATAATACTAATATATAATATAGTTACTATTAGAAGTTATACTATTGTCACTATAGCTAATAATATATAATATAGTTAAACTATAGTTACTATAATTACTCTTGTCTCTCTAAAACTCTTCTTTTAAAAAATCTCTTCTCTCTCTAAAACTCTCTCCCTTCTCTCTAAATTCTCCAAAGACCGAATTCGGGTAGAGGGGGTGGTAGCTTCGACTCCTCCCCCTCCCTTCATCTCTGTTGTTGCTTCCAGTGTTGTGTTTTTTTGTTTTTATTTTGTGTTTTCTCAAGCCGAATAAGGGAGAATCGTCGATCTGGGACTTTCCAGTGACCAACAAACCACACGTACCCCACCACGGTGTTCCCCAGCCGCCGATCTACAAGACCATCGAATGCGGTGCCAAACATAGTGGCGCGTAGCCCGCACGTGCAGATTGAAGGTTGGCGCGTGGCTCTCAAGCGCCACTGCGAGAGCTCTTTGCCAATGCCACGCACAGCATTTTAGGGGCTTGCGACTCCGAGACTTTCTAGATCTATCGTGGGTCTTCCTCCCAAAGTGGCGCCACTACAACCCCTTCTCCTATGTTTTTTTTTTCAATCCAACTTTTATTTTGTTTTAGATCTAGTTTCTCCGGTTCTTCTATGTAATTTGGAGTCCTGTTCCTCCTTTTGGAGGAGTCGGAGAGGTAGTAATCCCAATGTTTTGAATACCGTACCGGATGGAGTGCCGGTCAAGACACTGGAACGAAATATTTCGATACCGGTACCGTTTCGTGTACCGTTTCGAGATAGTCGATATATGAATAAATTATATATATAAATATATATAACAATTATATTCTAAAATAATAGTTTATATATGAATAAATTATATATAAATACATACATACATATAAATTATAAATAGTCTAGTCTAAATTGGGGGTCAAAAAATGAACTTGTAGTCTGAAAAAATGAAAAAAAAAAAAAACATAGGCCGAAATATCGGCCGGTACAGGCCGAAATTTAGGCCGAAATGGCCGGTACCATCCGGTACGGCCGGTATTTTGGCCGGTACGGAATATATATAGTACCTGTACCGGCCGGACAGCCGAAACTAAAAATTTCGGCCGTACCGGCCGGTACGGTACGAAATTAAAAACATTGAGTAATCCTCCTCTTGAGGAGGATGAAGATAGTTCTTCTCTTCTATTGGAAGAGGGGGTGTTTAGTTTTGTTTTACAGAACGCTCATCTTTGTTAGGGGAGAGTTTTTAGAAGTTAAGACAATGTCCGTCACAAAGAAATTTGTGTGTGGGGGTGCCCCAGAGCAGACGCTTTAGTTTGGCTTGTAGTCCGGATTTTTCCCTTATTGATAAGTAACAGCTGTAATTTCAGTTCATTGAATGAAATGAAAGTCTATTTCCATAAAAAAATAAAAAATAGTTACTATTATTACTGTTATAAGTTAAACTATAGTTACTATTATAAGTATAGTATAACTATTATAAGTTATATAATAATATAACATTAAGTATAGCTAATAATATATAATATAGTTGTACTATAGTTACTATTATAAGTTATACTACAGTTACTATTAGAAGTTATGATAACTATACTTATTATAAGTTATATATAATAAGGTAACATAAAGTATATTACTATATAGTAAAACTAATATAGTGCATAAATGTTTGAACGGTACAATGTAGCGTTCAACCACAATTTTGACAGGGCAAACTATCGAACGGGATGATACATAGCTCAAACGAGACTGCACTATACCTTAACATTCGAACGATTCTGTATGTTGTTCGAATGTTAAGTCAATGTATCGCTAAATTTTTTCACTAAACGTGCCAAATTAATGTTCGACCGTATATAATTTTCATTCAAATATTTTTTTAGTCTGTTTGAACGTTTTTCTAGATGTTTGAACATTTATCTTATTTGGGACAAAATGTTTCATTCCAAAATAATTCGTTCGAATGGAAAAGACCTTTCGTTGATTTTTTGTAATGAAATTTGAAATTTGTCCCTACATTTCATTTTTTGGGACGATTTTCAATTCGTTCCAAAGAAAAATCATCCTAATAGCTCTTTTTTATTGTAGTGATGTACTCAAACTATCAACTAGATTTACACCTTTCTTGTAATATATCTTAGGCATCTAGAATTATATCATTATAGGTAATAAGTTAATTAGTACTTTATTCATTTTTCATATTATAACCATAATTTAACTATCAATTTAGTTTCTATTGTAGTAAAACATATATCTTCTTAATTTATATATGATATAATATCTAATTGATTTTTATTCATACACAAAAAAAGACAAAAAATTGGAGTGATGAAAGGGTGGTATAAATGGTGGTATAAACATTGGAGGGTCTAGAGACGCTAAATGCATTCTCAAGACGAAGTCACATTGGCTAACGTTACTCGAAGGTTCGAAACACTGTTATGATGGGATGACGTGGTATTTCTGTAAAAAGATAAAATCTCATGTACGTTTTTATTTGTCAAAAATCTAATTGCTACAGTAATCTGAAAATAACTCCATCTAAGGGCTCATTTGGTTCCATGACTGTACTCAACTTAGCTTAGTTCGGTTCAGATTTAGACCTCTTCAATATCCAAACACCCATCTCTCAAGTCACTAAACTCATCTCAACTCAAAATCACTTTACATGTGGGACCCACAACCTTTTTCAACTCAACACCTCTTTACACGTGGGACCCACAACCTTTTTCAACTTTCCATAAATACATCTAAACTCATCTTAACATCCAAACACTTTTTCTTAGGTGGACTTCACAGAACTCACTCCACCATACTCACTACTATTCATAGATAACTCAACTCAGCTCAACTCAAGATTCAAACGCAGCCTAATAAATAGATTTTGTACAAGCTCATGATCTCAAGGTTCTTAATTGCCATATTCTTTCCTCTTTTACACGTCAAGTACAAGAAAATGTGGCAGTAGATTTTGTTGAATTGCTCGATCTACTATTGTTGCAATGGGTCTATTTGGCAAAGTTGCTGGTAAAGAAATTCACATTTTGGAATAAAGTTACGGCAAGCGGCAATTTTTTACTCAAGTATTTTCTACAATTTGAATCAAGATAGATATTTTTTTTATATAGGAAATAGGTTTCGTTCATTCATAAAAGTGAAGTTACAGCTGTGACCTGATACATACAGGAAAAATCCTAGATTATAAGCCAACTACTCACGGTTGGGGCTCCACCAACACACAAATTCCTTTGTGACTAGTATGGTCTTAATTTCTATAACTCTCTACAAACAAACGATCTGAGAGACCACACTCTGCCTAAAGCAGAGATTTCAAACCCCACTTCCAAAGGAAGAGTGGACTTTTACTCTATGGAAAAAATGTCCAAAAAACTATTTCATTTTTATTTTTACCTAAATAAAAGGAAATAACAATAAACATAAACATGGATGTGAAAATGACAGATTACAACTGTAGATATGAGTTTCAGCTTGAAGGAAAGCAAAAGACAAGAAACAAAGAGACTGTGGTGGCGCGTGAGGGACACGCGCCATGCTAGGAGTTTGGCGGCCAGCTGAGTCTGAAGAAACCGAGGTCCCTCATCCCAGAAACGATGCGCGTGGCGGTAGTAGAAGTTTCCTGGTGCAGTGGCGCATGGATCTCATGTGCTGCTATGACCCTATGCGTGTGACTCATGCATCACTCCGTTTGACGAAAACCTTTTCCCGTTTGAAGGATCGGCAGCCTAAAATCCTGCGGAGGGGCACGTGGTGGTCACTGGGCTTCGAAAAACAGCAAATCGGCATTTAGCCACACTTTGGACAAAAAAGAAAAATAAAAAGTGAAAAATAAAGGGCTACACATGAGTCTCTGGTCTAACCAAGTGGGAGGACTACACTCATGTATTTAATGCTAAAATTCATATTAATTAATTGTGAGTACTAATATTCAATGACGTGAACTACATATTATATATCTATTCTTTTCGAATCTTTTAAAATACCCCAATCATAAAATTATTAAAAAAGCTTGCTCTAGTCATCAAAGCTTGTAAAGTGACGTTGTACGTCACTAATTAGACTATAATACGATTGTCGAACATGACATGCAAGTGGGGGGTTGTGATAGCCAGGAATAATAAACAAGGCATTTAAAACTTTGTCAAATACATTTTTTCTAATTCATTGGTACTACTTACTCCAATAATGTCTTTGATTTTTAGGCTCTCTAGTCAATCAGACGACATGGCCATTAATTAAAAATCATGGTTGATTTTTCTTTGCAATATCTACATTTTCTACCCCTTGATTGGTGCATGGCAACCTTAAAGTCGAGCTAGCTTGGCCTTGTTAGTAGAAAACTGCATGCGTGTTTCCACATGTTGATTTTTCTTTGCAATATATTGGTCGTCGGCTTGAGTTTATCAACTTCGTGTAGTATACGCACAAAAAATAGTAGTGTGTTTTTCTAGGCATTCCCACTTTTAAGGGCGTATTGGATTTAAGTTTTAATTTGATAAATTTTATCTCATTTTATCTAATTATTATAATTTTTTAAAATTTTTATATAAAATAAAATAAATAATTTTTTTTTTAAAATTTTAAAATAAAATTAATATTAAAAAAATATATTTTAATAATATTTTATTTAATCTTTAATTTTTATCTCCACTCAATTTATCTCGTTTAAAAATATAAACCATTCACATCGCAGTGATGATGGATGCTGAAGGACTCGGATTTTCTGTCATTATCATTAGTGTGTGACAGCTTGCAAGGCTGGTCTTATTCCAAACATCGTGTCACAATTAATTAGTGAGCTTGCAATTCTTGGATCTTTGTTGGAAAATTCCAAAGCCCTCGACTATGTGAATTTTCATTTAACGATGAGAATTTGATAGTGGTGTAGCTTTGCTGCAAGTCATTTTAGAAAGACAGCTTGAGCTGTATTCGAGTTAAATTGAGTTAGCTTATTATTGGGTTTTATTTTACATATTCATAATTGTTTTTTTAAAACGAATTTGAATTTATTGTTCATGAATTTTTTAGTTGATTTATTCATTTTTAGAAGAAATACATTTCATTATTGAAATTATATATACTTTCTCCAATTTTTATTATTACCGAGTTCATCATTAAATTAATGGCATTCGCCACTCCAAATTTTTTTAAAATTCAAAATGGCCCCTAAAATTTATTCATACTTCCATGTATATAGGAATCCCCTTTCCCAAAAAAAAAAAAAAAAAATTATAATTTCCTTATTCCCATATGCTTTCTAAAATTTTGTAAAATTTCAATATATATAGAAATGTCTCTCTCCAATTTTTTTCCTATAACCCTTAGATTTTGTATAATTTCTATATATTATATATTTTCAAGAATGTGGCTCCACTAAAATTAAATTAAAACTAAGTTTAGGAGAAATAATAAACTATTAACATTGATCCCAAAGTTTTTTATTATACAATATTAAGTTTCTTAATATAGAATTCAAAGTGAAACTACAAGAAAAACTATTTAAGATTGATGATTTATATGTGAAACAGTGGAGATGTTTTATCAATTAAATTTCATTGAGCAAGAAAAAATCTATTTAAGGTCTCAATTGTAGCATTCTTTGTTTAATGTGACACCAAAATACATAGATTTTACATGAAATTTGATAAAGTAGCTTAGATATTAGAATGAAATATGACATTCTAAAAGATCACTTGATAGTTGCTATGAAGAAAATAATTTCTAAATATTTCATATTTACAAAAATAATAATGAATGGATATTATTCTATGAAATATTTTCTTAAAAAATCTGAAACAGACATTAAACTGTGTTTTTAAAATTTTATTTCTACGCTATTCTGCAAATTATTGAAATTTAATTTTATATACAGTTATGTTTTATGATTTTGTAATATTTTTTCATTTTACATAAACATCTTGTGTAGTAGAAAAGTTGGTCCCGCTAAAAATAATTGCTAGTTCGCCACTGATTAATCTGTTAGGTAAACTATATATAAAATTGTTTTACTTGTGACAATTAAAACATTTATAACTTTTTATTACAAGTTTTAAAGGACTGCCTAGATTACATAACTTGTTACATATGTACATCAATGAATAAATCAAGATTTAAATCATGACATATATCACATTGGAAAATTATTTTTTCTTGTCTTTTTAAATATTTTAGATGTTATTATTTTAAAGTGAAAAAAATTCAATAAAATAGTGATACAAAATTTTACACATTTAAAACTGTGTTTGTTTATTAAATGAATTTGTAAAGGATGTATCCCACCATTGGTCGTGATCGTTAACCTACAAATCGTTACGTAGGCGCACGGTGTGCTTGCGACACCTCTGATGCCTAAGTTAGCAATAAGTGAGGGATAATAATTCAAGAATACTCAATTAGATGATTTGAGGATTACTTGTTGTCCATGTATATAGGCGTGGAGAATATTAGATGAGTACCATAAAGTAATCAACTTAGCACAATGGCTAAATATTGGATGAGTACCATAATGCAATCAACTTAGCACAAGACTAAGCCATTACAAGGCTTATCCTTGATGTGTCGGAATTATCTAACCATCAAGTTATCCATACCTGTAGCCCGAGGACTTATCCCTCCTAATAAACAGGGCGGCTAGGGCCATACAATCCAGACGACTTGTTGGAATAGTAATCCTTTATGGGTAATGGACCTTGGGCCCCAAGTTCAGGTTACACCAATATTTACTCCTCTAGTTACCCCGCTAATTCCCCTCGCATGTAAGCGTGGGAAATTCATCAATGAAGGACTTCTTTGTCTGCTTCCCTGACCTCTCTCATCTCTCCCTTGTCCTCTATTTCTTCACTCTCTTATTTTCCCCTTTCACTCTGCTTCTTCATCATCCTAATGGCCTAACGAAACATATCCCAAATCCCATCTATCGTGGAGTCTTCCTCTGTTAAAAACATGGCGGGCTCAACGGAGACTTCTCCTGAGGCTTTCTCCCTTGGTCCTCGCTATGGTCCTGAAGCGAGGGATCATGTGGAGGTGCTAGGAGGTGCTTCCACCTCCTCTGGTCTTGCTAGGGAAGAAGCCTTCAGCAGCACTATCAATCAGCTAAGGAATTTCGTCTCTATGGTACCTTTGATTCTTCTTCTCTCTCTTTTTGTTTTTTTGTTTTTTTTTTTTTTGGTAGTTTCTTCAGTTTCACCTTTGTAGGGTATTGACAATTTGGTAGCCTAGATAATGGCGGACCGTGTTGAATTGGAGGATGAAGTTCGCTCTAGGCGTGTGTTTTTTTTGTATGCCAAGAGGGAATTTGAGAAGTGGAAGGTTGAGAGGACGGAGTTGGAGATCCTACTCAAGAGCTAAATTCTATTTGCCAGGAGTTTTCTAGTTCCAAGCAACGCTGCTCTGAGCTAGGGGAGGCGGTGGCAGCTTCAGAGGAAAGCAAGCAGCAAGTTAACCTTGATCTCTCTGAGGAGTGTGGCATTTAGAGGAGTTGACCAAATGGCACGAGGAATACAAGACAAATCGAGCCGCTGCAGATGAAGAATAGAGGAAGCTTGGCAAAGCACTTCTCCACCTAGATACCCGTTTGAAGGAAAAGACTCGGCAAGTGAAGCCGTTGGAATCTGACTTGGTTGCTTTGAGGGAGGAATTTGTTTGCCTTCACCCTCAGCTGGTGTCGACGCATGGCATCAAGGATCGTGGTTTTGGTTATGGGTATGGGGTTGGCGTGTTACGACTTAGATCGCTCTTGGCCAATCCCCATACTAATTTGACGCTCTTAGATTTAGGATGTTTAAACCTGATGCAGCCTTGCGTTAGTTTGTTGATACCTTTGGTAGGGACACCATGCTCGATGCCTTTGACGTTCCTCGTCAATCTCCACCTTCTGGCAGTCCTAGCACTTAGCTTTTGTTAATTGTTGACTTCCACGGCTACACTTGTAATAGATTTTGTAAATAGTAACACTCTTGTACTTGTCTTTTCTACTTGTGCATGCTGGGAACACTTAGCCACTTTTTGCTTTTTATCATATTATGTTCTGCTTTGATTTCACGAGGCTCTTTCTTCTTACTCTACTAGTGGCTCGCTTTTGTACTTCTCATTGTTGTGCTCTGAACCCCTTTCTCTTGAACCACAAGTCTTGGGACTCATCATTGGTGTTTAAGGGTCATGTGGTCTGTTGACCTCCATGCCCTCTTTCCTTGGCACTGTGAGTCTTTGAACTCATCATTGGTGTTTAAGGATCGTGTGGTTTATTGACCTTCGCGCACTTTTTCCTTGGTATTGCAAGTCTTTGGACTCATCATTGGTGTTTAAGGGTCGCATGGTCGGTTGACCTTCATGCTTTTTTCCTTGGCACCGCGACTCTTCGGACTCGTTATCGATGCTTAAGGGTCATGTGGTCTGCTGACCTCCATGCCCATTTTCCTCTGCACCGAGAGTCTTTGTAATCATCATTGGTGTTTCAGGGTCGCGTGGTCTGCTAACCTCAGCGCCCTTTTTCCTTGGCACCACTAGTATTCAGACTCGTCATTGGTGTTTAAGGGTATCATGGTCTACAGACTCGTCATTCAGACCCTTTGTATTCATCATTGGAGTTTAAGGGTCGCATGGTCTGTTGACTTCCACGTCCTTTTTCCTTGGCATTGCCAGTCTTCAAACTCTTTGTTGATGTTTAAGGGTTGTGTAGTCTATTGACCTTCGTACCCTTTTTCTTTGGCACTACGAGTCGTTCGACTCATCATTAGTATTTAAAGGTCGCATGGTCTGATGACCTCCGGGTATTTTTTCCTTGGTACCGCGAGTCTTTGTACTCGTCATTGGTGTTTAAGGGTCGTGTGGTCTATTGACTTCAACTCCTTTTTAACTTGACACCGTGAGTCTTTGGACTCGTCATTGGTGTTTAAGGGTCGCATGGTTTGTTGACCTCGGCGCCCTTTTTCCTTGGCATTGCGAGTCTTCGAACTCTTCGTTGATGTTTAAGGGTCGTGTGGTCTACTAACCTTCGCACCCTTTTTCTTTGGCACCGTGAGTCATTTGACTCGTCATTGGTATTTAAGGGTCACATGGTCTGCTGACCTATAGGTATTTTTTCCTTGGCATCGCGAGTCTTTGAACTTGTCATTGGTGTTTAAGGGTCGTGTGGTCTGTTGACCTCGACTCCTTTTTACCTTGACACCGCGAGTCTTTGAACTCGTCATTGGTGTCTAAGGATCGTGTGGTTTGTTGACCTCGATGCCCTTTTTCCTTGGTAGCCCTGTCTTTGGACTCATCATTGGTGTTTAAGAATCATGTGGTTTGTTGACCTCCGCCTTCCTTTTCCTTGGCACCACGAGTCTTTGGACTCATCATTTGTGTTTAAGGGTTGCATGGCCTATTGACCTCCGTTTTTTCCTTGGTACCGAGAGTCTTTGGACTCATCATTGGTGTTTAAGGGTTGCGTGGTCTATTGACCCTCACATACTTTTCCCTTGGGTGAGTCAATACTGGCCTAGAACTGACGCTTTATTTACCACGAAACATAATCAAGAGTTCAACAATAGAGTTCTAAGAAATCAAGAAATTAACAAAATCAAGGGTAAAATTTCTTCAGGTGTTCTGCATTCCAGGGGTGTTGTAGTTCTTTGCATTGGCTATCGTTCAAGCGGTACGACCAGGCCTGTGGTTGGACTACCGTGTATGGTCCTTCCCACCAGGGTCCGAGCTTGCCCTCTTCTGTCGTGACCTTGCTTTCTCTTAACACTAGATCCCCTATCTTGAATGTCCTGAGTCTGACTGTTTTGTTGAAATAATGTTCTTCCTTTTTCTTGTCTAGTATCTTTTTGCACCTCTCTCTTCCTCTAGAAGGTCGAGGTGCTCTTCCATAGCTTCATTATTCTTAGGCGCTTAGAAATGGTGGGTTCAATAACTTGGTAGTCTGACTTCCACGAGGGGTACTGCTTCACTCCCCGTATGCTAAGGTGAATGTGGTCTCTCCTGTAGAGGTGTTCATTTTGGTCCTGTAGGCCCACAGTACTCCTGGAAGTTCCTCTTGCCCATTCCCCATTTCTTGTTTGGGTCCATTTGGCAAAGTTGTTTATAGAGAAATTTCTATTTTCGAATAAAGTTACGGGGAACAGAGATTTGCTTCTCAAATATTTTCTACAATTTGAATCATGATAGATATAGTTTGTGCACCATATTATATATAATGTCGAAATTCATGTTACTCAAGAGTACTAATATTCAAAATATTGTTGTAAGCTACATATTTTTTATTCTTTTCAAAGTTTTTAAAAATTTTGAGTCATAAAATTATAAAAAAATCTTGCTCTAGTCATGACAGCTTATGCATGTAACACCCGGGGTCCAGCACGAAGCTCGCATCCAATTTCATTTTTTTTTTTTTTCAGATCAATATGGATGAAAAGTCCACTTAAGTTTTAACGAGTAATTTTGGAGTAGGCAACGGGCCCACAAATTTCTTTTATTTTTATTTTGGTAGTATATAAATATTTATTGAGCTTGTAATTAGGTTAAAGCCCTTTTAATAATTTATAGACCAAGTGTGCATTTCTTCTGTAGTTGGCTTAAGATTTACTCTAAAAGCCCAACCCGACTACTCAATATCTCATGCACGTTTCTTCTTTTTGTTTTTCTACTTCTCCAGGGTTTCGATTACCTATATAAATACATACATACCCTCACATACAAAGAAACTTCCGTGGAATTTCCCCAAGCTACTGCACGTTCAGTCCCCCACGTTCCTACATCCAGGAAGCACCATAAGCAATTAACAACCAACAGCCTCCTCCTGCATCCACATTGGAGTAATACCTAACGAGCACTATGAACCAGTTGCATCCCATGTTCACACGCCGAGGCCACGACCCATGTCGGCCATCCCCACACCACCGATGGTTGCTTCTCCCCATCACTCTCTTTCACACGGTTTTATTTTTCTTCTCAGCTAACACGTACACCCCTCTAATTTCTCTGAGTTTAGCCACCCAAGCCATACCCTAGCCCAATGCATCTCTCTTCCACCTCTATCTCCCACCCCCTCTCATGTGTATCTTGCCAACCAAATCCGCCTTCCAACTCCTCCTTCCACAGCCACGCGATGTTGCTTGACAGATACACCCATGAAGGAAGTAAACCCGTGACTCTGCAACTGGTAGTCGTGTAAGACATGACAACTGTAAGCCCCCTTCCCATTAGCAACCACCATGTCCAGCACTTGCGCCTGCACAACGGAAGCTACCCCAGTGCCACCCAACACTAAAATGCCAGCCTCCACCCACGGCCAACCAGTCTCCACATTGTCCCCAAGTGTTCTGCTCAACAATGCCAAAAATAGAGTGAGCTTTGTACTGTAAAAGAGATCCCACCAATCAAGCCAACGTCGTAGCTGACGGGCGTAATGTGATATGCATGAAACCTGCACAGGAGCGTATCACGATCTGCATGATTTTAACACCTTCACGTATGCACTGCCAACTTGCTAACTTGCTCTGCCTTTTCCTTGTTTTCATTTCTTTCCTTGTTTATAAGTCAATACATGTATATATATGTAAAGCACTACAGACATAGTACAACAGAGTTTTGAATAAAAACATTATTCACATTAAGTCTTGTTTTTCTTATATGTACTGCCTTAAGCCTCGAACGGAAACCACTGCCTTGATTCGTTATGCTCGTCTGAACCACCACCATGGGACAGTCCCACTACTACAACAGTCTAGCCGAGGCCATGAGAAGGAGAAGCACAGTTCACAACCAGTACCTCCAGGTTCTTTCCAACGAGTGTAGGCACAGCACAGACGTCGCCACTTTCCTCAGCCATAAAGCCATCATGCAACGTCGACAATCGACACAACCCTGCCCTACGCCTCCGTGAGACACATTGCCAGCCCCTACCCCAACGTCGCCACCTACACAGAAAGTGTCTTCAGGCACCTAACGCCACCCTAAGCCACCACTCTCCCTCTCGGTAAGCTCACGACGTGCGCCACGATCTCTTGTTGCTTCCCCTCTCGTCCCTTTCTCTCTTTTTTAGTTCTCTCTTTCACCTTCTCTCTCTTAGTGTTCCTTTGCTCCGCCGCACAACTCCCCTCTCGGTGAGTATGGTCTATACTGTCGCACGACTCTGGTCTAGGTGGTTGTGATTCCATAAAGTTGGTTTGTAAATGTTAGTCTTCCCAAAGAGCCCATGTGTGTTATGGCCATTTCCCAAAACACCCCTTGCATTAGGCGAATTGTATATTAGGGAGTGACATTGTTTGTATATTACACTTATTTTGTGAGGGTCTTATTTTTAAATATAAGGACTTGTAAAGAAAATAAATAAGGTTTTGAATTATATTATATAGTATTAATATTTTTTACAAATGAATTTCAGAAGTAAATAGTAAGTATGAAATTTTATTTTAATCCTTTAAAAACTGATTAAGTCTACTTTTTTTTTTTTTAATGAAATGTAATATATTTCGTTATAATTATGTTAAGAGAATATTAAACTGAAGATGTATTTTACATGGGCTTAGTTGTAATTGAGTTCTTTTGTTAGCCATACATTTTATTTTACCAAAACAATTTAGAGCCTAAATAGTCAGGGATTTTAAGTGAATCTCAAGGTATTTGAGAACTTATGATATTTTAGGGTTTTGAGAAATTTAGATTTTTAGAAAATAGGTTACTTAGCATTTTAGGTTTAACTATTGAAAAATGTGTTAATTTCGGATATTTATGAAAATTACGTGGCAATCTTATAAGTGACGAGTAATTTTCATTTAGCATTGTTGTGAAGAAATTCATAAAGTTAAGAAATCCAGGTAAGCGGGTTTCCTATGCTAGACTTTGCATAAAATAAAATGAATTGAGATTGGTTTATGAAAATGTGTATGATATGTTTTTGAAAACAAATGTGAAAATAACCTTAGTTATTTGTTGTGCATTACTTATGAGATCCATATGAAAGAGAAGAGTATTTTTGTCATGACTACTGTATATATGAGCTAATGTTGTTCATTCTGTTTTATGAACTGAGAAAAATGAGCGAATATGAAAATTTGATAATTTTTGTATGTGACGTCAAAATATTTTGAATCTATTTTTCAAGATGAGAATTGTTCTGAATTTGTTCAGTACTCTGTTTTGATATGATGTAGCATCTGAAAACCTTGGCACGAATTTCTGATTATGTATCTTATTATAAACTGGTTCCGATGTTGCCTCTGTTTTGTCTTTGTTAAGGCCCTGTCATAGGTATAATAGTGGTATACGGCCCCGCCACGGGTATAATGGTAGTTTATAACCCTACCACGTGGGTTAAATATGGTATATGGCCCCGTCAAGGGTTTATAACCCTACTACGGGGATTAAACATGGTATACGGCCCCACCACGGGTATAATGGTGGTTTATAACCCTACCATAGGGGTTAAACATGGTATCTATCCTGATGTGATGCTCTGATATGATATGAAGATGATATTTCAGATTTTGATATGCTAAAGGATTTTTATTTTCGGATTAAGAATATTTTCTGAAGATTTCGCTATGATATTTTGATAACATGATTTGATTATGCATTTTGAAAGCAAATATTTTGATTATGTGATGAATTTTCATTTCTCTTACGCTTTGTCTTTTACAGAGTTTTTGTTTTCTCATTTTGCGACTTGGCCCTCTAGGGTTTACGCCTTATTGCGGTGCCTTTGGGCCCTCTAACGTCAACGGCGTAAACCCTAGAGGGCCCAAAGGCGCCGCAATATGGTGTAAACCCTGGTGGGGCTTGCTTGGAAGTTATATATGGTGGTTCTCTAGGTGAGAAGGAAGGTGGGGTTCCTCAGAAGTCTTACATGCAAGCGTTGGCTCATCCAAACACTACGACTTTCAAGATGCCGATGCGTTACCTGGTGGATGTGGATGGTGAAGTGGGATTTGTTTCTATAGAGGCTGAGATGAATAAGGTGGCAGAGGACTTTCATTTTGCCTTAGTTTTGAAATTTTATTGATTCAGTGAGACTGGCGATTGTGAAAACTTGGGGTCTGATTGATATTCCAATAGTGAGTTTTATGGATGAATATCATGTTTTGGTTCATATGGCTAGTGAGGGTGACTTTGCGCATGGGTGGGTGAAAGAAGGTTGTGTGATCAATGGCTGTAGTTTTCATATTTTTTGATGGACTAAGGATTTTGATCTGAATGTGAAACCGTTTATGGTGGCGCCATGGATATTTTTCCCGAGTTTACCAATGCACTTGTATTGTAGAGATTGTCTTCAGATTCTAGCCTGTCGATTTGGGAGGTATCTAGGAACGGATAACACTACTTTGTTTCGTACTCGTGCAACAGGGGCCTGCGTTTGTGTGGAGATTGGCTGAATTGGTGCAAGGTTTTCCTATTGTGGTGGCCAACAAAAAAATATGGCAATCAGTGAGGTATGAAAAATTAGGTTTTTATTACTCTAAGTGTCGCCATCAGGGGCATACAGAAGTGGTGTGCAGAATGGACCAACAAAGAACAGTTCAGAAAAAAAAAAGGAGAAGAGGGACATAGGGAATCAGGGAGGGAATAATTAATGTGTGGCGTGAAAAACGGGTTCAAAAGGCACCGTTGGTGCAACAACTGATGGTGCAATAGCGGGCTACTACAGTCGAGGCCGAGCAAGGCCAAATGTGTATGCTAGAGGGTGTGGAGAAGGTGTAAAATATTGTTTTGTGTCAAAGTACGGCAGAGGAGAGGAATGATGAGACGTTACCAGCTGCAGATAATTCTTCATTGTTGGTGTTGGGGGTCCCTCTGCAGATGGAGGGGGTTAGTCGGAGGGAAGAGGGTGTTGATGGAAGGGGTAGTCCGATAGAATTATGTGAGATTGTAGAGTGTTGAGTCTCCTTCAAAAGTTTAGAACATCTCTCCTTTAGTTGATTTCTTAAGGTTGGATGGTGGTAATAGATTGGCTTGGGAAGAAGGAGGTTCATCCAGGGTTGTAGATGACCTACTGGCGCTAGAAGGTGCAGGTTCGGACTATGTAATAGAGGAGGACTAGATGTCAGACCATGATGAAAATGTTTTGCTTACTCAGTTTGCAAAAGAGAAGGTTTGTGGTTCTGAAATCTTGACACTATGAAGTATTTTGAGCATTTTCTCACTAGGGCAAGCGCAACTCAAATTTCGGATTTATCTTCGTTAGTGAGTCCGGTACTTTTGGTGTATGAGAATGAAGACATTTGTAGACTTTCGACAGAGGTGGAGGTGCGTGAAGCATTGGAATCAATTCCAAAAAACAGTAGTCCAGGTCTTGATGGATTTGGATCGGCCTTTTTTCTTTCATGTTGGGATATTGTGAAGGAAAATGTTGTGGAAGTGACGTGTAACGCCCCAAACCTAGGTGGCTTGCAGAATTACTACCTGTCACTTAAGAACATGTTTCCCAACACAACTAAAATAAATCACCAAAAACTTTATTAGCAAAACTCAATCTCATGTATTATAAATAACCACATTGAAAACTCCACAAAGTTATTACCGCAGCAAAAATAAACTAAGGAGTCCACAATCTCCCGGTAGTCATAACAAACCAAACTAGTAATTTCATAAGTCTTACTAAACCCAAGATATAATTAAATCTAAGAGACATTAAAACAAAAGAACATCAGAATTCATTCTTCTAACATCCTCTCCTCAGCTTAATCATGCTCACCAATCTAATCCAGGTCCTCAGTTGGACACTCTACATCATCTCAAAAAAAATTATGAAGATAGGGGGTGAGTTATCAACAACTCAGTAAGTAGAGGACATATGCTAGCGTGCAAACATGAGCATTTACAAGTATAGCATGGAGAACAAAGTATTTTTCAGAGTTATCATGCAGAACAGAACATATTTTCAAAAGTAACAGAGCGATGGTTTTAAGACAAGTAAAAACGCATGGTACTTTGGCATAACATAAACTGAGCATCATCATCATATCAAAACAGAGCGTCTTACAGAGCAAAGACCATGTTTCACCCACGTGGTAGGGTTGTGCTATCGCCGGTGGCCAAACCAGGCAGAGACAGAGGTTAAATATTTCCCTTATTCTTCTCGGAGCCTCGAGTGTGCACACAGGAAAGACCACAATAAAACCACTTTATTTTCAAAGTGGGTGCACTCAGAGATAGAGAAGTTGGTACCAACCCAAACAGAGCAGAGCATAACAGAGTAGAGAAAAGCAGAGAGAGTCAGATACAAAATTAGTACACCATGCCAAAGGTTTTCAAATAAAAAAGAGTACCAAAACATAATCAGATCATTCTCACATACTGAAAATAAAAGTCAGAGCATCTTTCTAAATAAATGCACAATTTTTCAGATTCTCAATATCGCTCTTTTTTCAGATTTCAGAGACAACATGACAAAATTTAGCTCATGTCTACACAATGCATGTCAGAAAGTATTTTCTCTTTTTCATACAGATTTCATGAGTAATGCAAATAAGCGACCGAGGTTGGTTTTTCCCAAGTTCTCATTTCATCACAAAAATATGCAAAGTTTTCAGAAAGTCAACTTTAGTCTCAATAATTCGTGTAAAGTCTAGCATAGGAACCCCGCTTACCTGACTCCTGTAGTGTATTATCTATGTCTTGAATTCGACGTCTAAAAATCTTGTCACCTATTGATAGAAAATAAATAAACACTGAGTGTTAAAAGACAATTGACACAACTTCCATCTAAATAATTAAAATGCAAAATCTCAAACCATATTATAGCAAAAACAACTAACTAAAACAGCCATATAGTAATCTGGACAGCCTGCGCTTCAACCCAAAATACCATATACTAATCTCAATATTGACCTATACACCCACCAAAGTCAACGTCAAACACAAACAATCAAAATATCAACCCCACTTCAACGGCCCCTAATTCCAAGCAATCATCACAACTCAACCAAAACAACAACAATATTACTCCAAATAATTTAACCTCCACTCCAACAGGCGTATAAAAACCCGAACAGTACAAAAATAGCACCTACTCAACTCCGAGTATCCATTTGGTTTACTGCACATCCAACCCAAATTATTCAAAACTCCAAGATATTCCAACACAAGGTGTTTGCTTGCACACCAACAAAGCCTGAGAACTCACGGACTACATATTAAAAATAGAAATTTCATTGAAGTGACTTGAAGTGAAAGTGTGTATGCGTGCGTAAGAGACCAAGAACGAGAATGGCTTACCAGCGAAAGTTAAATTCTCCCGTAATGGCTTCACTGGTTACACGAAAAAATCAAATCCGAAGACACACGAAAATGCAATACCCAAGAACCACAAGGCAACAACCAGAACTGCAAGTGATGAGAAAGAGAGGGTCGACTGAGAGAGTTGTAGTTTAGGGTCTTAGGGTCCTAATTGTAGAATAAAAGAGAGGGAGAAGGAGATACCTGTAGGTAGAAAGAAAAAATCACCAAGTGGAAGTGGAAGAGCCGCGTCTGAAGAGGGAAAATCCAACTGCAGAAAACGGAGGCACACGAGAGGGAGAGAGACGCACAAACTCTACAAAAATGGAGGGACGCATGAGAGAGAAACTGATTAAGGGGGAAAAACCGAATGTGAGAAGAATGAAACGGAGAAAATGCTAGGCATTTACCTTCCGACTCAAGCACTAACCCAACGAAAAATAAGAGATGGAAACGTGAAGGGAAGTGGGTAACGTGAGAGAGAGAGCCACGGGGGAAACCAAGAAAAAAGGAAAGAAACCGAAAGAGAAAGAGGGGAAAAAGGAATCGGGAGGCAGCTGAGGAAGAAGACAATACTTACCCAAAACGGCGCCGTTTCGCACTCCTCCGAGGAAAGGGCTAGGCCCTTGCGCACGATCCGGCCTCACAACCCTTGGGCCTTACACTACGTGTGATTTTTTTTGGGGTAATTCTTTGTCGAGGTATTACTCTTCTTCTTTTATTGTTCTGATTCCGAAAATGCAGGAGTCAAAGAGTTTTGATAAATTTCGTCCGATTAGTTTGTGTTTGGTGGCTTATAAGATTTTTTCAAAGATCTTAGTGAAGAGATTAACAGTGTATCTCCCTCTTATTATTTCTCACCAGCAGGGGCCTTTTATTCCAGGTAGAAGCATTTTTGAGAATATTTCCTTAGAGCAGGAGATGCTTCATTTGATAAATAAGAAAACTTGTGGTGGTAATGTGATGATGAAAATTGATATGGCAAAAGCGTATGATATAGTGGACTGGAATTTTTTACTTGATGTTCTGGCGGTGTATGGCTCTATGAAAAAATTCTATGATTTGGTGGAGATGTGAATCAAATCTCCATGGTTTTCAATTTTGATGAATGGGACGTATAAGGGGTTTTTTCAGCCGTCAAGGGGTCTTCGTCAAGGTGATCCATTGTCTCCTTATTTGTTTATTTTAATGGAGGAGATTCTGTCCTATTTGTTGCACAAAGGGTTTGAGGAAGGTGGGATTGGGAGATTTTCTCAGCCCTGTGGTGCACCTTTGATTTCTCATTTGTTGTATGCGGATGATCTACTAATTTTTTTGAATTGGGAGAGGGGAACTCTTAAAGGAATTTCCAAGGTGCTAGATGTGTATTCTAGTTGGTTGGGGCAGCTGGTTAATCGTGATAAAGCAGCTATGTTCTTCTAAAAAAAATCAGTTTACCTCGGCGCTCCAACCTTATGAGTTTTACGGGTTTGGAAGAAGGGAGTTTGCCCACATGGTATTTGGGTGCACCAATTGTCTCTGGGAGATTTACGGGCTGCATTTTAGAGCCCGTGGTGATTAAATTTCAGAATAAGGTGGTAGGTTGGAAGTGGCGCTTATTATCACAAGGTGGGCAGCTGATCCTACTTAAACATGGTCTTTCTTGTATGGCGACACATTTGCTAGCAATTTTGGATGTTCCGAAGATGGTGTTAAGTAAGCTGAATTCTATTTTATCAAATTTCTTTTGGGGAGAGTCAAAAAGGAAATGGGTTTCATGGTCACAAATGTGTACACCAATGTTTGAAGGTGGGGGGGGGGGGATAGGCGTTAGAAATTTTTCAGATGTTCAAAAAGCCATGCACATGAAATTTACTTGGAGACTTTTGTCAACAAGTAATTTGTGGGCGAGTTTCTTTAAAGCAAAATATTTGAAAGGTGAGAATGTTTTGGTTTCTGAAGTTAAGAGTGGCGACTCTATGCGCCGGAAGTCTTGGAAAATATGTCTATCAAGGTGCGAGAGGGTAATGTTTCGTTTTGGTTTGATAAGTGGATGTGTAATGGACCTTTAGCTATTTCCAACTCTATGGTCTCTTGCCTGCAGTTGAAAATTAAAGACTGCTGGGTTGATAACGTTTGCGATGAGTGGTTGTTAGAAAGCTTGGTTGGTTGCAATCAAGCAAGGGATATTATTGTTGAAGTTTTGGGTCATCGTTAAGGTAAAGTTATGTTAATCTGGCATCCAAATTGTTATGGTAGGTTCTCTTCGTCTTCGTTGTGGGATGTGATTCGGGTGAAGGGGCCTAAGTTGGAAGGAATGGAATGGATTTGGAGTAATCTTTTACCGAAAAAAGCTTCTATCTGCATGTGGAAATCATGGTTTAATTGTCTCCCACTAGATGCTCATGTTCAATCCATTGGTGTTCCTTTAGTTTCTCGTTGTAATTGTTGTGGTTTGGGTGAGATAGAGGATTGGGATCATGTTCTAAGTTCAGGTGATATAGCCAAAGAAATATGGAAGAGGGTGTAGATGGTGTTAGGCGTAAATTGCAGAGAGTTTACGAGCTGGTGAGGACGGGTTTACTACTGGTTTCAGTGTGCCAAGAAGTCATCCCAAAAGGGAGTGCTGATTTGGTTGATGTCAGTTTCAAAGCTCATGGAGATTATGGAAGTGGTTGTGCTTAGCTAGGATGGATGGGATATGTGATTCAGTGGACAGTGTATGGTTGTCTATTAAAACTTGGATGAGATTGATTTTTGGTAAGCTTTTGAAGGTTGGGGCTATGTCCTACTTGGACCGTGCTATCCTTAAGGAACTTGAGGTATCGGTTCTGCTTACAAATTTTCGGCGTCCTATGCAAATTTCTTGGAAGAGGCCAAGAGAAGGTTGGTTCAAGTTAAATGTTGATAGCTCTTGTTGAGGTAATTCGGGTAGCTGTGGGGACGGTGTAGTAGTGTAGAATGATAGAGGACGAGTTGTTGCAGGTTTTTTAGCAAAATTTGATTATGGTACAAATAATGAAGTTGAGCTTCGTGCATTATTTCATGGTTTATTACTTTGTAGGGACCTAGATATAAGGAAGTTAGAGATTGAGTGCAACTCGAAGTTGGTGGTACAGTGGTTGGAAAACTTTTCTTGTATAGTTTGGTATTTATGGGATGTTTGGGAAGAGCTTATTAAGGTTATTCATGACTTCGATTATACAATTACACATCAGTTTAGAGAAGGTAATAAAGTGATGGATTTTTTAGCAAGGCAGGGGGAGGAGGGGACAAATTGTACATTCATGGGTATAGATGATTTGCCCCTTCATTTGAGAGGTTTGATTAGATTGGATTATCTTGGCTTGCCTAGCTTTATGAAATAGATTTAGGTTTGGGTGGGGTCGCCTTTGTTGCAGGTGTTTAGTATTTTGTTGGTAAGACTAAGTGGTTTATTGTTTGTTTTGTTAGGTTTTACTCCGTCATAAGTGAGGGTTATTTTCAATAAAGTTTTGGAGGTGCCGCCTCCTTGTTTAAAAAAAAAATGTTTTGATTCTACAGAAATAAATGTTCTGACTCTACATTCTGAAATTAATACTTTTTCTGTATTTAAACTCTGTAAATGCTCATGTTTACTAGTATATGTTCTCTACTTACTGAGTTATTTGATAATTCACCATTTATCTCCACAATATTTTTTAGATAAATTGAATATTTTAGCTGAGAATCAAAATTATAGAGCATGGATGAAATGATTTTATCATAGTAGATTAAGCATAGAAGGTTTCTATGAATATTAATGATTTTTGTTAAGAAAATTTGTCGTGTTTTGAGGCATTGGTATTTTGGGAGTTTGATTATATTGAGGTAATTGGTTTGAAACAATAAATTTTATATCACCTTGAAAATTTAGAGTCTATAAATATATTGTTGGAATGTGAGTTTAAGTGACAGGAAGTAACTCTCCGACTCCATCCTAGACCGGGGTGTTACAGTGCATGTATGGTCCTTAAATATTAGATGACGGCAAGGTTGTTGATCACATGCGAGTCATAGGGATTGTATGAGAGCCAGGAGTAATATACAAGGCATCAACTTTGTCGGAGCCGTGACCCGAGCCAGGGGGAGAGTGACAGCAGAAGAAGCGCCGATATTCGAAACGAAGATCGGCATATCTGGAATGATGGGGACCAGAGGCGAGCAAAAGAAGGATCAGATTACTTCCAATACCGATGACCTGACCGTTTCCGCACAAGGAGAAGCAGCTGCCGAGGACAAGGAACTATTGTCCGTTGAGAAAGTATTCTCGAGCAAGGAGGTGCCTCCATGGCAAAAGCAGCTGACGTTGAGGGCCTTTGTGGTGAGCTTCGTGTTAGGGGTTCTCTTCACCTTCATCGTGATGAAGCTCAACCTGACCACTGGGATTATACCATCCCTCAACGTGTCTGCGGGGCTGCTGGGCTTCTTCTTCGTCAAGACTTGGACCAAGTTGCTAGAGAAGTCCGGGATGCTGAGGCAGCCTTTCACCAGGCAAGAGAACACCGTTATACAGACCTGCGTTGTTGCCTCCTCCGGCATTGCTTTCAGCGGTGGCTTTGGCAGTTACCTCTTTGGAATGAGTGAAGTTGTTGCCAAACAATCTACAGAGGCTAACAATGCACAAAATATTAAGAATCCAACTTTGGGATGGATGATTGGGTTTCTTTTTGTTGTTAGCTTTCTCGGTCTGTTTTCCGTGGTGCCTCTTCGAAAGATTATGATTATAGACTTCAAGTTGATATATCCAAGTGGTACCGCAACTGCCCACCTTATCAACAGCTTCCATACTCCACAGGGTGCCAAGCTAGCAAAGAAACAAGTGAGAGCATTGGGGAAGTTCTTCTCCTTTAGCTTTCTTTGGGGCTTCTTCCAATGGTTTTTTACTGCAGGAGATGGCTGTGGATTTGCGAACTTCCCTACATTTGGTCTCAAAGCCTTTGATAACAGGTTTTACTTTGATTTCTCAGCTACTTATGTTGGCGTTGGAATGATCTGTCCATATCTAATCAACATATCTCTTCTTGTTGGAGCCGTTCTTTCATGGGGTATTATGTGGCCACTGATAGATGCAAGAAAGGGCTCTTGGTACTCTGCAGAGCTTAGCCCAAGCAGCCTACATGGCCTTCAAGGTTACAGGGTGTTCATAGCTATAGCCATGATCCTTGGTGATGGCCTCTATAACTTTTTTAAGGTCCTCAGTCACACTCTATATGGTTTGTATCACCAACTATCAAACAAAGATCCGGGCACAGTTATTCCCTTATCAGGTCGATCCCCCCCTGAATTGCCTCCATCTCTGTCTTATGATGACCAACGTCGGACAGCGCTATTTCTCAAGGACCAGATTCCAACATGGCTTGCTGTTGCCGGTTATGTCACCATAGCAATAATATCTGTTGTCACACTTCCGCACATCTTTAGCCAGCTCAAGTGGTACTATATTGTGGTAATTTACTTAGTAGCGCCAACACTAGCCTTTTGTAATGCTTACGGTTGCGGGCTGACAGATTGGTCATTAGCATCCACGTATGGAAAGCTGGCCATCTTTACGATTGGGGCATGGGCAGGGGCCTCTCATGGTGGGGTTCTTACAGGTTTGGCAGCATGTGGAGTCATGATGAACATTGTATCCACCGCATCTGATTTGATGCAGGACTTTAAGACAGGCTATATGACGTTGGCTTCACCCAGGTCCATGTTCGTGAGTCAAATTATTGGAACCGCAATGGGTTGCGTTATTTCTCCTTGTGTCTTTTGGCTCTTCTACAAGGCCTTCAATGATCTTGGAGTTCCTGGTTCACAATACCCGGCGCCTTATGCGCTCGTTTACCGCAATATGTCAATCCTAGGGGTTGAAGGGTTCTCGGCTTTGCCGAAGCATTGCCTCACACTTTGTTATGTTTTCTTTTTTGCAGCCATAGTAATCAACGGGATCAGGGATTTAGTTGGAAAGAAGAAGGCTAGCTTTATTCCACTTCCCATGGCAATGGCAATACCCTTTTATCTTGGATCATACTTTGCCATTGACATGTGTGTAGGAAGCTTGATCATATTTGTGTGGCGGAAGGTAAACAAGGCAAAGGCCGATGCATTTGGACCAGCAGTAGCGTCTGGTTTGATTTGTGGTGATGGGATTTGGACTCTGCCAAGCTCAATACTCGCTTTGGCAGGTGTTCATCCACCCATTTGCATGAAGTTTTTGTCTAGGGGAACGAATGCAAAGGTGGTTGCTTTCTTAGCTACTTGACTACATTAAAAAGTCTCTGTATTTCCTTGTTCAGCAGTTCTTCAAACTTCAGCCGTGCCTCGCTCGAGTGTAGCCGAGGCCTTTAACTCTATATGTATTTCCGTATTAAGATTTGATCCACATCTTTTCTATATATAAAAAAAAAGGCATTAACTTTGTCGTATCCATTTTCTAACATTCATAAGGACTAGTAGTACTTACTACTTATTCCAATACCCTTAAGAGTTTTAGACCCTCTAGTTAATGAGGACAAGTCCATTTAAAAATTCGTAGTTGATTTTTCATTGGAATATCTACATGGTGGCCCTGGTATTGGGCAAATAATCTATTGGGCGTGGGCTTTTTTGGCCACTTTCAAAAATCAAAATCCAAAAATATTTTATAGGCCTCTCCCCTGCAAAAGTCGTGACCATGGATGGATCGTCCAGACTCCGAATTTTGCTCTCATCATCTCACAAATTAGTGAGATTGCAATTCTTGGACCTGTCCCATTATACCTATCTATAAGGGAAAAAATTCCAAAGCCATCGACTATTTGGATTTTTCATTTAACGATGAGAATTTCATAGTGCATAAATGAAGGTCCTTTAATTTGGGATTCTTTAATAGAAACAATCCCATGCAGCACAATTACAGGATATTTTTCCAGTTTTCCTTTTTCCGAGTTTTGATTTCCTTCTTTTTCTGTACCCATTTTTCTCCCCTAATCGTAATTTCAAGAGAATCAGGACGATGGAATGTAACGCCTCAAACCCGGTTGGCCTGGAGAATTACTACCTGTCTCTTAAGAACTTATTTTCCAACACAACTAAAAAGAAACCCAAATCTTTAATAGCAAATCTCAATACCAAGAGTTCTAAATAACCACATTGAAAACTCCACAAAGTCATTACTGCAGCTAAAATAAACTAAGGAATCCGTAATCTCCCGGTAGTCATAACAACCCAACCAATAATTTCATAAATCTTATTGAAACCCAAGATATTAATAAAACTCAAAAACATTAAAACTAAGAACACCAGAAGTCCTTCTTCTACCAACATTTCCTCAACTTAAATACAGACAGCAATCTAATCCAGGTCCTCATTTGGACTCTCCACATCATCTGAAAAATATTATAATGATAGGGGGTGAGTTATCAACAACTCAGTAAGCAGAAGTTATATGCTAGCATGCAAACATGAGCATTTACAAAGTAGAGCATGCATAACAAAATATTTTCCAGAGTTAACATGCAGAACAAAACATATTTTCAAAAGTAACAGAGCGATGGTTTTAAGACAAATAAAACCCTTAGTGCTTTGGCATAACATAAACTGAGTATCATCATCAGATCAAAACAGAGCATCAAACAGAGCAGAGACCATGTTTCACCCTCGTGGTAGGGTTGTGCTAACCCTGGTGGCCAAAACAGGCAAAGACAGAGGTGAAATCTTTCCTTTATTCTTCTCGGAGCCCCGAGTGTGCACACAGGAAAGACCACAATAAAACCACTTTGTTTCCAAAGTGGGTGCACTCAGAGACAGAGAAGTTGGTACAAACCCAAACAGAGCAGAGCATAACAGAGCAGAGTAGAGCAAAACAGAGACAGAGTCATACGAAAACCAGTACACCATGCCAAAGGTTTTCAAATGTTATATCAAAATAATACAGAGTACCAAAACAGAATCAGACAGTTTACACACGCTGAACACAAAAGCCAAAACATCTTTCTAAATAAATGCACAACTTTTCATATTCTCAATATCGCTCTTTTTTCCAGATTTCAGAAACCACATGACAGAATTTAGCTCATGTCTACACAATGCATGTCAGAACATATTTTTCTCTTTTTTGTACAGATTTCATGAGTATGCAAATAAACGACCGAGGTTGGTTTTGTTTTTCTCAAATTTTCATTTCGTCATAAAAATATGCAAAGTTTTCAGAAAATCAACCTCAGTCCCAATAATTCGTGTAAGGCCTAGCATAGGAACCCCGCTTACCTGACTCTTGCAGCATATTATCTATGCCTTGAGAATGACCTCTATCAATCTCGTCACCTATTCATTAAAAAAAAATATATAAACTAAGTGTTAAAAGAAACTAACACAACCTCCATCTAAATAATTAAAACCCACAATTCCAAACCATATTATAGCAAAAATAGCTTACTAAGTCAACCATGTAGTAATCTGGACAGCCCTAATTTCAATCCAAAATACCATATACTAATCTTAATATTTACTAAACCACCCTCCAAAGTCAACGTCCAACACCAATAATCAAAATATAAACCCCACTTCAAAGGCCCCTAATTACAAGCAATCCTCACAACTCAACCAAGCTACAACAACGATGTAATTCCAAATAATCTAACCTCCCCTCCAAAATGGTCGTATAGAAACCCGAACCGTACAAAAACAGCCCCTAATCAATTCCAAATGTCACTCGGTTTTACTGCTCGACCAACCCACAATAATCCACAATTCTAAGACCATTCCAATACAAAGTGTTGGCTCACTCACTTAAATGACCAAGAACTCACGAACAACACTTTCAAGTATATCATTGAAGTGAAAATAAACTGCCTTGAAGTGAAAGTGTGTGCGCGTGCGTATGAGACCAAGAACGAAAATGGCTTACCAACGAAATTAAAAATTCTCCCGTAAGGGCTTCACTGGTTACACGAAAGGCCAAAACCGAAAGCCCAAGAACCAGAAACCACAAGCAACAACTAAGATTGCAAGTCATGAAACAGAGGGGGTCGACTGAGAGGGTTAAGTTCAGGTCTAACATGAAGAATAAAAGAGAGGGAGAAAGAGATACCTGTAGGCAAAAAAATCACCAAGTGGAAGAGGAAGAGCCGCGTACGAAGAGGAAGAAGAGAAAAAAAACAACTACCGAAAACAGAGATACACGCTAGGGAGGAGCACAGTGACCTGCTGCCATGGAGGAAAAAAAAATTCGAAATGAGGAGATTTAGGCCATGTGATTCAGAAGCACGAAATCAACCCAAAGAAAACAAGGAAAAATGGTCGGCGAAAATGGTTTACCTGTGAAGAGTGCGTCTGCGCGAGGGAAACCCAGAAGAAACAGAAGAAAAAGAAAAAAAAGGAAACCGTAAGAGGAAGAGGGGGAAAAGAAATCGGGAGGGGGGGGGGGGGAAGAGAAGAGTTGAGGAGGGAATTACTAACCTCCAAAACAACGCCGTTCGCACACCTTCAAGGAAAAGGGGCTGGGCCCTCACGCACGAACCGGTCTCACCTAGAACAAAACTGGGCCTTACATGGAATCTCTTCAAGGGTCCGTCCTGCTATAGGGTCCCCTAATTTGACTTCTAGTGCAATATTTTATTTTATTTTTTTTCTATATATTGACGTTTTTAAAAAAATACGCTAACGATCAAAACCAAGGGAAAACTTGGGGCAAACTAGCAACAACACTACTACTACTTTCCAATACCTCAACCATTAACATATGCTACCGTTACAACATATTTGAATTTTTGTATCGATTTAGAATCTATGACGCTCACTAAACCATCACCAGAGATAACCTTTAGTGATTGTTTCTTTAAACTGTCACTAAAGAGACAATCACTAAAGTTGGAATATAATTCAAACAACATTTGTACGGTTAATAATATATGTTCGAACATCAATAATAACCGTCATTTTATAGTTAAGTACATTCGAACGTATATGTATGAACAATGTTAAATTTATTCGAACATTACTAGATTTACGCGAACGTAATGTTTTTAAAATATATTTAAACTGGTTGGCTGAGTTATGTTCGAATGTTATGAGTGACATGCGACATGCGACATGCGAACATCACTGATATATCGTGTGCACGTATATGTTCCTATAGTATACTTGATATGCACTACTATGCAAGTGTGATGTTGGAGGATCCAAATCAGATGATGCTGAGCTGTCAGATTACACTTTGATGGCACTAAAATATCGTGAGATGACAGATAAGCTCAAGTACAGCTGGAAACAATGACCTTTCTTTGATTTGGGGCAGTTTTGGACATGTGTCAATATTTTGACCATAACTTTGGTTACGGGTGTTGAATTCACGCATATAACCTCAATTTGGAAAGCTTGGAATTCATCACTGTAACACCCCGTATTTTAGTGTATTTTTAATTGAATGATTATTTGTTATTAATTTAAAAATTGATTCTCTTGTTTTAAATTTTCAGATTTTAGTGGGTTCATTTTCATGATTTTTTTTTAATTTGTGAAAATTAAATTTGACATATTTCCTTAATATTAATAATTGTTATGCATTTAAAATTTTCTTAATTTAAATTAGTTTGTGGGTTTTAAAATTATTGTATTGTTGGATTTAATTATTTTATTTTACTTAGTCACTGTGTTTAAATTTATTTTATTTAAACTGTTGTTTTGAAATAATTTTCGTTGGATTTTTGTGACCCAAGTTGTGAGGATTAGACCTCATTCATTTCCCTCCATTTTTCTTTTTCCTCTTTCTTTTTCTCTTCTCTTTTTTTCTTCTTTCTTTTTTTATTTTTTTTTTCTTCCGGAATTGCTTCCTCCCGCGCGCGACATCCCTCTCTCCCTCTCCACGTGCGTTTTCCTTCCTCTCCCAGCCCGCCGCCGTGCGCCTACCGCCCAGCCCACGGCCTTCCCCACCCTCCGGCGACCACCTCCCTCCAATCTCAACCCCTCTAGCGTCACCGTTTGCCCCCACGCGCAGCCTTATGTCACAGCGTTCCTTGTGCTTGCGCGCCGCCATCGCGCCACCAACGGCCACCATTTCTTCACCATTTCATTCTCAACCTCCTAGCAACCTAATGCACCCATCCTTGGCTCCAATTTGTCATCGGTGAAGCCCATCTATCTCCATCTCCGATTTGAGCATTTTGGCCTTAAACTACCGCCCACGCCGCAACCCACGGCCAACCACCACCACCACTAGCTTCATCGACATCCCTAAGCCCTACCCTAGCAATCTCGGGTCTTGGTTTGTCACCATTCAAAAGTGGGTTTTTGAGACCCACGGCCATAGTGCATTTGGCACTGTTTTGTTGCTACGTTGTCGTTTCTAGCACCTCCGTGATATTTCAAAAATTATATTATAGCATTGTAAGTATTTTCTCAAAGAACTTTTGAGATTTAAATGTATATTCGCGCTAACTCATATTTACTGTGAATTGGTTGGTTGTGCCGGACTGAGTCCAAGGAGTAAGGGGGTCGGTTGGATTGGATGATAGAGTTGTTGGTGTGATTGGTTTATGCTATGAGATTTGTTGGCTGTTTCGAGTTTAAATATTGATGTTTTGTGTTTGACGTGGATTATGGTGGATATTGGTGATTTTAGGAAGTGATGATATATTTTGGAATTATGAACGTTTTAACTTTTGAAGAATTAAAATAGGTTATTTAAGAAGCTTAGGCTTAAATATCGAAATCCGTGATTGATTGGAAACTTACAGAAATTATGTGATTATTTTTATAGGTGACGATTTATAGTCGACTCGACATTTTTGAGAAAATTTCTGAAAAGCTAAGTTGCCCAGGTAAGCGGAGTTCATATATTAGTTTTGCATAAAAGAAATGAAATGAGGTTGACTTTGAAAATATTCATGTTTATTTTTTAAAAGAAATCTAAAAACGACCTCAGATGTTTGTTCTGCATATGCATAAATTCTATAAGAGAAAGTATTTTCTGTCATGACTGGTGTAGACAAGAGCTAGTTTTGTGCATTCTGTTTCTGAACTATACAAAAAGAGCGAATATGAAAGTCTAAAAGTTTTTGCTATGAATAAATGAAGATGTTTCGGTTTCTATTTATTTCAAACATGTGAAATGATCTGAAGCTATTCAGTATTTTGTTTTGATATGATGTGTTATCTGAAAAACCTTGGCATGAAGTTCTGAATCTGTATCTGAATGTGATCTGTTTCCGATGATGTTCCGTTCCAGCCACAGGTATAATGGTGGTTTATAACCCTACCACGGGGGTGAAACATGGTATACGGCCCAGCCACGGGTATAATGGTGGTTTATAACTCTACCATGGGGGTTAAACATGGTATTTGTCCCGATGTGATGCTATGAGATAATATGAATATAATGTTTCAGTTGAATATGCCAAAGGACTTTCTTTTTGAGAACAAGTTTGTTTTTTTGAAAAATTTCGCTCTGATGTTTTGTAACAAGTTTTGTTCATGCATTCTGAAAGAAAATATGTTGTTTCTGCATTCTGAAAG
The DNA here is from genome assembly GCF_001411555.2 of Juglans regia. NCBI lineage: Eukaryota > Viridiplantae > Streptophyta > Magnoliopsida > Fagales > Juglandaceae > Juglans > Juglans regia. The sequence goes on from NC_049904.1 coordinate 20,865,840, forward strand.
TAAATGTCTTGTTCTGCATACTGAACTTTATAAATGCTCATGTTTACATTCTAGTATATGCTCTTTGCTTACTGAGTTGTTGATAACTCACCCCTTATCTCCACAATATTTTTCAGATATTATGATGGTTCAGCTGAGGATCAAGATTATGAGATATTGAGTGAGATGATTTAAGTGTAGTGGTTCAAGCATAGGAAGTTTTTTTTATGAGTATTGTTGAATTTTATTACGAAATTTCATTGTGTTGTGATGATTTGACATTTTGGAAAATTGGTTATATTGAGGAAATTAGATTGAATCGAATTCACTATATGATATTGGAAATTTGGAGTCTATTTTTGTATTGTTGCAATGTGAGTTTAAGTGTTAGGAAGTAACTCTCTGACCCGTGCGGGACCGGGGCGTTACAATCACTTTCAAGGCCAAAATCAGTTGTTTTCCTCTTTGAATCTCCATTTTTCACTATAGCAGAAGTGGTTTTTTCATACGTGAATTTTCTTCCCAAAAGCTTTTGATTTCATCCAAAAATACTTATTTGGACGAAAAAAGAAATTGTCCAAAGATCATTCCAATAGCAGTGTCCCAAAATGTATTTTTGGACGAAGATATCAATTTCGTCCCAAAAAAATCTTTTGTGACGAAATTGAGAGAAACCATTCGAACGGAAATTCTTTTTTGGAATGATTTAGTTTCGTCCTAGATTTACGGTCGAATGAAAAAACATAGTGTTCGACTATTAATTATGTTCGAATGAATACTTCATGAGTGGTTGATCGAAACAAAATTTGTTTAAATGGAAAACTGTTCTTAACGTTTACTTTGGTGGTTAAATAGACAAATATGTTTGAACGCATTCATTGTCATCAGTAAGTATTCGAACGTTTTTTAAGTTCAAACGGTTTACGATTGGTGTTCAAATGTCTACTATAGAGAACGTTCGAATGGTCCATTTCATTGTTCGGATGGTCTGACTATTTTTGTTTGAACGGTTTTTGGTCGTTTGAACAATAACGAATTGTTTTCATGCAATAATTAAAAACCAAATACACATACATAATATATTAAAAAAGTACATTCCAATTTGTACAATACACATAAAATAAATAAAACTCTACTAGTGTTCATTGTACAGAACCAGAAACAAATAAATAAATTAGTTGCTTGGAGGCTTGAATTGTTGTTTAAGCATCTGCACTTGGAGTTGCATCTCTCTCTTTAACTCCTCTTGTTGTTGTTCTTATTGTTTTATTCGCATCTCTATGTCTGCTCAATGGGCCAATCCAGCCTCTAGCTCATTCTGCCTTGTCCTCAATTCCTCGATATTAGACATCGCTTCCTCTAACACTCTAGAGTTGTTAGAGGAAATGTTGGACGATGAGGAAGAGCTAGAAGGCTTGACATAGCGACCTAAACCCCTCAAATATTCTGACCGTAGACCTAAATCTTTTGTAAAAATTTGAACATCACATGTTGATGAATTTTGATCTGATGAAGATTTAGAATGTAGGGCAACCATTTTTTCTACAAATAAGACAAAGAATTAATATTGTCACAAATATTCAAATATGTTTAAGTAAAACAGATAATACTTACATAATTTTAACTGGCTTCGGGATGAGTTCACTCTCCATTGCGATTATAATTGGTATCTGACTCTTCCTACAAGACACATATTTTATAGATATAAGTCATTACAATACATACTTACACAAACTATATACAACGAAATATTTTTTAAGGCATTACCAATTTCTTAGAGAGAAGATGAAAAGATCTTAAGTCTACATGATGATGAATCTTCAATTTCGATTTATTTGTTTTGTTTATAGAACTTCATTCCTGCATAAAAGTTATAAATAATAGCAACAACAAATTATAAAATATGACTCGTAAAATAATTCATCATTTTCCTTATATGTTGGATCCTCAAAAATGTCACAAAGTTTTTCTAATTGGAAGGTCGAAAATCCTGAAAAGCATGTTGGCGTGCCTCGTCCTTGTTCTTGAACTTATTAGAATGCTCATAATAGCTCGCCTTACATTTGCATAATGCATTACACATAAGCTCATCACAGTCTTATGATCATCTCTCCGACCAAAATTTAGTTTAAAGTCATCCTTGAAAAAATATACAAAAAAAAAAATTATAATTGGCATGTTCTATATTTTGCATACATATTAAATAAATTTAGAAATCAATTAAACATTACCAAACAATGCTTCTTGATAAGTTTTTTCATATCTTGGGGGACTTTATGCGATGAACTTGTAGCCAATGGTGCATAAGTTCGTGTAAGAGTACCCACATGCGATGCAAGCCAAGCTACATGTTGTCTTTCATCTCCAGTATGTTCGTCAGAAATGTTAACCTTAATCTTACTCACTTTATGATATTTTTCCAATGTCACACCTCTAGTAGTGTCTCGACCTTAAAGAGATTGTACTGTTAACTTTAAAGAATTTAATATTCATTGTAGAAATGAAGTAAATGATGGTTAGAAATGATGTAATATATATGAATTACCTTAATTGAAGCAAAATGACTATCATATTTTTACCTTATTCTGTAAAGTTAATCTCTACTGGTAAGTCAAATGGAGTGCTAGGAACAGATGGAGATGGGATGTGAACTTCCTTCCTCTTTAATGGCTTAATTTCAAAGCATAGCAATGATACATTCATGACATTAAAGATTTGTTAAAAAGTGTCATGCGAACACAAAACCGATCAATCATCTATATCAGTTTCAGTTGACCATACGCCCTCATCATCTATAGATATTTAAGATGACTCAACATTTTGCTCAACTGTCGCATCAACAATTTCAGCCTCAATATCTTTCCTATGTAGTGGAATCATCTCATACTGGCTCAAATCCACAAACAAGTTGAAGACGGATTGACTCTCTGGGTATGCTTCTTGAGTAGAAGGATCATCTTCTTCTTCTTCTTCTTCTTCTTCTTCTTCTTCTTCTTCTTCTTCTTCTACCTCCGCCTCGGGGAGAATATTATATATATTTCTTGGAGAAACCTTTTGTACCACTCACCATTGAGTTCCTAACTCAGGATCATCTAAGTAGAATACTTGAGATGCTTGGGAAGCCAAAATAAAAGGATCATCATCATACCATTTTTTCAATGTATTAATACTCACCAATAACACTTAAGCAAATATACCACAAACTCTCTCAAATATCTCATTCCAATTATATCGACAATAACTCATAGAAATCAATATTTTCTCCATCATGACTTCCTTAGACTAGGACACTATTATTTTGTGTTTTCCTATAGCATTCTCGATCCATTGTGTGATGCCTACTCTATGATACCCCGTATTTTAGTTTTTTTTTTAATTGAAGGATTTTTTTAATTAATTTCAATATTGGTTCTCTTGTTTTAAATTTATCGGATTTCTCTTTGGATTTATTTCATAATTTTTAAGTTGTGAAATTTACTTTGATGTGCTTTCTTTGTTTTAATTATTGTTTTGCATTTAAATTATTCTTTACTTTAAATTAGTTTAATGTTGGACTTAAATTATTGTATTGTTACATTTTTATTATTATTTTATTTTAGCTAGTAACTGCGTTTAAATTATTTTATTCAACTTACTGTTTTGAAATTCTTTTCGTTAGATCATTTTTGTGACCCAAATTGTGAGGATTGGACCTCATTTCTTTACCTCACTTTTTCTTTTTCCCTATTTTTCTTTTCCTTCTTCTCTTTCTTTCTCTCATTCTTTTTCCCCGGCTTATTCCTCCAGCGCGTGACACCTTTCCCCTCTCTTTCCGTCTGTTTTCTCTTCAGCCCACAGCACCGTCGTGCGCTGTCCATTGCCATCACCGCTCCTCCCAACCTCTTCCCCATCGGCCGGCGACCACCCCCTATATGTTTAGTTCCTCTCGCGCCACCATCAGCCCCCACGCGCAGCTCTAAGCAGTGGCACCCATTGAGCTTGCGCGCTGCCGTCGCACTACCTTTGGCCACCACCTTTCCACCATAGTACCGACGGCCTCCCAACTACCTAAACCACCCAACCTCAGCTCCGATTTGCCCCCTTTGAAGCTCCTCTAACTCATTTTTCAATTTGGGTGCTTTGGCTTCCAACTGCCACCCGTGGCCAACTATCACTACCATTAGTTTCATCAACACCTGTAAGCCCTTCCCTAGTAATCTCAAGTCTTCGTTTGTCCCCGTTCAAAACCTAGCATTTTGAGGCTCATGGCCATAGTGCTTTTTGCACTATGACATTGTTGTGCCTCCACTTCTAGCACCTCTGTGATCCTTCAAAAATTATACTATAGCGTTGTAAGTATTTTTTTCAAAGAACATTGAGATTTAAATATATTTTTGAGCTAACTCATATTTATTGTGAATTGGTTGGTTGTGCCGGACTGAGTCCGATGAGTAAGGGGGTTGGTTGGATTGGATGATGGAGTTGTCTGTATGATTGGTTTATGCTGAGATTTGTTGGTTGTTTTGGGTTTAAATATTGGTTTTTTGAGTTTTGACGTTAGTTATGGTGGATATTGATGATTTTAGAAACTGATAATACATTTTGGGATTATGAGGGTTTTAAGTTTTAAGGAATTAAAATAAGTTATTTTAAAAACTTAGGCCTAAATATCGAAATACGTGATTGATTGGAAAGTTACGAAAATTATGAGATTATTTTTATCGGTGACGATTTATTGTCGACTCGACATTTTTTAGGAAAATTCTGAAAAACTAAGAAGTCCAAGTAAGCGGGGTTCCTATGCTAGACTTTGCATAAAATAAAATAAAATGAGGTTGCTCTTGAAAATATGCATATTTGTTTTGAAAAGAAATCATAAAACAACCTCAGATATGTGTTCTGCATATGCATGAAAGCTGTATAAGAGAGTATTTTTTTGTCATGACTGGTGTAGACATGAGCTAATTTGTGTATTCTATTTCTGATCATGCAAAAAAAAAAAAAAGCGAATATGAAAATCTAAAAGTTTTTGTTGTAAATAAATGAAGATGTTTTGATTTTGTTTATTTCGAACATGTGAAATTATCTGAAGCTATTTAGTATTTGGTTTTGATATGATGTGGCATTTGAAAACCTTGGCATGAGATTCTAATTCTGTATTTTGATTAAAGTCAGATTCTGATGTTTTGCTTGGTTTTTGTTACGGCCCAACCACGGGTTATAATAGTGGATACAGCCCAACCACAGGTAATAATAGTGGATACGATCCAACCACGGGTTATAATAGGGGATACGGCCCAGCCACGGGTATAATGGTGGTTTATAACCCTATCACAGGGGTTAAACATGGTATTTGTCCCAATGTGATGCTCTGATATGATGAAGATGAGGTCTCAGATTTTTGACAAGCCAAAGGATTTTGGATAAGAAATTTATTTGAAAGCATCGCTCTGAAATTTTTGGTAACATGCTTTGATTATGCATTCTGAAAGTAAATATTTTGTACTGTATTCTGCAAATGCTCATGTTTACATACTAGTATATGTTCTCTGCTTACTGAGTTGTTGATAACTCACCCTCTTTATCTTTACAATATTTTCAGATGATTTTAGATTTTTCAGCTAAGGATCAAGACTATGAAGCATTGGGTGAGATGACTTAAGAATAGTGGATTAAGAATAGAAAGTTTTTTATGAGTATTGGTGATTTTGTTAATTATATTGTTGAAATGTGAGCTTAAGTGACATGTAGAGAAGTTGATATTATTTGGGGTTACTGTATTGAGGATTTGATATATGAGTTTGTGTAGTTAATTAAATTTGAAGTGTTTACGTTTGATTTAGAGCTTTTGGAAGTATATTAGCAGTGTTGGAGTTGATTATCAGGCAACCTAAGTTAACTCTTCGGACCCTCGGGGATGGAGCGTTACATACTCTCCTAAAAAATATATGCAAAATATTGAGTAGCATGTCTCGAGGGGCCACGCGCCAATGTATACAGTTCGTCTAATAGATCGTTTGGATTACTTGCATACATTTGTACAACCTTGATATTAGAAAAAGCTTAAACATATAAAAATAAACAATCATAATATTTTTTGTTAATTCAAACTTGCATCTATAATGTCATTACCCATCATTCAAACCATTTCAGAAAATCCTCTTCGTGTTTTTGGTTTATATCATTTACTCCTAGTTCTTTGAGCACGTTAATATGATCACTGAAATTGATGATTACTAAATAATTTATAATCTTATAATTCTTTTAAGGAAATTGTAGTATTAATTAACAAATAATGACAACTGACTTCAAGTGGCTCTTTATCTCAGGACAATTGTTCAGCACATACTACTGAGCTTTCTCAAACTCTCTTCCATACAAATCATAACCACGTATTGCACAAAGTGGACGTACGTGTAGGGAAAACACAGAAAACTCATTTCATTCTTGGTCAACATCAAAGTTTCTTTCTAGACGATGAAAACTTGTGTCAACTCCATGGAAGTATTTGGAACAGAATGTATATCACTTATCTTCAATATATGTTTCTGCAATTGACCCTTTTGGGCGCGTCTTGTTATCCACTATGCGTTTCAATTTTCCAAGGAACCATTCAGTGGGAAACATCCATTTATACTAGACTGATCCTGCAAGTCGAGCCTCACATGGCAAATGAACAGCTAAGTGAACCATGATGTCGAAGAATGATAATGGGTAAATACTCTCCAACTTAGGCAATATTATTGTAATTTACCGTTTCATGCAATCCAAAACTTCTACATTCAACATTTTAGTACATAAGTCTTTAAAAAATACACCTAACTCAGTCAAAGACGCGAACATCTCTTATCAAGTACCCACGGATACCAATAGGCAAGATACGTTATAAAAATAAATGACAATCATGACCTTTTAATTCAGTAATTTTTTAGTCATTTGTTCGCACACACCTTGTTAGATTCGAGTTATAGCCGTCCATTAATTTAATTTTCATTAGCCAGTCACAAATTATAACCCTTTCGTTCCTTGACAATGTATACCACCCCAATCGACATGTAGATAGACGAGCCATTTTGTTGCAAGTACATTTTTGGTCTTGTTCCCAACCGCTTCAAATCCTTGCGTGAGTTTAATGTATCCTTCATTTTGCCTTCAATTGACATCAAAGTTTCCAAAATGGACATGCATATATTTTTCTCAATATGCATAAAATCGAGAATATGCCACAATTTTAACGTCAACTAGTATAGGAGCTGAAAAAAATACTTTTATTTGTCCAATTCAATTCATTCATAGTTTGTTTTATCTTTCGTTGCTTTTTACCAAATTCCTTACTATCGACATCTACCAATTGTGCAAGTACATTATGTCCAAAAAAATATGGTGGAGGGTGCCCCCATTCAATAGTGCCATCAAATATCTTGGAATTCTCACGTCATCTATGGTCACCAGATAAAAATCGACGATGACCCATAAAGCATAGTTTTCTCCCATATGTAAGCCATTTAGAATGGGTATGTTTATTACAAGTCGACCATGCCATTTTTCCCTTAGTACTCTAACCTGACAAGTTTTTATAAGTGAGAAAATCATTTATTGTCCATAACACAACATCATGCATCTTGAACGACTTGCATATTGATGAATCAAATGTGTGGACCCCATTCTCCCACAAATCTTTCAATTTTGCAATCAATAGCTGCAAGTGTATGTCTATACCATTTTTTGGTGATCTCGGACCTGGAATGAGCAAACTAATCATCAAATATGGATCCTTCATACACTTCCATGGTGGTAGATTATACGGCATAAGTACAATTGATCAAATACTATGACTAGTACTCATATTCCCAAACGGATTAAACTCAACTGTTGTCAACCCAAGTTGAACATTTCGAGGTTCTTTAGCAAACTATGTGTGTTTCAAATCAAATTCTTTCAAAACCTGAGAATTAGCAGGATGTGACAAGACACCAACATTCCTGAATCTGGATGATGAGTGCCATGTCATGTCTAGAGTCGTTGCATGTGACATAAATAATCATTATAATCTAGATATCAATAGAAAACCGTGTACGGCCTTTAGCAGCACATTCTGCTTCTCAAGTTGAGTTTAATTTTTTATTAAATAAATATATTAGTCAAATGCTCATTTTATTAAGTAAGTGTTGAAAGAATTTGAAATATGTTTAAAGTATATTATTGAGCCTAATATTTTGTTAATATTTATTTGTCTATTTAGTAGAATTTTAATAAATTACTATGTTAAGAATATTTAAACAATATTAATATTTATTAGGTTTCTTATAAGATTTAATAATTTTGTTAAGAAATGAAACCTATTTTAAGAATCGAGGTTTTTATTATTTACTTTAATAGAATTGATCATATCTCAAAGTATTATACTAAGTTATATTTTTGAAAGTAAGAATATGCTATTAGTATTGTAAAAAATTTAAGATATCAGTATTCATTAATTTTGTGACAAACTGAATACTTATTTGATTATGTTCTACGATGTGAATTTAATTAAGTAGGATATTAGTACTTATTGTTCCCAGACAGATTTAGTGATAGATATTATTGCGTATAGGTGTCGAGTTACGAAGTGATATTCAATAAGAAGCGCAGCGAGGTAAGTAATTTGATCATAAATTAGGATCATCACAATTCAGCTTATATATAAGTATTATTCAAGCCAGTTCATTTACAGCCATCATTTATGAACCACTTGTGTCATATGCAAACATGTCATCCAGCATAGCATACGATCATGTCTTTCTGCATCATGTTCAAATTCAAAAATTATAATTATGTATGTATTATGTCATGCATCTCATGTGTATAAGACACGTAAACTATCTTAATTAAGTTCAAGTGTAAGATAAAATCAGATCAGTTAATAAGATGGACATTCAGATGCATGGTACCAACGCAGTTCAGTTCAGGGTGTATGTGCAAGCCACGAACTCAGTCGTGGTCTACGATAGTATTCTAGAATACTATCAGCGGCTCCCCTTGCTGCAGCGGGACGTGGGACCAATGTACAACCTCGCACACAGGGTTAAGTGTGTTGGCCAGTCAGATAAATTAGTTAAATCAAATAAATCAGTCAGATCAGTCAGTTATTTCAGTTAAATCTGTCATACATAGCATAAGCATCAGTATGAACAATCATGAATTTTAAACTCTCAGCATGAAAACTTTTATGAAAACCTTATGTTTATTACGTTTATGTTGTGATGGACTTCTTACTGAGTCTTCGACTCATTTTAGTTTGTTTTCATGTTTTTAACCACCCAAGTAAGGATAATGAACCCGAGCAGGCAGACCAAGATTAGAAGGAGCAGTTTATTTAGTTTTAGACCTTCTAGAATAAAATTACTTTTATGACATGAATTTATTCAGTTAATGTTTTTGGAAGACATTTTATTAGACCTTTTTCTACAAAATAAATTTTTAATTTCATTTATGAAATTTGAGATCTCTTGTCGGGTTTATTTTTATGAAAAACACGTGACATTCCTAACCTACGGGAAGGGGGTGTTACAAAGATATTGCGTTATAATTCTTTAGTTTTCAAAAGAAAACATTGCCAACACAACTGATATGGACACAGCAGGGAAGAAAGGGAAGGAAGCAGTTTTGAACATTTCATTCTACTAAACGATTTAATATGTATAAATCACCGAAACTTGGAATTAAGAAAAAAAATAGCAATATGAATATTGAAAGGAGACTTGAGTTCTGGCTTAAGACAAAATGGGCGTAAATACCAAAATTTGTACCTAATATGTTAACCCTCTGCCTTTGGAACTTCCTCTTTTCCTCCCCCTTGAGCTCTGTCCCACTTTGTAAATGGACCATAAAGACAAATACGTAGATTACCTTGGAACAGTCGTGGGTGAAAATATTATTAGTACCTGTACATGAAGTGTTGGAATTCATCCCTGCCCACCAAAATGAATAGGGGTCATGCTGGGACAAAAATGTTTGAAAAAAAAAATAAATAAATACATTTATACTTATCGGTACAATGTAGGAGACCGGCAACAATTTCGTTCCCCCAAGCACTGTCCTTGAAAAAAATTTCCAATCATAATGTGAGAAAACACTGACGAAAATGAATAGATATCAGGAGGTCAGAAGACAAAAAGTTGACAATACAAAATCCACGGAGTTCTACGTATCATGGTAGGTCACAATTTTAAACATTGTATTGAAAATGCTAATCTCCAAGGAAGTCTAAAGTATTATTGCTAATGTCGTGTTTCGTAAGCCCTGGAAAGGAGTGTAAGATCATATACTTGTTTACTATAGGTAGTATTTACTTATATTTGCCGACCTGGTCTCCATGGTAATGGAGTGTTGTATAGCAGGAGATAATATGTTCACAATGTCCACTCGCCGAACTATCTTTGTGCCGTCAGCTCGCCGAGCTATGAAGTGCTCAGGGTCGCTGTGTGTAGCCTAGGCCTTGGGTCGCATTGAATGTGGCACGACACACCTTTTGTCCTGGGTTGCACCGAATGCGGTATGTTTTCTACCCTGGACCGCATTGAATTATGCGTGTTTTCCCCCTATCTCATTAATGCTTGGTGTGAACCGCTTTATATTTTCTCGACTTGCATTGAATGTGATATTCCTTCTTCCTTAAGCCTTTTCTGTATTCTTTGACTTGGTTCCTGACATAACCATGGTCCGACCTGGGTCTCGTACCTAGATTTTGACTCAAGACTTCCTAATCTGTTTGACTCAGCCCAGTCCTTGTATCTGGGCTCTACCTGGCCCAAGGGATTTATTCCATTCACAGTACCTTGCGAATTTTTAGCACACTTGTGGGTTGGAAATTATAAGAATTCTTCTTCTATATCTGGGCTCTAACTTGGACCTTGTTTTTAGCTCGGCCCAAAAGATTAATCCAGCGCAAGGATTTATACCCTTCACAATTATAAAACCCTCATGGAAGGCACAGGAGATCTAATGGAAGGTATATCAAATAAGAACCAATGGATGGGAGAAAACAAAATATAAGAAAAGAACCGAAAAACCGCAACCAATAACAAAGACTATACATACAAATGCATAATACTTGAAATTACAAATTTAAATGGACGACATTACTATTGAGACCGACAAGGCTATATATTATAGCAATATGAGTCGATTTATCTAATTATAATGAAGCGACATTATCCACTATTTTATTTTAAATATTCATATAAAAATTTATAAATAATGTCACGTACATTAACCATTAAGTGATATGAAGAATGAGATGTAGCTAGCTAGGGTAGTACTATAATTCGTATTTAAAAAATCTATCTCATGTACATTTTTATCTCCTGTCAACAATCTAATTGCTACAGTAATCTAAAAAGAACTTCATCTAATAAATAGATTTTGTACAAACTGATGATCTCAAGGTTCTTAATTGTCATATTCTTTCCTCTTTTACACGTCAAGTACAAGAAAATGTGGCGGTGGATTCTATCGAAATGCTCGATCTAGTACTATCCTTGTAACGGGTCCATTTGGCAAAGTTGCTGGTAAATAAATTCACATTTTCGAATAAAGTTACGGCAAACGGTAATTTATTACTCGCGTATTTTCTATAATTTAAATCGGGATAAATGTAATATGTGGACTATACTTACGTATTTAATAATAAAGTTCATATTAATTAATCGCGAGTATTAATATTCAATAAAATAAACTACATATTATCTATTCTTTTCAAATCTTTTAAAATTTATCTTTTATTTAATTTATTTAATTATTATAATTTTTTTAAATTTTTACACAAAATAAAATAAAATAAATCATTTGTTTTTAAATTTTAAAATAAAATTAATATTAAAAAAAATTATTCTAATAATATTTTATTTAAATTTTAATCTTTATCTAAATTTCAATTCAAAAAACAAACGATACTAATTGCAGGCTTTTTAGATTCAAAGTTACGGTGATTCGCAGTGATGGATGCTCAAGGACTCGGATTTTCTGCCATTATCGTTAGTGAGTGACAGCTTGCAAGGCTGGCCTTATTCCGAACATCATCATCTCACAATTAATTAGTGAGCTTGCAATTCTTGGATCTTTGTGGGAAAATTCCAAAGCCCTCGACTATTTGGATTTAATTTTCATTTAACGACGAGAATTTGATAGTAGTGTAGCTTTGCTGCAAGTCCTTTTAGAGAGACAGCTTGCCTGTATTCGAGTTAACTTGAGTTGACTTATTATGGGTTTTATTTCGTATATTCATAAATTATTTTTTTTAAAACGAATTTGAATTTATTGTTCATGAATTGTTTAGTTGATCTATTCATTTCTAGAAGAAATACATTTCATTATTGAAATTATATGTACTTTCTCCAATTTTTATTATTAACGAGTTCATCATTAAATTAATGGCATCCCCACCCCCCAAAAAAAAAAAATGTTTTCAAAATTCAAAATAGCCCCTAATTTTTATTCATAATTCTATGTATATTGAAATTAGCATCCTCTAAAAAAAAATTTATAATTTTCTAAAATTTTGTAAAATTTCAATATATATAGAAATGTGTTTTTCCTATAACTCTTAGATTTAATGTAACACCCCGTATTTTTAGTGTATTTTTTTTTAATTGAAAGATTATTTGTTATTAATTTAAAATTTATTTTCTTATTTTAAAATTGTTGGATTTTTAGTTGTGTTATTTTATGATTTTATTTTTGTGAAAATTATTTTTGAAGTGCTTTCTTTAAATTAATTATTATTATGTGTTTAAATTTCTTCTCGAATTAAATTAACTTGTTGTTGGGTTTAATTATTTATTTTTTTATTCTAATCATTGCGTTTGAATTATTTTATTTCACTTGCTGTTTTAAAATCGTTTCTGTTGAACCATTTTTGTGACCCAAAATGTGAAGATTGGATATCATTTCTTTCCCTACATTTTTCTCTTTCCTCTTTTCTTTTTCTTCCTTTTTCTTTTTCTTTTCTGTTTTTTTTTTTTTCCTCCTGGCTGGTTCCTGCGCGCCGCAAACCCCCCACTCCCTCTCTCCGTCTGATTCTTCCTTCGCCCCTAGCGCCGCCGTGCGCCGGCAGTGGTCGTCACCGCCCGGCTTCCCAGCACCCCCACCCACCGGCGACCTCCCCCTCCGATTTCTAGCCCCAGCCGCGCCGCCGTTAGCCTCCACGCACCACACGAAGCCGCGGTATTCCTTGCGCCGCCGCGCCGCCATCGCGCCACCTCCGGCCACCATCTTCTCACCACATCATCCTCGACCTTCTAGCAACCCAATGGACCCAACCCCACCTCCGATCTGTCACCGGTGAAGCCCCACCATCAACATTTCCATTTTGGGTGTTTTTGCACTTCAACCGCCTATTGCGCCGCCACCCACGGCCAACCACCACCACCATTAGTTTCACCGACATCCCTAAGCCCTACCCTATCAATCTCGGGTCTTCGTTTGCACCCGTTCAAAAGTGGGTTTTTGAGACCCACGGCCACAGTGCATTTGGCACTGTTTTGTTGTCGCGTTGCCGCTTCTAGCACCTCCGTGATCTTTCAAAAATTATATTATAGCATTGTAAGTATTTTTCCAAAGTACTTTTGAGATTTAAATGTATTTATGCTCTAATTCTTATTTACTGTGTTTTTGTTGGTTGTGTCGGATCGAGTCCGAGGGGTAAGAGGGGGTCGTTTGGATTGGTGGTTGAGAAATTATTTTAGAAGGGAATTTAATTTTCTTTGTCTAGTACAGTTTAAATTGTTGGAGGTATTAGTTTATATTTTCTGTTATGGAGTTGTGAATGGGAAGAAGTGTGCTTTGTGTAGTATTGTTGGTTAAATTGTTAGTAATTGTTTGGGACTGCGAACTGTTGGAATAAGTGTGAGTTATTGGAATTTGAATTGGCATTGGTCTTTATGCTTGTATTGGACAATACTGAGATTGGTATAGAATATTTTGGGTCGAAGTGAGGGCTGTCCGGATTGTTATTTGGCTGTTGGAGTTGGTTAAACTTGCTGAATTATGATCTAGAGTTTGGGTCTTGAGTTATCTAAGATCAATTTTGTGTTGTTGGACTTTAATATTTAGTTTATATTATTTTTATGAATAGGTAACGAGATGGATAGAGACTGTATTCAAGTCATAAATAATGCGCTGCAGGAGTCAGGTAAGCGGGGTTCCTATGCTGGGTTTTATACAAGCTAATAAGACTGAGGTTGATTTTATGAAAACTTGCATAATTTGTGTTGTGTTGGGAAATTATGAAAACAAAGATCAACCTCGGTCACTTATCTGCATTATTCATGAAATCCGTGTGAAAAAGGAAAATTATATTCTGACATGCATTATGTAGACATGAGCTAAATTTTGTCATGTGGTTTCTGAAATCTGGAAAAAGAGCGATATTGAAAATATGAAAAGTTGTGCATTTATTTGTTCTGGCTTTTGTGTTCAGCGTGTGTAAACTGTTCTGATTCTGTTTTGGTACTCTGTATTATTTTGATATAACATCTGAAAACCTTTGGCATGGTGTACTGGTTTTCGTATCTGACTCTGTCTCTGCTTTGCTCTGCTCTGCTCTGTTATGCTCTGCTCTGTTTGGGTTGGTACCAACTTCTCTGTCTCTGAGTGCACCCACTTTGGAAACATAGTGGTTTTATTGTGGTCTTTCCTGTGTGCACACTCGGGGCTCCGAGAAGAATAAAGGAAAGGTTTCACCTCTGTCTCTGCCTGGTTTGGCCACCGGGGTTAGCACAACCCTACCACGGGGGTGAAACATGGTCTCTGCTATGTTTGATGCTCTGTTTTGATCTGATGATGATACTCAGTTTATGTTATGCCAAAGTATTATGGGTTGTACGTGTCTTAAAACCATCGCTCTGTTACTTCTGAAAATATGTTCTGTTCTGCATGATAAGTCTGAAAAATATTTTGTTCTGCATGCTATACTTTGTAAATGCTCATGTTTGCACGCTAGCATATGATTTCTGCTTACTGAGTTGTTGATAACTCACTCCCTATCATTATAATATTTTTCAGATGATGTGGAGAGTCCAAATGAGGACCTGGATTAGATTGCTGTTTGTGTTTAAGCTGAGGAGATGTTGGTAGAAGAAGGACTTCTGGTGTTCTTAGTTTTAATCTCTTTGAGTTTTAGTAATATCTTGGGTTTCAGTGAGATTTATGAAATTATTGGTTGGGTTGTTATGACTACCGGGAGTTTATAGACCCCTTTGATTTATTATTATTGCATTAAAGATTGTGTGGAGTTTGTAATGAGATTATTGAGAAGATTTGAGATTGATTTCATTTATGAAGTTTTTGGAGATTATTCTTCGAATGTGTTGGGAGACATAATTATGAGTGACAAGTAGTAATTCTCCAAGCCACCCGGGTTTGGGGCGTTACATTTAAAGAAATTCATGGGCCTAACTCATCTCATAAAACGGGTTCAAAAATAGAGGATTGCTCATTCCTTATAAGCATGCCTAAGAGCATTGGCAATGGACTAGCCAAATGCTAATGCAAGTCTAAACTTTAGCTAAATGTGAGAAAAAACTTTCACATTGGACTAGCCAAAAGTCCAAAACTTAAGACTTGAGCTACAGTAAATCTTAAGTCCTCTCCAAATATGGCTAGCTACTATTCACAATGGAAAGCAATATTTTATTATTTCATCACTTCCCTCTCTCTTTGAATGGTAAAACATGCATGGCATACACATTATTTATTCTACTGATTGTGAATATTGATAGAGTAGATACATTATTTTTACAAAGTATGAAGATATAGGAAATATATGAATTGTATTTGTAAACAAAAAAAATTAAAAAATATATATAATATTATATTATTATTTTAACTTTAAGATAGCTAGTCCAATGTAGACTCATTTAGTTAAAAATTAATACTATAGCAAAAGTTAAGATTCTAGCTAAATTTTAGACTTGGCAATGGCTAGGTCATCTAGCCATTGTCAATGCTCTAAGACCTTGTCCACAGGTAATGTGAGATTATTCCTCAACATCCTCCTTCACGTGCAGGCCAGTATTTTTTTCTGGTCCTTGTCACAGGGTAAGTAGTGTGGGCCCTCATTCGTCCTGTGGCAGGCTCTGATACCATAAAGAAATTCATAGGCCTAACTCATCTCATAAAACCGGTTCAAGAATAGAGGATTGCTCATTCCTTAAAAGCATGCCTAAGACCTTGCCCACAGGTAATGTAAGATTATTCCTCAACAAGATTTTGTATAATTTCTATATATTATATATTTTCAAGAATGTAGCCTCACTAAAATTAAATTAAAACTAAGCTCAGGAGAAATAATAAACTATGAACACTAACCCCAAGCTTTTTTATTATACAATATTAAGTTTATTAATATACAATTGAAAGCGAAAATATGGGAAAAACTATTTAGGATTGATGATTTAAATGAGAAATAGTGGAGATGCTTTATCATTTAAATTTCATTGAGTAAGGAAAAGTTTATTTAAGGTCTCAATTATAGCATTCTATGTTTAATGTGACACCAAACTAGATAGATTTTACATGAAATTTGGTAAAGTAGGTTAGAAGAATAAAAGATGGCATTCTAAAAAATCACTTGATAGTTTTTATGAAGAAAAAAATTTCTATATATTTCATATTTACGAAAATAATAATAATGGAAATTATTCTATCAAATATTGACTTAAAAAAATCTGAAACAGACATTAAATTGTGTTTTTAAAATTTTTATTTCTACGCTATTTGATAAATTATTGAGATTTAATTTTATATACAATTTTGTTTTATGATTTAGTAATATTTTTTTCATTTTACATAAGCATCTCATCTGGTAAAAAAGTTGCCCCCACTCAAAACAATTGCTGGTTTGCCACTGATTAATCGATTTGGTAAACTATTTATAAAATTGTTTTACTTGTGACAATTAAACCATTTATAACTTTGTATCACGGCTTTAAACGCACGGCCAAGATTACATAAATTGTTACATATCTACATCAATGAATAAATTAAGATTTAAATCATGACATATATCACATTGGAACATTATTTTTTCTTATCTTTTTAAATATTTAAGATTTTATTATTTAAAGTTAAAAAAATTCAATAAAATAGTGATATATACGAAATTTTACAAATTTAAAATTGTGTATGTTTATTAAATGAACTTGCAAAGGATGTATCCCACCACTAGTCGTGATCGTTAACCTACAAATTGTTACGTAGGCGCACGGTATGCCTGTGACCCCTCCGATACCTAAGTCAGCAATAAGTGAGGGAGAATAACTCAAGAAGGCTCAATTAGATGATTCGAGGATTACATGTTGTCCCTATATATAGGCGTGGAGAATATTGGATGAATATCATAAAGTAATCAACTTAGTACAATGGCTAGATATTGGATGAGTACCATAATTTAATCAACTTAGCACAATATTGAGCGATTATAAGGCCTATCCCTGATATGTCGGAATTATCTAACCACCACGTTATTCATACCCGTAACCCGAGGGCTTATCCCTCCTAATAAACAGGGCAGCTAGGGCCATTCGATCCAGATGACTCCTTGGAATAGTTATCCATTATGGGTGATGGGCCTTGGGCCCTTAGTTCAGGTTAGACCAATATTAACTTCTCTAGTTACCCCGTTAATTTCTCTCACATGTAAGCATGGGGAATTCATCAATGAAGGACTTATTTGTCTATTTCCCTGACCTTTCTCATCTCTCCATTTCCCTCTGTTTCTTCACTCTCTCATTTTCCCCTTCGCTCTGCTTCTTCGTCATCCTCATGGCCCAACGAAACACATCCCAAACCCCTTCTGTCCTACAGTCTTCATGTGTTAAAGACATGTCGGGCTCAGCGAAGGCATCTCCTGAGGCTTTCTCCCTTGGTCCCCGCTACGATCCTAAAACGGGGGATGAAGGGGAGGTTTTGGGATGCGCTTCCACCTCCTCTGGTCTTGCTAGGATGAAGCCGTCAGCAGTCTTTTCCTTTCTCTTTTCTTTCTTCTTCTTATTCTTCCTTCCTGCTTCCGTGCTCGTGACCTGCGTCGTTGTCGCTCTCCACCAGTCTTGTTTCGCCACACGTCTGTCATAGCGCACCACCTCCACCATCGACTGCCCACCTATCTTCTTCCCCAATCCAAGCGCCCCTTTCTCTAGCCTTGCCCCACTACCTATGCTCCCAAGCCATTTCGGCCATGGAAATGGCACGCCATCGCTAGTGGCCACTCGTCGCACGCCACACGTATGACGGTCGTGAAGCCCGTGCTGCCCATGCCACCTTACACCTCCAATCGCAGATGTATCTACATTTGCCAAGAACCACCCCTTGGGCTATAAATAGGCCGAGCTTCTTCTCCCTCAAATCATGCCTCAAGTGACCTCTCCTTCCCAGAAATCAAGTTCTAACATCTCCCTCACCCTTAGATCTACCTCCGAAAACCTCTAGGATTAGTTTTGCCCAAGTGCCACCATGCGCTGCCACTCCCAGCCTTGTTTTGGTGGCTGCACAACCACCTTTGAGTGCTCCCCTACCCTTTCTGGCAATCCCCTTCCCTGAGTTCCACCCAACCCGTGAGCTAAAGCTCACTGTAGCCGCTGCCTCGCCTTACTTTGTCGCTCCCTGCCACGAAAATCCTCACCTTCACCCACTAGCACGTTGGATCGGCCATCCCTTCGAGAGAAACCCCACCGATAGCCCTCTGTTCCACTAGACCACCTCAACCACTTTGCTCCGCCGCGGCCCTGTCGCCGCTCCACCATTCTTGGCACCAGCTCAGTAAGCTTTCTGACCATTGTTTGGTATATTTTTTTAACAGTCAGTCTGTATTCCTATTTAAACCATTTGCCTTTGTCCGTCCGCACAGCGACGTACGCACTTGTTCAATTGTGGGACACTATAAACCATCATGTGCGATCTTCCAAAATATTTGTCTTCCTCCTCATAAGTTACTCTCCATCGCGACTCTTGGGATCCTAACATGAAATTTATCGCTAACTTTGTTGCAGTCTGGTTGTATTGAGAAGGGCCTTAGGCCCAGGGAAGTGTTGAGAATATTTGATGTAGTTGTTGTCGGAATTTAGGTCGAAGGCTGGATGGAGAATGGGAAATGCTATAGTTGGGGTTTGTGAAACTGTCGATTTGTATCTATTGTGTTATTGTGTGTGATTATTGCGTGCTATGCCATGTCATCCAAGAAACTGCCTCTCATGCATTTACATATTACTTTACTGATATCTGTCATGATTTATTCAACTATGCTATGTTCTGTGTTATGCGCTGTAATCTGAAAATTGGGTTTTGGTAAATATATTTTGTGTGGATGCATGCGTGTCACGACCGCAAGCCGAGATGAGGTATTATCTCGATGGAGCTCCTCTGGTCACTTGGGAGAGCGTAAAATTGAGTGACATCCCCCGGGCAACAATAGGCTCGGCCAAGAGGGTAATGCTGTTGGTACAACTCCCGAACCCCTTTACTGGCAGGGGCTAGAGGATGCCAGGTTACGTTACGTGCAGGGCACAGAGTTGGATATCGCTAGTAACAAAGTCACATGTACGGTCGTTACCCATTGTGTGATGAAGGGAGCTAGGGTGTGCAGGTGGTCTCGTGGGAAGACCATGGTGTACACAGTAATTAAATAGTTGTGGTTTGGTACAAAGGGATTTTTGGCGTGAGTGGTTATAAGTGTTGATATTTTTGGGAAGGTGGTAAAAATGAATCTTTTTTGGGTTATTGCTTCATAACTACTAAACATGTTTGCTTGTATAATTTCATGGTTGAATCTCTTGCTTGTTGTTCTGTTTATTTATTAGGTAAGATTGCAAAATCTGATTGTGGTATTCCTACCTAAGTTTCTGTTTCATGGAATCATAGACTTTGATGCAGAGAAGGGATTTAGCAAGAGGGACCAGATCCACTCAGGAGTGATGGCCTAGTGCTATTTGCGTTATTTTGTTATTGGACCTTTGTTTTCCATTCTTTTATTTCAGCCGAATGACTATATTAACTTCTTGGAGGACCTTGTTTCGGGTTGTATTGTTGTTAAACTTTTTAGTACTTTGTTTGACTGCCTTCGGGTTGTATTCTTGTTAAACTTTCTAGTACCTAGTTTGACTGCCTTATATATTTTTTTCCACTGCGATATTTATGTTTTACACATTTGCATGTTCGCACGGACTTACACAATGCGATGGGGTGTATGATTCGTGTTGTTATCATTCCAGTTTCATGACTTCCACCAAAACACACGTGGGGGTCGAGGGCCCAACAGGTGGTATTAGAGGGGTTCGCTCTGAGTAAAACCACACGTCACGTAGGTGTAGTACCAGAAATCTAGCCTTTAATCTTGGAATTTCTTTTGTTGAGTTTAAGAAATAGGGTTAAAGGTTGTGTTTTGGCAAGAAGATGGTGTGACCTAGGATGCCACGTGATGAACCTTTTGGCCAAGCTCCAAAGATGAGCTGCCCGCGGGGATGGGAACTACGGCATGGCTAGGGCGTTGAACTGTGTGACAGAATTCCTCCAACAAAATTTCTAACCCCAACAAAGGGAAGGGCAGAGAGGGTGCCCCAATGAGCTTTTCCTAGCCCATAGGACCACCGAATTTACGGGTGATGAGGAAGACCCTTTAAGAGTTGGGAGATGGATTAAAAATCTCGAAAGGACATTTGAGATATATGGATGCATCGAGTCCCAGAAGGTGTTGTATGCAAGCTACATATTGCAAGGTGAAGCCACCGCCTGATGGGAGTTTGATGGAGCTGGGATCTTTCATAGCAGTGACCTGGCAATACTTTAAGAAGGAGTTTGATGATCGTTTCTTACCTAGCAGAGTGAGGCATCAGAAGGCTAGGGAGTTCAATAGCCTAGTGAAAGGAGACATGACAGTGGAGCAGTATGCCCAAAAGTTTATGGAGCTCGAGAGGTTTGCAACACATCTCATTGCCACTGAAGAGATACAGACTGAGCACTTCCAGGAAGGACTGCGTAGGGGAGATCTGGAGGCAAGTTGCTTGTCCTCAAATACTGACTTTTTCGAGTTTGGTTATGGTGGCCTCTATAGTAGAGCAGGAATTTGGTGATCCTGTAGGCTCTCCGACGGGCCAGAAGAGGAGGAGGAGCTTCAGGAAAGGGAAGCAGCTTGGGGTCGCCTCAGAAATTTGTATCAAGGACATAGTCTGGGCCACAGACCTCAACTGGTGTGTGCATGGGGGGTTGAGCCCTAGTTTGTGGAACATGCAACCAATCCCATGAAGGTGACTGTCGTCAGGGTGGGACCCAATTCTTCAAGTGTGGTCAGACAAGGCATTTTGCTCTCGAGTGCCCTAATGCTGCTCAAGGAAATTGACCAGGACAGTGCGGTGGAAGGGCGAATTAGAGGCAGACAGTGCAGAAAAGAGTGTACACTCTGACTCCTAGTGAGGTCAAAACTTGATCCAGTCTTTTAAGTTGATGCATGTGTGGTTAAATTTTTTAGAACTTCATGGAAGTGTTTGATCTCATTTGGTAGAGTTCAGTTGTATGAATACTATGCTTATACTCTATTTGATATGAGAGTGTCCCACTCTGTTGTGTTTGCCACTTTTGCATGACTGTGCAACTTAGTCACGGAACCCTTGCCACAATCCGTGGTCACGGTGTTACCAAATAGAGAGAGGGTATGGTGTTCAAAGATGGCCTTAGGCTGTCCTTTGGATTTGGGAGAGAGGACATTTGATGATGACCTGATGGTGTTCAAGCTGCTTGGGTTCAACATCATTCTGGGTATGGATTGGCCATTTCAGCACTTCGCGAGTATCAATTGTCGAAGTTGTGTGGTTAGTTTTCATCTCCCTGGAGGGGATTATATGGAATTCGTTGGTACAAAGTTGAAGTCGAGACCCATGGTTACATCTGTGATCCAAGCGAAGAAGGACTTGGCTAGTGGGGCAGATGCCTATCTAGTGCAAGTGGTGTCTAAACCATCAGAGAAGAAGACTATAGTAGGAATCCCGATCGTTTAAGAGCTCTCTAATGTCTTTGCGGATGACCTCCTTGGATTACCTCCTATTCGCGATGTCAAGTTTACAATTGACTTGGAACTAAAGCGGCTCCGGTACACCAGGCTCCTTACAGAATGGCACCAGCTGAGCTAAAACTGTTAAAGGCCCAGTTGCAAGAATTGGTAGACAAGGGATTCATTCAGCCTAGTTCCTCACCTCGGGGAGCACCCGTGTTGTTTGTTAAGACGAAAGATGGCACCCTTAAAAAGTGCATTGATTATCGAGAGCTTAACAAGGTGACCATAAAGAATAAATATTCACTACTTCGGATTGATGATTTGTTTGATCAGCTTCAAGGTACGGCTACTTTTTGAAGATTGACTTGAGCTTAGGTTACTATCAGCTAAGAATAAGAGACAAGGATGTACCGAAGACTGCATTCAAATCGAGGTATGGCCATTTTAAGTTCAAAGTGATGCCTTTTGGGCTAGCTAATGCCCATGTGGCTTTTATGGACATGATGAATCGGGTGTTTCAGTCCTATGGAGAGTTACTTTCCACGTCAAAAGTAACTCTCCAACATGACTCTCATAATTCTAACATGAAATTGTTGCAGTCTGATTGTGTTGAGAAGGGCCTTCAGCCAGGGGAAGTGTTGGGAATGTTTGACGTAGTTGTTGTCGAAATTTGGGTCGAGGGCCGGATGGTGGATCGGAAACGCGTGTAGTTGGGGTTTTTGAAACTGTGGATTTGTGATTATTGTGTTAATGTGTGCGATTGTTGAGTGCTATGCCATGTCATCCAATAAACTGTCTCTCATGCATCTGCATATTACTGTTATTGATATATGCCATGATTTATTCAACTGTGCTACGTTCTCTGTTATGTTGTGTAATCTAAAAACTGGGTTTTTGGTAAACATATTTTGTGCGGGTGCGTGTGTGATGGGATCCAAGATGGGCCTAGCCTTAAAGATCATTTGCAACTTCCAGATGGGTCAAGAAGATCAATGAGACAATGCAAGGATTGATGCAATCCACTTGGGACAAGTTTAGCAAGAGCCCAAAGATGGAGCTTGAAGGATGAAGATCCAGTTTTAATTCATTTGATCAGCTACGAAAGAGGGCAACGACAAGACTTAAAGGCTTTGGGCTCTTGAAGGGTTTCAACTTATTTAATTCATTTAAAGAACTTATTTTATTAGTTTAGAATAATTGAGTTTATTATGAGAAGCACTTAAGGGGGCCTATGCAAGGGCATGTTGGGAAAGTTATTATTTTATTGAACTAGGGTTAGGGTTACTGTAGCCGAGTTACTGTAGCGCGGCACTGTAGCCGAGGCACTGTTCATCCGGGGCACTTTTGGAAGATGGGGTTTATTTTGGCTAGGGTTTCATTAGGTTTTGCTTTAAATACTCTATGTAGCCTCATTCTAATCAGATTATGAAGTTTATGAAATTTGATGAATTTATTCATTGTGAGTTGAGTTTTACTCCTCTTGTTCTTAATTGAACTTTTGAACTTATCAAAGGTAAATCACAACCTTTGTGGCGTTCCTCCTTTGTAATCTGGGTTCTTGAGACGAGTTCTTCAACGGGTCTAGATTTTAATATAATCTATGTTCTTGAAACGAGTTCTCATCGGGTCTAGATTCTCCATCCATTGACTTGATTTTGGCTTTCTTGGGGTGTTTTCAAATTAATTGTGGGTTCAAGGGATTCCTTTCCCACGGGTTCATATCATTTGGTATCAGAGCAAGGTTTCCAATAAGGTCTGATTCTATCTTTTAATTCTAGCATCCTAAAATTTAATTCTAGGGCTTCATTGTTCTAGGGTTGCCAAAAAAAAAAAATAGAAACAAAAAGTAGGCTGCCAAAATTCTTAGGGTTTTTGGGTTTGGCTGAAATTTGCATCACCTAGGGTTTCAAAATTCTAGGGTTTCCTGCATCTCTAAGTTTGTCAATTGCTTGGAGTGTCGTTCCATTGATTCTCTTCTACTTCATTGTCCATGCTTGTGTGTTTGAATTCAATTGCTTGGTTTTCACAATTGGATAGTGCTATTTGTGGTTGAATTAGAGAAGAGAAAAGAAAGAAAAGGAAAGAAAAGGAAAAGAAAAGAAAAGAAAATTCGAAAAAAAAAAAAAAAAACAGAAAGAAGAAGAAGAAGAAAAGAGATGGTGGCGTATTCAAAGTTGCAACATAGTTTCAACAAAGAGAACGAAAGTTTTTGTTGATTAAGCTTTTATCATCATAGGAGCTGATTACATCTTTCTGGTATAAATTACTCTTTCCCTCGTATAAATTCCTTGAGTCTCGTGTCATTTTATTCATTCCTTGTTTCTTTGATCTATATTACTGGTTGCAATAATACAAGGTTGTGTTGTCTTGATTTAGTTCAACTAGTTCTTAAAGAACTTGAGTGGGAAAACTCTTGAGGTAAAAGGCAAGAGAGTGTGAGATTATTATCGAGTAAAAAGCCAATTTAGAGTTACACACGAGTGGAGTGTCATTATTTGAGTGTAAACACGTAAGGGAGTGTGTGAGATTTTTCACTAACATTCTTTTTGTACAGCACATTATAATGTCTCATAGGAGTGACTCATCACCAAAGGAGATTGTAGATAACACATCTTTTGTGTTGCAAGTCATGCAACAACAGTTTGACAAGTTGAACTTGGTGTTGGGTGAAGTGAGGGATAGGATGGATCATCAAGATGTGGTAATTAGAAATCTTCATGGCAGGAGAGATAGGAGGCGTCCCGAGTTTAGTGTTGAAAATGGGTATGAGAATGAAGGGTATGATGATTCTCTTGTTACCAGGCATGCACTCAATACAAAAATTAAGATGGATGATATAGAGCAGCAGACTGAGAATATTTTTCATACTAGATGCCACATCAACAACAAGGTATGTAGTATGATCATTGATTTGAGGAGTTGTATTAATTTGGCTAGCACTACTTTAGTTGAGAAATTGAATTTACGTACCTTGAAACACCCTAGACCATACATATTGCACTGGTTGAGTGATTGTGGGGAGGTTAGGGTAAATAAGCAAGTGCTAGTTTCTTTTTCAATTGGAAAATACCAGGATATGGTGCTTTATGATGTAGTGCCTATGCATGGTAGTCATATTTTGTTGGGGAAGTCATGGCAGTATGATAGGAAGGTGATCCATGATGGGTTAAGGAACATGTACAGTTTTGAAAAAGATGGAAAAACAATCAAACTTGCTCCTTTAACTCCAACACAGTTCCATGGGGATCAATTGAAGCTGAAAAGTGAGGTTGCTCAAAACAGAAAGAGTGAAAATGAGAGTGATCAAAAAAGAGAAAGTGAAAAGGAGATTGAGCAAACAAGCAAGAGTGATAGTGAGAATGAGCTGAAAAGCAAGAGTGAAGGTGAGAGTGAAAGTGAAAGTGAGATTGAGCTGAAAAGCAAGAGTGGAGATGAGATTGAGAAGAAAAGAAATAGTGAGACCGAAATGGAGAAAGAGAGAAAAATGAGAGAGAAAAAAGAAGAGGGTGAGACTAAGACCTCAAGCAAAAGAGAGAATGAGTTAAAAAATAATTGTGAGGTCGAGAGTACAAAAAAAGATGAAGAAAAAGAGAGTGACAGAAAAAAAAAGAGTGAAAAGAAAAAAGAGTGTGAAAGGGAAAAAGAGAGTCAAAAAGAAAAAGAGAGTGGAAAGAAAAGAGAGTGTGAAGAAAGTGAGAGAAAAACAAAGAGAAAAGTGAGTTTTTATGCTAAGGCAAGCTTTTATGCTAACGAATTTAACGACTCTTTGCCAAGTGTTGTTGTTTCTTTGTTGCAGGGATATGAGGTCGTGTTTCCTAGTGGTGTATTTAGTGGATTGCCACCTATTAGGGAGATTGAGTACTACATTGATTTTGTGCCAGGTGCGACAATTCCTAACCGACCTTTCTTGGAAGAACATGAGTGCTTGACACACTTAAAGGGACAAGGTAAGTTGTTGACTAGAATGCGTGCTAAGCGGGGGGATTGTATTGAGACTTTTCCTCGTGTATTAAAATACACACAAGGTATGGAAAATTTTGTGGTTGATGCTTTAGCAAGAAGGTATGTTCTTATCTTCATTTTAGATGCAAAATTGTTGAGACTTGAATATGATAAGGAATTGCTTGCTAATGATGATGACTTTGCTAGTGTGTATGGAACATGTGAGAAAACATCATTTGGTAAGTTCTATAAACTAGATTGGTACTTGTTTAGAAATAATAGATTTTGTGTCCCTACTAGTTTTATGCATAAGTTGCTTGTGTGTGATGGACATGGTGGTTTGTTGGGTAACCTTGGTGTAAGGAAGACTTTTGTTGTTTTGCATGACTGTTTGTGGGAACATCATTTGCCATTCAAAGACGTGTTGCAGGAACGTTTGTGGAAGTATCATTTGGCATTCATTGATGTATTGCATGAACATTTGTGGGAGTATCATTTGCCATTCATTGAGTTTGCATATTGGAGTGGTCATTTTGGTTCGATGAAGACTTTAGATGTGCTTCATGAACATTTGTGGGAGTATTGTTTACCATTCATTGAGTTTACATATTATTGGAGTGTTCATGCTACTACTAAATTTTCACCATTTGAAATTGTTTATGGACTTAATCCATTCACTCCTTTAGATTTAATATCTTTACCTGTTGATGACAGGAGTAGCTTGGATGGTCTTTTCCAAATTCTTGAACAAATTAATGAAAATGCATATCTAATAGATCTTCTAGGTAACTATCTTGTTTCTACTATTTTCAATATTACTAACCATTTTCCCTTTGATCCAGGTGGAGATTCGAGGTCGAATCCTTTTGAGGAGAGGGGGAATGATGGGATCCAATATGGGCCTAGCCTTAAAGATCATTTGCAACTTCCAGATGGGTCAAGAAGATCAATGAGACAATGCAAGGATTGATGCAATCCACTTGGGACAAGTTTAGCAAGAGCCCAAAGATGGAGCTTGAAGGATGAAGATCCAGTTTTAATTCATTTGATCAGCTACGAAAGAGGGCAACGACAAGACTTAAAGGCTTTGGGCTCTTGAAGGGTTTCAACTTATTTAATTCATTTAAAGAACTTATTTTATTAGTTTAGAATAATTGAGTTTATTATGAGAAGCACTTAAGGGGGCCTATGCAAGGGTATGTTGGGAAAGTTATTATTTTATTGAACTAGGGTTAGGGTTACTGTAGCCGAGTTACTGTAGCGCGGCACTGTAGCCGAGGCACTGTTCATCCGGGGGCACTTTTGGAAGATGGGGGTTTATTTTGGCTAGGGTTTCATTAGGTTTTGCTTTAAATACTCTATGTAGCCTCATTCTAATCAGATTATGAAGTTTATGAAATTTGATGAATTTATTCATTGTGAGTTGAGTTTTACTCCTCTTGTTCTTAATTGAACTTTTGAACTTATCAAAGGTAAATCACAACCTTTGTGGCGTTCCTCCTTTGTAATCTGGGTTCTTGAGATGAGTTCTTCAACGGGTCTAGATTTTAATATAATCTATGTTCTTGAAATGAGTTCTCATCGGGTCTAGATTCTCCATCCATTGACTTGATTTTGGCTTTCTTGGGGTGTTTTCAAATTGATTGTGGGTTCAAGGGATTCCTTTCCCACGGGTTCATATCAGTGTGTGTCATGACCGCAAGCCGAGATGGGGTATTATCTAGGTGGAGCTCCTCTGGTCACTCGAGAGCATGTAAAACTGATTGACGTCTCCTGGGCTATCGCTGGGTGACAGCAGGCTCAGCCAAGATAGTAACGCTCTTGGTACAACTCCAGAGCCCCTTTGCTGGTGGGGGCTAGACGATGCCTGGTATTGTTACGCGCCGAGCACGGAGCTGGACATCACTAGTAACAAAGTCACATGCGCGGTCATTATTCATGGTGTGACGAAGGGAGCTAAGGTGTGCGGGTCATCCTGAGGAGAGACCATGGTGTACACAGTAATTAAATTGGTGTGGTTGGGTACATAGGGGTTTTTTGCATGAGTGGTTATAAGTATTGATATTTTTGGGAAGGTGGTAAAAATGAATATTTTTGGGGTTATTGCTTTAATAAGTGCTGAACATGTTTGCTTTTATAATGTCATGTTTGAATCTCTTGGTTGTTGTTTTGTTGATTTATTTGCTGAGATTGTGAAATCTCATTGTGATATTCCTACGTACGTTTCTGTTTCATGGAATCATAGACTTTGATATAGAGGAGGGATTTGAGCAAGAGCGGCTAACCCCACCTAAGGAGTGATGGCCCGAGGCTTTTTCGCTTTAATTTGTTATTGGACCTTTGTTTTCCATTCCTTTATTTTAGTCGGATGACTGTATTAACTTCTTGGAGGACCTATTCCAAGTTGTGTTGTTGTTAAAATTTCTGGTAATTAGTTTGACTACCTTATATTTTTTTAATATTTTTTTTCCGCTGCGATATTTATGATGTACACATTTTCATATTTGCACACACTTGCACAATACGATGGGGTGTATGATCCATGTGGTTATCATTCTGGTATCACGACTTCCACCAAATCACATGTGGGGGTTGAGGGTACCACAAGAATGCTCAATTAGATGATTCGAGGATCACCTGTTGTCCCTATATATAGGCGTGGAGAATATTGGATGAGTACCATAAATTAATCAACTTAGCACAATACTTAGCCATTATAAGGCTTATCCTTGATGTGTCAGAATTATGTAACTAGCATGTCATCCATACCTGTAATCCGATGGCTTATCCCTCTTAATAAATAGGGTGGCTAGGGCCATTTGGTCGAGACGACTCCGTTGAATAGTTATCCTTTATGGGTAATGGGCCTTGGGCCCTTAGTTCGTGTTAGACCAATATTAACTCCTCCATAATTGAATTTGAGTTTATCAAGTTTGAGTTAGAACTATTCGTAAATAGGTCGTAAGCTAATGGCATTGTTATTATTCAAGAAACACGTACATGGTACAAGACATTGAAGAAGTAAATTATGCGTCATGGTCATGGGGTCGAATTGAGTTTATTTCATAGGGGCACGATATAGAAGACTTGTGAAGAGACTGAGACATTTTAGACTCTTGCTAACACTCAAGATGGTACCTGTGATCGCATCGTTGTTGTGCTTAGCATCTCCAGGTGTCAGTGCAAACACTCGAGACTGATCCCATTCTAAGCTGATTTTTTCCCTGTGTCGTCTGTCGGGGACCTGGATGTGGGTTGGGTTTATTGTTGTCTTCTAATAGCAATGGGCATTCTCTGATGAAATGACCAGTCTTACCACATCAAAAACACACCCCCATTTCATTTTTTTATATAAGAGCCGGAAACCACCTATCCTTAGCGGCCCCGTCCCAATTTTATTAATCAACCTCACATATGGCGGAGGAAAACCGTGGTAACAAAACTGACACTCAGGATACAGACCATCCCTTGTATCTAAACCAATACCCAAAAACAAACTACAAAACCAACTAAAAGAACAAACCCATACTAGTAAAACGAAAACTGGAAAAAATAAAATAAAAAAACCTGCAAAACCCGCAAAAAACAATACCGATCCCCGAACCATGCAACAAGACTCATCTATCTCTTCCGCACGAAACGAAAAACCTCAACTCCGCACCGTACGAAACCCAGAAACAATTACAAGACTCATCTATCTCTTCCGCCTAACAGAAGGTAGACCCCATTTATCAACTCTAATCAACCCCCGAAACAGAGGAGAAACTTCCCCCATGCTCTGCCATACCACATCACCATCAGTTGCCCCCCTTTTAGCTAACCAATCCGCAGCCCCATTTCCTTCCCTATGAATGTGCATAAACCGTATATCCATATTAATGCTCAGCAATAGCAATTCCTCCCAATAGTCCTCCAAATACCAGCTTCCACAACGTTTATTATCTAACCATGCCAGAACCACTTTCGAATCCATTTCAACATCTACTGCAGTAAAGTTCAAATTCTTACAATGTTTGACCCCCTCCACTAGAGCTCTCAACTCTGCATAATTACTAGTACCATAACCAATGTTTTTTGAAAATGCTATCAACAGATTCCCATGTGTATCCCGGATCACACCGCCTGCCCCTGCCACACCTGGATTCCCAAGACTACTTCCATCCGTATTGAGCTTCACACGACCTGTCTCCGGCTTAGACCAAGCTATGTAATCATTTTTTTGATTTTTGATTGGAAGTTGCTGTAAATTAAAACAATTAAGAATGTAAAGGTCAATCTTATTAAATTTCTTAGGCTTTGAAAACCCTTGACAAATAATGCCCACCCACTGTTTGATAGATTGCCACACAGCTTGACCAGATTCAATTTTCCCTTCCATACGGGCTTTACATCTCCTTGTCCAAAGCCTCCACGAAATCACAGTGGGTAATATACCCAAAATGACTCCAGAATGCGTAGCATTAGAAGCTCTTCTAAACCAACTTAGACATGTTTCATACCAGGTCCTTCCAATAGGTAGCCCAAGCATAACTCCCATTTTCTTCCAGACTTCGGCAGCCTCTTCACCAGCAAATAAAACATGGTTTAAATCCTCATAATTTCCTTGAATACAACAGTTACATCTTGAGACTAAAGGAATACCAAGTCTTCGAATTTTATCATCCACGGCTAAAGCTCCATGCCAAGCCTTCCACATAAATACCGAAAATTTTTTTGGAAGAATGCTATTCCAAATCCACTTATTCCCCTCAAAATTCTGACCTCTAACACGAACACAATCCCAAGCTGATGTTGTTGAAAACTTTCCACTTTCACTAGGAGTCCAAATTAACAAATCACTGCCTTCTTTACAATTTGCAAAAACCTCTAATACCCTCTCTGCAACTTCAGACCCTACAAGCCTCTCTAACCTATCCATATCCCATCCTCTATCCAATATACAATCTTTTATCTTCAAAAGAGGTTGCTCACTTACCAAAACATTATCAGCAAGAGGCCCCTGATCCAACCATTTATCATACCAAAAAAAGACATTTCCTTCTCGAATTTTCCATTTAGATTTACTCAAAACTGTAGGAATGTTTCTAACAATCATCCGCCAAAAACTTGTCCCCTTTTTAGAGTCCAACAACATCAAAGGTTTATTCCCCACATATTTTGATCGAAAAAAATTTGTCCAAAGAGAATCTTCATGCATCAATTTCCAGGCAAGCTTTAAATGAAGAGCCTTTTGCATATCATCAAACGATCTAATACCTAAACCTCCTTCTTCTAATGGCATACAAATATTCCTCCAAGCAACCCATTTTTTCTTACCCTTTCCATCCTTTTCTCCCCAAAAGAAAGCACTCATTAACCGATTTAATGATGAAATAATTAACTTTGGAACTTGTAAAACTGCTAGTTGATGCAACGCCATACTAGCCAAAACATGTCTCAATAAAATCACTCGGCCCCCTGCTGAAAGTAGTTTCATTTTCCAACCACTAATTTTCCTTTTAACCTTGTTCTCCAACTCTTCCAAATCACTAATTTTCATTCTTCCCGACACAATAGGCACCCCCAAATATTTAAAAGGAAACTTACCTTCTGAAAATCCTGTCAATCGTTTAAGATTCCTTCTTCTAGCCATCGAAAGTTTTTTGGAAAAATACATAGCAGTTTTCTCTTTATTAATCAATTGACCAGACCACTTTTCATATGTATTAAAAATATTTAGAAGACACCGAATTGATCGACAACCACCATTAATGAAAATGACCACATCATCCGCATACATAAGATGAGATACTAAAATCGTACCTCTAGGTTGAGAAAAATGGCCAAAACTTTTTTCTTCCACCTTTTGTTTTATTAGACGAGACAGAACCTCCTGTAAAATAATAAACAAATAAGGCGACAAAGGATCACCTTGCCTCAATCCTCTACTACCTTTAAAAAAACCTTTTGTAGTACCATTCATTAAAATTGAGTACCAAGGCGTAGTAATACACTCTTTAATAAGACCACACACAGCAGAAGAAAACCCAAAAGATTGAAGTACCAGCAATAGAAAATCCCACTCAACACGATCATAAGCTTTAGCCATATCCAGCTTCAATACCACGTTACCCCCATGAATTTTTTTATTAATAGAATGGACCATTTCTTGTGTTAAACTAATGTTCTCAAAAATACTTCTTCCAGGAATAAACGCACCTTGCTCAACAGAAATAATTTTATGAAGCAAAACAGCCAAACGATTTACAATCACCTTAGGGCAAATTTTATAAAACACCGAACAAAGACTTATTGGTCTAAATTTATCAAACCCATTAGGCTTATCCATCTTAGGAATTAAGACCACAAAAGACGATGAGTAAAATCTCGACCATTTACCACCTCTAAAAAACTCTTCCACCGCTGCCATAATATCCATCTTAATAATATCCCAGACACTCTTAAAAAAACCGGAACCAAAACCATCCGGCCCTGGCGCACTATTAGAAGGAATGGAATCCAGAGCAGATTTCACTTCATTAATCGAAGGAATAGCCCCAAGAATCGCATTATCCTCCAAAGAAATAACACGCGAAATAATATGAGATAAATCCGGTAAACTATCATGACTATCAGATTGTAAAAAATTTGAAAAATAATTGACAGCACTTAAATGGATCTCCTCAGGAGATCCCAAATAAGTTCCATCTTGTAATCTCATGTCCGAGACTTTTTGTTTCCGTTTATAAGACAAAATCGCATGAAAGAAAGATGAATTTTGATCCCCCTCCGCCCGCCATTTAATTTTAGACAATTGAGCCAATCTAATTTCTTCCCTTCGACGCCAACTAGCTAACTCCATATTGGTACTAACAAGATCCTGTTCTATCGCCGGATTCCAATCTTGTTGTAAAGCAGATTCCAAATCCTCAATTTTATTTTCTAACCCTTGAATATGAGCTTCAGTTCTACCAAAAATACCCTTATTCCATTCACGTAAAGAACCTCTTAATTTTTTAAGCTTCAAAGCCAGCTTCAGAAGACCAAAACCACCCACCTCCTCTGTCCAAATCCTACCCACAAACTGCTGAAAATCTGGATGCTCTATCCACATCTGCTGAAACCGAAATGGAGAATGTCCATACTTAAAAAGATCGGACTGAAATTGAATAAACATAGGCGAATGATCAGAAGTTGATCTCGATAAATAACAATTATTCATACTTGGAAATTTAGTCAAGCAGCTGGCATTAACTAAACCTCTATCCAATTTTGCCCATCTACGAGCTAACCCTCTTTGGCCATTACACCAAGAAAATCTTCTACCCGACGACTTCATATCTATTAAACCACAATTATCAATCCAATTATTAAAATCCTCCATAGCCCTTCTCGGACGAGATCTACCACCTCTACGCTCCGAGTCTTCCCTTATAATATTAAAATCCCCTACCACAATACAAGGTTCATTACCTATTAATTGACCATTGAGAGACTCCCACAATTCTCTCCTCTCACCCAAATTACATTTTGCATAAACAAAACAACAAATAACTGCATTATTTCCCACTCCAACTCGAATTAAAATATATTCTTCTTTGCTAATAATCGGCTGAACTGAAATATCATCATGCCAAAACACCCAAATCTTACCAGACTCCCCATCATTTATAATAAACTTATCCATATGAAGAAACCGAGCGACCTCCTGCGCCTTAGCCGATGAAGCAAAAGGTTCCATTAACGCAACAATTTTCGGATTTAATTTCCTAACCAAACTTTTTAAACGACCTCTAGAAGTACCAAATCCTCTAATATTCCATGATAAAATAGGACCAATCATAAAGAAAATTTATTTGGCCGAGAACTTACCCGATTCGAACTTCGAACTTTTTGAAATATTTTCCTCGTTCCTTTTCGCTTTACATTCGCTCCCTCATTATCCGAAGCATAGTCTTTTTGTTTCGAAAAATGTTCCACGTTAAGCTCCGTATCTGGTTCAGAAACTGTATCCTCCATACAATCAGTATTCTCCTCAGGTATTTTCCGTAGCTCCGAATCAGAAACTATCGGCTCTAATGCCTTTTCAAAGATCAAATTACTATCCAAATTTTCTGTATCAACAACCCCAGCAAACCTCTCTGCCATCGACCCCTCCCCTGCCAGCTTTACCAATTCATTCATTTTTATTCCCTCTGTTTCTTCATCTACTATCTCCTCTACATGGTAATCCTTACCAGATAATTCATTTTCTTCACTCAACCTAACATCCATTTCTTGACCCTTCAACTTATCCATAGCTTCCCCCTCCTTTTCACCCATTTCTTGATCACCATAATCCCGAGACTGATCCTGCGACAAAATTATTTTATCTGCATCCCCTTGATCCATTCCTGCTTCCATCATCACCACTCCCTTACCTTTATCCAACTCAACATTATTTTCCACTTGAGTCTCTGTTTTTTTTCCTTCCGAATCTTTTACATTCTTTCGTATCCAAATCTTTTCTCCATCACTCCGATTATGCAATTTACAAGTACGAGCATTGTGCCCCTGAATTTTACAAAGATTACAAAATGCTGGAAGCGTCTCATAGATGATTTCTTGCTTGCGGCCCGATCCAGGCATCCCAATCCAAAAATAAGAAATTGGTTCTTTTGATGCATCCATCTCCAAACATAAACGAGCTCCATCCGTGCTAGTGGCACATTTGGTTGTATTATCTCTTCTAATGAACTTACCAATCGGAGCAGTTAAAATCTTTAGAAAAGATTCATGATAGAAATTTGGAGGAAGCCCCGGCAGCACAATCCAAACTGGGACCAAAGACGGTTCCTCATCTTCATTAAACTCTGGAGTCCAGTGAAAAACACGATACTGATTCCCATTTATTTCACAAGATTCACGAGATATTGCTTTGATGAAATCTTGCTCATTAGTCATTCGAATGAAAACATTTCTTGATCTCCGCATAGCTGTAACCATCGGCATGCAAGATAATCCCCAGCGGAGATGTATAAACGATCGGATCACATCCAATGAAGGTCTCTGTCTTATAAACTTCAGCTCAATAGAGAACCGAAAAGGTTCCACAGATCGAGCGATTTCCTCCTTGGAGAACTGAAAACACATTTCTCCATCCACGTACTTTGGCCCACGATGAGGCACCAATAATTCTGGAAGTGGTTGCGGAACCACAGATACCAGATCAACAAAGGAACGTCGACCAGAATCCTTGGCCGCCATGGCCCCCTTCGGGAGACCACGAAGCCTATCTCTCGTCAACTGCTCAAATCTTGAAGCAATCTTGGTTCAAGATTGTAGTGGGCAATACTTATAGGGGTTATTCGGCTGTTTTCCCTACATCTGTCTCTGACTTGAGATGTTCCCTTTGTTTCTCTTCTTCTATGGCCCTTGATCCATACTAGGGGATCCTTGTGGAGTAGCTCTCTTTTCTTGCAACTCAGCACCTCTTTTAAGATTTTGTTCAACCAACATTG
The DNA here is from genome assembly GCF_001411555.2 of Juglans regia. NCBI lineage: Eukaryota > Viridiplantae > Streptophyta > Magnoliopsida > Fagales > Juglandaceae > Juglans > Juglans regia. Next base: position 20,901,237 of record NC_049904.1, read on the forward strand.
CCTTATGCACTAACTTTGAAAAACTCTGAATCTATAGGACCATCACTCGTTCAAATATCCTGTGATTCAAACCCTCCTTAAGCTTCTTGGCCTTCTTCTCCTCATTAGGAATTAGGTATGAGGCGAAGCATGATAATTCCTGAAATATTGCAACATATTGGCGCACAATCATGGTCCCTTACACCTAGGATCGTTTTACTTTTCCTTTCAATGCTTCCATAAACGTAAACATTCACAAACCAAGGGAGAGGCATCCCCAAGCCTCGAAGGAGAAGATCTTGAGCTGAGAAGGTGAGGCATCCCCAAGCCTCGACCTGCCCAGCGCCAACTCGTCAATAAGAAGACCTACAAAAGTAACGAAGCCAAGCAACAATAGCAGAACTGTAAACGGCGACGTCTAGCTCGAGCAACGTTACGCTAAAGGTAGAGCGTGTGGTGAGTTGAGCTAACAAAACTGTAAGCCTCTCAGCTGGAAAATAGCCTCTTCTCTTCTCTTCTCTACACAACAAACTCAAAAAAGCTCATCTTTTTTGCTTCTCTCTCGGCTCAGGAGCTCAGATCTGGCTCTGATTTTGGAAAGGAGGGTGACTATACTAATGGTAGACAACTGCTAAGGAATTTAATTTATGGTGGTTTTTGCAAGATGATTTTGGTAGGAAGAGGTGATGGCAAAAATTAATGAAAGCATTCTCTGCATGCAGTATATGTAGGCTATTTTCCATTTTTGCATTTCCCTCTTCTCCTCTACTTTGCATAGCAAACCCAAAACCTTTTATTCACCATTTTCTATTTCGTTGCATTTTCCTTTTTGTGAGTTTCTTCTTTTTGTTCAAACTTGCCGATGTCGTGCGCCAGTTATTAGAAAAATAGGGAATCCGGTGCTCAATATCGGGCAAGACGACTTGGATGAGTTCGTCGAACTCGATGGTGTCGTTGCCGTTGGCGTCCATGTTGGCCAGAAGGACATGGAGTGGTCATCGGAGAGCTTGAGGTTGAGTGAACGAAGAAGGCTGAGTGGGCGGCTATTGGCTAGGGTTTGAAGAATCAATATGCTTTTATACTCTCAGATAGGTTGACACCAATTAACAAACCCATTATTTAGTCAGGTTGGAGACCCACTCAAGTAATACCCGATAAAAGTCGGGTCATTTCGGGTCAGCCTAATCGGGTCCAGCAGGTGCTTGGGTCACATGTACACCCCTACCTACACCAAACACCAAACTAGTAAACTCTCAAACTTTAGCTTCCCTGTCCGCTTTAAGGAAGAAATGGTCGAAGAAATTCTGCTTAACGTGAGGCCAGCTAGCTACTCCTTCCCCCTTCAACTTCCTTAATGGCTTTATCCGAATTCCACCACCTCTTAGCATCCCCGTCAATTTAAAGGCTGTGAATTGTACTTTCTATTGATCCGTGCACTCCAAAACACTAAATATCTCTTCCATGTCTTGAATTCAATCCTCTGCTGTGTTTGAATCTCGTCTTCCATCAAATGTGGGAGGATGGGTATGATTAAATTGCTCGAATGTGCAGCCTCGCTCATTGATGGTTTCATTCAAATCCTTAGGATTTCAAACTCGACGACGAGGTGCTATCCTAGGAGTTTAAACTTGGTTAAATGTTCTAATGAAAGAAAACAAAAAATATGTATAAACAAAAATATATATACCAGATAAATATTTAAAAAAATTTCAAGATTTTTCTTGTTTTACCCATTCTTAACCATATCTTAATCAACTCGTAAAACCCTTCTTACCATCTATAGTCGTAAACTTAACATTGCTTTAACTTACGTCCATCTTTAGAATCTAAACCTCATATGTCATGACTTCAATCTTAACATCTGCCGAATCTAAAACCTCAAATTTCATAAAACACAATCCTTAATACCTACAGAATCTAAGATCTCAAATATCAGAAGGATTTTCTCTTCCATCCGTAGATTTCTAAACATCAAATATAAAATTATTTCCTAAAGCCTGTCGAAATCCAAAACTTCATATCCTAATGTCTACATAACCTCAAATCTGGCTTTCAATTAAGCTTATGTACACCTTCAAAATTTAGACTTCAAATCTTATAAAGATTATTTCCTATGGTTCACCAAATAAGCCAACCGGAACTAAAATCCCAAAGGTCATGAAAATCATTTCTTAAAATTTACAAAATTTTAAACCTCAAATCTCCAAAACTCAACCAAGAAAGTTTGCAAAATCTCAAACCTCAAATTTCATCAAACTCCTTATTATGGTATGTAGAATCTCAAACCTATCTCTGATACCAACAATAACTTTCCATCCCCAAAGGTCCAGAGAATTAGCTCTTGTAACTTAAAATCATCTCTCATAGCGTATTTATATACTCCAAATTCCTTATAAAATATAAACTTATTTATTCAAAACCAAAAATGTATGTTCCTCCATCAAGACACCATATAAATACCTCAATAAAATAAATTAAAAACTCCACAAAGACTCAGAAATATCCATGACTCAAAGTACCAAAATAACATAAAATCATAAACCCACTAAATAAGACTCTCCAATAAATACTTGTACCCCTTGGGCACTTATTTTTCTACGATCATCAAACCTTGCTAACACGTTCTACTCCTGACTTCCAACTGAGGCTTCAAAATGATCTAAAAAATATTGTAAAGATAAAGGGTGAGTTATCAACAACTCAGTAAACAGATAACATATACTAGTATGTAAATATGAGTATTTACAGAATTCAGAATGCAGAACAAAATATTTACTTTCAACATGCAGAATCAGAATATTTGTTTTTAGAATGCAGAATCAAAACAAGCTATCAAAAATATTAGAGCGAAAACTTTCAGAAACATTCTTATTCAAAAATAAAATCTTATGGCATATCATAATCTGAGACGTCATATTCATATCATATTAGAACATCACATCGGGATAGAGACCATGTTTAATCCCCCTGGTAGGGTTATAAACACTCATTTTACCCGTGGCGGGGTCATATACCACTATTATCACTCGTGGTCCGACCATATACCACTATTATCACCTATGCTAGGGCCGTATACCACTACAATCACCTGTGGCAGTGCCATATCACCCGTGGCGAGGCCTTAACTGAACAAAATCGAAAACAGAATCAGAAAGTGATGCCAAAGGTTTTCAGATGCCACTTCATATCATAATAGAGTGCGGAAACAAACTCAGGTCATTTCACATATTCAAAAACAGATTCAGAACCTCTTCGAATCACATGCACAAATTTTCATAAAATTTCATATTCTCTCTTTCTGCATAGTCCAGATTCAAAATGCTAAAAATAAGCTCATGTCTACACCAATCATGACGAAAGTACTTGTCTCTTTCATATAGATTTCATGCATAATGCCGAACAAATAACTGAGGTTGTCTCAAAATTTCTTTTCATAACAAAACTTGCATATTTTTTGAAAATCGACCTCAGTTCATCTTATTTTATTCAAATTCTAACATAGAAACCCCACTTACCTGACCTTTTTAACTTTTCTGAATTTTTTCACAATAGTACCGAATGAATATCACTCATCACCTATAAAATACACACCTAACTTAAATCTCTTATTACAAACATAATTTGATATTCAAGCCTAAAATACTCAGATAACCTATTTTTCTGGAAAATATCTTAAAATTCTCGTAACCCTAAAATTAACATCACTTCTTAAATAAATCGATATCCACTTAATGTCTCCAACTAATACATTAAAATCTAAATTATTTCTATAAAATAACATGTATGGCTACATATGTACTACATTAAAACTAAGCTATGCAAAATACATCTTCACTTAATATTCACTTAACATAAATCCAACTCAATCACAAGTCTATTTAAAACCAAGCCTAACTTAAAATACATGTCTAAATTTTAAAAAGTCAAGCCCAACCCTTATTCTGCCAAGGCTTTCCTATTTGGGCAAAAATGTAAATAATATTTAAAATGGTTTGAGGTGCTTTATGGATAATCAATGACCAAAGGGCTTAATGGCATTTTCGTAAATACTAGGGAGGTCATGGTCATCAGGTTTAAAGCTGGCTAACAGTTATTTTTCAAAGTGTCCACGACAATTACTTGTTTTTGGAGTAATTGGAAAAACAAAACAGAACAGAGAAAAAAAAAAGAAACCAAAGGAGAAAAACTAAAGTCGGGATGAAGAGCTTACCTAGAGACAGATGCGGCGGAGACTTGGGTAGAGAAAGGTGGCTGAACGCTCTGTTAGACAGAGAGAGAGAGGGAGTGCAGCGTGAGGGAGAGAGACAGAGAGTGATGGTTGGGGAATTCAGCGTGGGCTTACAGAGAGGGAAGGAGGCATGCAGGGGGCACTCTGGAGAAGCTAGGCGGCTAGGTGAATATGCCGGTGAGCTGGACTTCACCGTGTCGTGGCTGGCAGCACCTAACGGAATCGAGAGCTAGGAGAATGGGCTACTCTATTTCGATATGGTGAAAACAGAGCCTTCGGCATGATGACCAACGGTGGCTCCACTTGTGGATTTATGGCTGGGTTATGGTGGTGGTATTGGAAGAGAAAAACTGATATTCTATTCTAGAGGGAAGAGAGGAGAGACTATTTCTGAAATTTCTCTAAGTCAATTACTTCTCAAGTGGCTTGCTTTGTGCCAATGCATACATGGGTATTTATAGGCTTGTAGATTCACCTAGCATTTACTCTAATACATGAACTTCCCTAGTACACAAATACCCAAGTACATGAATACCCCAAATACATGAATCTCCAAATACATAAATTACTTCTTCCAAGATGAACCTAGACTCTAGTTCATGAATATACTAAAAAACAATTTTATTTAAGTTTATTATTCAACACCCATCTTTAAACTTAATTATTGGTAACTTCGAGTAACATCCGCAACTTGTTAAAAGTATCATACTTGATAGGCTTCGTAAAAATATCTGCAACTTGATCATGGGTCTTCACAAATTTGACTTGTACTTCATTCTTGACAATGCATTCTCGAAGAAAATGAAATCTTGTATCAATATGCTTGCTTTTATCATGAAAGACCGGATTTTTCGCCAATGCAAGTGCCGACTTGTTATCAACAAAAATATCCGTGGCTTCCTCTTGTGGCATGAGTAGTTCCTTCAATAACCTTCTCAGCCAAATTGCATGACAAACACAAGATATCGTAGCAACATATTCAGCTTCACATGTGGAGAGCGTTACAATTGGTTGCTTCTTAGAACTCCAAGTAAATGCCGTATTTCCAAAATAAAACACAAAACCGGTAGTGCTCTTCCGGTCATCCAAGTCTTTGGCCCATTCACTATCACTATACCCCACAAGCTTAAATTTATTAGAAAATGAATAAAAAAGTCCGTAATCAATAGTACATTTTAGATAACGTAGAATCCTCTTAGCCGCTTTGAAATGCATTGTGCTTGGTGACTCCATATATCGGCTAACAAGTCCAACTCCATAAAGTATATCGGGTCTTGTAAGTCAAGTATCTCAAACTTCCAACAAGACTCTTGAATATTGTGGGGTCTACCTTCTCTCATTCTTCATGCTTGGACAATTTCGCTCCACATTCAACTAGGGTGCTCACGGATTGACTATCTTCCATCTTAAATCTTTTGAGAATTTCCTTTGCAAAACCTTCTTGAGAGATAAAAATTCTATCTTCCATTTGTTTGATCTCAATGCCAAGATAATAAGACATAAGACCAATATCGATCATTTCAAATTCTCTCGTCATAGCTTTCTTAAATTCTCCAAACATGCTTGAATTGCTTCCAGTAAAAATTAAATCATCAACATATATGCAAACAAGCAAAATGTCTCTATTTTCATGCACCTTAGCATAGAGTGCATATTCATGCGGGCACTTGGTGAATCCATTCTCCTGAAAATATTTGTCAATTCGACTATTCCATGCCCTTGGCGCTTGTTTTAAGCCGTACAAGGCTTTATTTAACTTCAACACTTTGTCTTCTTGCCCTTTGACCACATAACCCATAGGTTGCTCTACATAAACTTCTTCCTTTAGGATTCCATTCAGAAAAGCCGATTTGACATCCATTTGATAAATCCTCCACTTCTTTTGAGCTGCAAGAGAAATAATCATCCGGATCGTCTCTAATCGTGCAACAGGGGCAAAGACTTCTCCATAATCAATATCAGGACGTTGGCTATATCCCTTGGCCACCAATCTTGCCTTGAGTCTTTCTACTTCTCCATTTGCATTCTTCTTTACTTTGAAAACCCACTTCACACCAATGGGCTTTTGTCCCTTTAGTAAAGTCATCAATTCCCATGTATCATTCTTCTTGATTCATTTGATCTCCTTATACATGGCAATTCTCCACCTTTTCTCTTGTACCACTTCTTCAAAACTTATTGGTTCACAATCGGCAAAGTGACAAAAAATAGTTACATCATCACTTAAATTCTCCGTTACCTCATAAAGATCTTGGAGACTTCTCATTCGGGATTGCCTTTCACTAGAACTTCCTTCATAAGAAGATGATGAAGGAGTACTAGGAATTATTGGTGATTGAGGAGGTGTCATGAGTTCTCATACATCATTTCCTTGAACTTCATCTTCAGGGAAGGGAAAGAAATCATATCTTTCATTTTCTTGATCACTCCAATCCCACGAACCTTCTCATCAAATGTCACATCTCTACTAATGACCATCTTCTTAGTGCTTGGATTATAAAGCTTGTAGCCTTTGGATCATTGATCATAGCCGATGAAAATGTGCTTCTTGCTTTTATCATCAAGCTTGGATCTTTCTTGATTGGGCACATGCACATAGCCAATACTTCCAAAAACTCTCAAATGGAAAACACTAGTCTTCCTTCCACTCCATGCTTCCTAGGGAGTTGAGTTCTCTACACTTCTTGTAGGGCAACGGTTTGATAAGTAAACAGCACAATCAACCGCTTCCGTCCAAAACTCTTTAGGCATCATCTTCGTCTTCAACATGCTTCGAGCCATATTGAGAATCATTCTATTATTTCTTTCAACCACCCCATTTTGTTGATGTGATCTCGGAACCGTCAAAGTCCGACGAATCTCATGTGCTTCACAAAACTCATTAAATTCATTAGATGTAAACTCACCCCCTCTATCTGATCTCAAAACCTTAATTTCATAGCCACTTTGTTTCTCAACAAGTGCTTTGAATTTTTTGAAAACACCAAACACTTCAGATTTTTCTTTCAAAAAATATACCCATTTTTTTCTACTAAAGTCATCAATAAAGAGGAGGAAGTATCGATTTTTACCAAATGAAGAAGGCTTGATCGGTCCACAAAAATCGGTATGAACAAGTTGGAGCAGCTCACTTGCTCTTGTAAATGATTCTTTTGGAAAGCTCTTCCGGAATTGTTTGCCAACAAGACACCCTTCGCAAAGTTGATCAGATTGATCAATAGGAGGCAAGCCTTTCACCATCTCCTTTTGAGCCAACAACTTCAATCCACCAAAATTCACTTGCCCAAGCCTCAAATGCCAAAGCCAGGACGTATCTTTCACACAAGTTTTGAGGCACTTAGCCACATTAGTTTGAATATCAAGCAAAAACATCCTGTTGCTTGTCATAGACACTTTAGCAATCAAATTCTTCTTTTCATCTCTTAGAAAAAGATTACGATTTTTCATTTCAATCTCATAGTCCTTTTCCAAGAGTTGCCCCAAACTCAAAATGTTGCTTTTCATACTTGGAACATAATAAACATTTGACATAAATTGATGGCTCCCATTTTTTAACCGAATTAGAATCGTACCTTTCCCTTTGATGGGAACTTTTGACATATCTCCAAAAGTGACATTCCAGCTAACCGATTCGTCAAGCTCCACGAACTTGCTTTTGTCTCCACACATATGATTGCTTGCAGCATTATCAAGATACCACAAATTCGATTTGCTAGTTTCTTCTCCTTTGTAGGCTAGAAGCAAAGTGGGCTCCGCTTCCTCGTTTTCAACGTGATTCGCCTTCTCTTTAGCATTGGTAGGAGAACTCTAGCATTCTGAAGCATAATGGCCATACTTTTGACAATTGTAGCATTTGATTTTGGACTTATCATATTGTCTCCCATTCTGCCTTGAGTAATTTCCTCTTCCACGACTTCTTGAGGATTGACCTCTCTCTTCATGGTTGGCGTTTTGATTGCTTTGTCCGCCTCTTCCTCGTCCTCATCCTATTCTTCCTCTTCCTTGTCCATGTCCGTGTCCTCTTCCTCATTGACTTCTATCATGCTCTCCTTCCTTCTCTTTTATAGAGAGCTTTGTGGCAAGAACCTGCTCAATAGGTTCTTCCTTCTTCTTCTTGAGTCTCTCTTCATGGGCTTGAAGAGATCCCATGAGTTGATCAACCGTCATCGTCTCCAAGTCTTTTGACTCTTCGATAGCCACCACAATATAATCGAACTTTGAATGCAACGAGCGAAGAATCTTCCCAACCACCCGGACATTCTCTAGCTTTTCTCCATATCTCCTCATTTGATTCACAATGGCCAACAATTTTGAAAAATAATTTGCAATCGTCTCAGATTCTTGCATACGAAGGACTTCGAACTCACCACGTAGCATTTGAAGCCGCACCTTCTTCACTTTATCAACTCCTTGATTGGAGTTTTGTAAGATCTCCCATGCTTGCTTGGAAGTTGTGGGATTGGCCACTTTCTCGGACATTGCTTCATCCAAACATGGATGGATGAGCATGTGAGCTTGTTGGTCCTTCTTTCGCAACTTTTGCAGAGCCTCCTTTTGATTAGAACTCAACGAAGCTTCATCTCTAGGCTCCTCATAGCCTTTCTCTATGATCTCCCATGCATCTTGAGATCCAAGCAAAGCCCTCATTCGAATGCACCAACTCTCATAATTCTCCTTTGTCAAATGCGGAAATTGAAACGAAAACGTCGAGTTGGCCATCTTCAGGATCTAGGAAAGACTTGCTCTGATACCAGTTTGTTGGAAGAGAAAAACTGATATTCTATTCTAGAGGGAAGAGAGGAGAGACTATTTCTGAAATTTCTCTAAGTCAATTACTTCTCAAGTGGCTTGCTTTGTGCCAATGCATACATGGGTATTTATAGGCTTGTAGATTCACCTAGCATTTACTCTAATACATGAACTTCCCTAGTACACAAATACCCAAGTACATGAATACCCCAAATACATGAATCTCCAAATACATGAATCTCCAAATACATAAATTACTTCTTCCAAGATGAACCTAGACTCTAGTTCATGAATATACTAAAAACAACTTTATCTAAGTTTATTATTCAACAGGTGGCACCACGAGTGGTTGAGGGGCAGGGTGGGCAGTGAGGTTTGGTGGTCACTGCCAAGCGGCCGAGGGTTGGCGGTTGGAACTGAAGGAACTGACTTTCAGCATTGGGGTTTCAACAACTGCTTGATGGTTTAGTTCCGTGGGGGAAAAAGGGCAGCAATTATGTAGTGTAGCGGAGGCTTACCACGGCGTGGAGGAGCCGTGAAACGTGGGTTGCTATGGTGCACTGTTGTTGTGCTGGACGTGGAAGATGGTGCTTAGTGGCTAGTGGTGAAGAAACTCACGAAAGAAAGGAAGGAAACCTAGTTGCTTGGTGGGATGGACAACAGTGGCTCACAGTGGGGCTTGGGCAGCGTTTGGCGTCAACTACGTGGAGGAGTTGCTTCACTGAAACTCAGGCTACAACAACCCAAAGCTTGGTCCACACTCACCATGCAGGTTACGTATGTATATATATAGGTGATGGGGAAAAACTCTAGAGAAGGATAAGGGAGAAACGTGCATTAGTGCATGAGTGTGGAGTCGTGCGTGGTGGGGAGTTTGTATAGAAATTAGACATAGGGTCTGTTTAGAGCAACCGAGTCTGATTCTTAAAACAAGGTTGGGTCCATTAAAGCAGTCCACATAATCAACTATTAAAATAGTCCAACTAACTCTGTAAATGTTTCAAGCCAATTCCCGAATAAATAGATCTCACTTGGTCCATAAAAAGAACTTTAACCTAATTAACATGCTCAACAAAACTCATACTTTGGAAAAAATAAAAATAAAAATTTTGACCCATAATCTATTCCCAAATTGCTCACTAAATTCCAAGTGGGCTTTTCGTACATGTTAATCTAAAAAAAAAAAAAATTGGTTGCAAGTTTTGTGCTGGACTCGGGTGTTACAATATAGGGTCAATGTCAATACAATATCTAGGTCATCGAAAAGATGAGAAGAAAGAAATCAATACAAAGTGTTTCTCTTACTGAAGTCTCTACATTTGTTAAAGGCATCATAAAACAAGTACTTTGAAAATATGCCTGTAGTTATCCGGTGTTTTAGGCAGTTGGATCTTTATGCATGAATCTCGTGTAGGCATAAATAAGACGAAACTCACATTGTTTTGGGTCTCCTATAGATGTTTTTATTTTTGCCAACCCAGAAGGTATAAATCTATATTTTTTCTTGTAATTTTTGTTGAGTCACCCATAAGTGTTTGGGTTCTACATGTTATTGTAGTGGAAAAGTTGTGACACACCCAAATTTTGCTTGTAATCGAACGGACATTTGAAGCGTCGAGACATGCAACACAAGGTTACCTGCCCTCGTTCATGACATATAAGATGCAATGTTCCTAACATACATCTAGCATTATGCAATATTCATAGCGAATAATTTTTTTTTCTTTAACAATACTATGCACCAAACTGAAATATCCCAAATACTTAAAACATACTTCATACATAATGACATTCTAAACAACTGAGATCACAATACTAGTCCAAAATGGTTGTGATCAAAAGAATGCTGGAAATTGAACTTCACAAATACAAGAAGTAATCTGAGGTATGTTGTGGAATACTATGCAAAGCACACACACTAACGATGGCAAATAAAGTAAAAGCAACACAATCAAGAACACGACACAGTATTTACGTGGTTCGGCAAATTGCCTACGTCCACAGGAGCTGTAGAAATCTTATTAACCAGAGGAGATTACAATCACTCAGTCTCAACTCACACTCTATAGGGCTTTTTGCTCTCTCACACAATATGCACTCACAAGATAATTGTTCTCTCTCAAAATATGTTTCTAGCCGTCCAACACAAGTCTAATATGACATATATATTAGAGCGGAATGTCGAGCGCTAATCGAGCGAACAGCCAAATGAACATTGGCTCGAGCGGAGTGTCAAGCGAACACTAGGGTTTGTGTCTAGCTCGAGCGGAGTGTCGAGCAATACTCGAGCGAACTCTCTCTGACTTGACTTCGCTCGGGCGGTATGTCGAGCGATGTCGAGCGAACCTTGGCTCAAGCCAACAGTCGAGCCAACAGTCGAGCCAACTTCAGAAACACATTTTTCAGCTCCAAACCAGTCTCCACATATACCCCAACAATCTCCCACTTGGAGACTGGGTCTCCACATGCCAGCCACTGTTTCCAGCCAAGCCCTATCATCTCTGCAGCTCACAGCTCCCGTCTTCAAGCTAGAAGACGCACTGAAGTCAAGCCTGACTTTAGTCTTCCACATACATCACCCTTAGTTAGCACATCCACAGGGCGATTCACAACTCCCACTGCACCAGGACTATTCGGTCTCGAACCGATCTTGGCAACCTTAGCCAACTTTCCCAAGCTTTCATGAGGAACGACAAAGCTGACTCTCTTTGGCTTTCTCACATGTTTTGCACGATCAAGCTTGCCTTTTTGTACTCTTGTATTTCCCTGCACATATTGGATCCTGATGTCAAATACAAAGAATTAGATCTCTTACCATGCACTAGGACCAGCGCACCCTCAGTGATCTTCCAAGCTCCTCCAGAGAACGCTACTGCAAAATCGTTGTCATCAAGGTGTCCCACAGAGATCAGGTTTTTCTTCAGATTTGGAACATGTCTGACTTGCTGTAAAGTCCACAAGCTCCTGTTTGGAAGTGTGATATGCACATCACCTACTCCCACTACATCCAATGCCTCTCCATCAGGCGCATACATCTTCCCAAAATCACCAGCAACATAATTCTGCATGATTTCTCGATGTGAAGTGCTATGGAACGAAGACCCTGAATCCAACACCCAATCATCAATCGGACTGTGCACTACAAGAAGTAAGGCATCATGAATTTCTTCTACCACTACGTTCACAACATCATCCTCAGAACTTTCTTGATTCCTGCAATTTCTTTTTATGTGGCCCAACTTGCCACAACTCCAGCATGTGATCTGCTGCCCAAATCTCATCTTGCTATTTCCCCTGCTCTTAGAACTTGATCTGCCATGTCCTCTACCTCTATTGTCAACAATCAGGGCAGATCCTAAACCCGAAGACTCACCCATGTCTCTCCTACGTACCTCTTCAGCAAGCACCCATGTCACGTATGTCAACGTAGTTCAGTTTTGCTTTGCCGACTGAACTACTCACAGCCATCCTCATGGCCTCCCAACTATTTGGCAACGATGCCAACAGAATCAACGCTCTGATCTCATCATCAAACTCAATCTCTACAGAGGATAGTTGATTTGTGATCGTATTGAATTCATTCAAGTGTTGGGCTACAGACATACCTTCAGATTGAACAATTTCTTCATCAAGTGCACCTTATTGTTCGCAGACGACTTTTCATACATGCCTGACAAAGTCGTCATGAGATCCACTGTGGTTCTCTCCTTACTGACATTGTGTGCCACTGTTCTAGACAAAGTCAGCCGAACAAGACCTAGAACCTGTCGATCTAACAGGGTCCACTTAGCATCAGCCATGCTGTCCGGCTTCTTTCCCAACAATGGAAGGTGGAGCCTTTTCCCATAGAGATAATCCTCAATCTACATCTTCCAGTACCCAAAATCAGTACCGTCGAACTTCTCGATCCCGGGTGCATTCACTTTATCTCCAGCCATCATTCTCCTTCAGATCCACCTGGCTCTAATACTAGTTGTTGTGAAATACTATGCAAAGCACACACACCAACGATGGTAAATAAAGTAAAAGCAACACAATCAAGAACACGACACAGTATTTACGTGGTTCGGCAAATTGCCTACGTCCACAGGAGCTGCAGAAATCTTATTAACCAGAGGAGATTACAATCACTCAGTCTCAACTCACACTCTCTAGGGCTTTTTGCTCTCTCACACAATATGCACTCACAAGACAATTTTTCTGTCTCAAAATATGCTTCTAGCCATCCAACACAAGTCTAATATGACATATATATAGTGAGTGGCACTGGAAACCCTAATTGGGAAAAACTGCGTACTTAGCTCGAGCGGACTGTCGAGCGCTAATCGAGCGAACATCCAAATGAACATTGGCTCGAGCGGAGTGTCAAGCGAACACTAGGGTTTGTGTCTAGCTCGAGCGATACTCGAGCAAACTTTGGCTCGAGCCAACAGTAGAGCCAACTTCAGCAAACACATTTTTCAGCTCCAAACCAGTCTCCACATATACCCCAACAAGGTAACTATTGCACTATCACCTACGTCTCACTTTCACTTAGTCGACCGTTTCTAGTTGGTCGATTCTCGATTCTCCTTCAGATCCTATAAAAAGATCTACCATTTGGGGGTTATGGTAGTTGGAAATACCACAGTAAGATTTGGTTACAAATCTCAGCAAGTTAACAGGAAACTTCCATACAAGTTAATGATACATGCATGGCAATAAAGGCATGAATGCGCAATCAAAGTCAATAGTAAACATAACATATCCTGGCATAACATGGCATGAAATAATAAGCATAACGTAACTTGACATAACATGGCATGAGCTGACATAACTTGAACTGAAACTGAAACTTAGCTTGACGTGACATAAACTTGACACTTGACATAAACGTTATCATGACATAACATGAACATGAACATAACCTGACATGAACGTGAACTTGAAACATCATATGAACTTGAAACAAAGTATGAACGTGAGCATACATAACATGAACTTGAAATATATTCTTATCTCATGAGGTCACCATGATAGAGTAGTCTTATCTCATGGGGTTACCATGATTTCTTAATCTTATCTCATGGGATTACCATGATTGTATAAACGTAAACGTGAACATAATATAACGTGAAACATGACTTGAACATGAAATACATGAACTTGGAATCTTATTCAATAGACTTAATTAATAAAGTGACCATACGATTGCTACACAGGTCCCCTTGAGCCGTGTGTCCCTGCCGATTACATCATCACAACACAGGTGTCTATACCAGCTGTGAGTGCGTTAATACGTACTCCACAGTTGTTGTGGCCCCACGTATTCTACGTGTCACAATTGTTGTGTCTCACGTAGTGTATGCTCCACAGTTGTTGTGGCTCCACGACTTATTTGTTTGTTTATGCCGCACTTGTTGTAGACGCACATAACAAAATGTGTGGCTCCATCAGCATTAGTGCCTGGCGCACTCCGATGACCAACTAGTTAGGCCCCATTCGCAACCTGTTGACTGTATTTTGCCAACCCAGGGAATTTCACACCTATTTAGACACTCCAACGTGAACAAAGGAGTTCCACTAGGATATTACCCAATCCTAGCACTTAAGGTCGTGATTGATATGAATAACTTAACTGGCATACATGACATTTCATAACGTGACGTAACATGAACATAACATAAAAGACAGAAGTCCTGACGTAGCGTAACATGACATAAACGTAAGACGACATACATGACATACTTTGAAACATAAGTGTAACAGACAATATTTCATAACATGACATACATGTAACAGACAATATTCCGTAAAATGGCATAACATGTAACAGACAATATTTTGTAACATGGCATAACATGTGACAGTAAATATTACGTGACATGAAATACATGTAACAGATGACATACTTAACATGACATACTTGCAATGTATAGCAATATGTGACAGAATATCTTGTGTAAGAGATGAATAATTCATGACAGAATAAATTATGTGTAACAGATAAATATGTAATGACTTGACATGGCACATATGATAACATGCATACATACACTTTAGTTCCCTTACTTATTACTCATACACATTAAACTGATAGTAAGTTAAAACCTAACTTACCTCGATTTTCGTGCTTATAGACAAAATTCAAGTGCGATCACGAGAAAATGAAAGTATTAATTTTTAAAAATTAGAACTTAATCACTAACAATTAGGAATACGGAAAAATATCAAATTAGAGTAAAATTACCATTTTACCCTTTACAAGTGGAAAAATGACCATTTTACCCTTAACTTCAGGATTTTGCATCCTAACTCCAAAAATCACCAAAATCTACATACCTTATGTAAATTTTGTCCTAAGCTCAAATATCAATTCAAAAAAAATTTAAAACTAAACACAACCATTAAAACTCTATAGGGCCAAAACTTACAAAGGTTATTTCTTTTGAGTTTTGTTGTAATTCTTTCAAATTTCAAAACTCATGATTAAACCAAAATTTTTCTTCTACTATACTCATAACATATTCTTAGGAATGATTATGTTTTGAATCATGAACAAAAGTCATCAAACTCACTAAAACCATACTTGAACTTTTTGGTTTTTCTTCTAAGTTCAAAACAAATTTTTGTTTCTAACTTGTTTTGATCAAGCTCATGATCCATGACTGATAAAGAAGTGATCTTCAAACCAAAACATTACATGGTTTAAAAATGTGTCCTAAAAGAGATCCAAGCTTCAAACTCAAGATCACATAGTTAAACATCAACCGAAACATAAATTTAGCCAAGAACATCATCACTTTGGCCTAACCGAATATCTCCTTGCATACAATATCTTCAAAATAATATTCTAACATGTATATAAGAGGCTTAGGATCTTCCAATAAATATATCAAAACCATTATAATAATATTAAATCATAAAAGATTTAAACTTTCTCAAAACAGAAACTGTTTTTCCTCTTCCAGTTTCTAAGTTTCTAGATCTAAGAAAATATTTCACCAAAAATTTTAACCATGCAAAAAATCCTCAATTAATAATCATATACACATTTTAACTACTCCATAAAAATTTTGGGCCAAGATCTATTCATTAGCTTCGTCAAAAACTCCAAAATATAACACACTCTCTAGAATGACTTTTCTGGGGTCTAAACAACTTTTTACCAATCAAATGATCTCCAAATGGAACAAATAAGATATCCAAGTAAACTAGACTCCAAAAGGAACAACTTTAGTGAAGGGAAATTTGCAAGAAAATACCTACAAAAGCTACGAATCAGGCATGCAAAAGAGATAAGAAAAACTATCCGAGCGTTTCTTTTGTGGTCTATGAAGGAAAAGTGTAAAGGAGGGTTGCTTTTTGTGAGAAGTGGACTAGAGAGCCTCTTACACAAGTTATGGAAAGTGATAGGACTGAAGGAAAGCTTGAGTGTTGGCCTTTTCTTCTCATTGCAATAAACAAAAATCAGTCCAAGTTCTTTTCTCAAGGTGGAGTGTAAAAGTGAAAGAATGAGGTGGCCCCTTTAGCTTTGTACTTCAGAACCTTCTAGGCTCTTCTTTGTAAAGATATGGGGTGCAAAACATCCAAATAGCAATCCTATGGTGACCACTTTCATGGGCGAATGGGCCTAAATTTTGGGATTTAAAGAGCGTTTTGGTTGCTATCAAGCCCAAATCTAATATCTCTTGGCCCAATCAATTTTTCAAGGTTAAGAAGGTTGGATAATGACATTCTAACAAAACTTTGAAGGATTAGTAGCATGTGGAAGTGATTTAATCAAGTGATTAAACATAATGCTAGAAATCTGATTAGAAAGGGTTTGAAGGCCAACTTTAGGGTTTGGGGAAACCATTTAGGGTTTCAGTTTCAACCAAGCTTTTGGAGTTTCACTTGGATTCCAACCATTTAGGGTTTCACAAGGATTGAAACCTTCTTTGGTCTGGCACAATTTGATTGATAAGATAAAACAAAGTTTTGCTTAAGTGGCATGATCTCACACCTTGATTCCTTCAAATCTAACAAATGCTCCTCATGGTGCCAAGTGTCTAATATTATTCACTAAGCATGGCTAAGATCTTGCCAAGTGTCTAAATAAAACTTCTCTAATCTAATTTGGACATTCCACACTGTGATTTTGAAACATTGCAATTTGTGTGCTTACCATGGTTACTATTCACTCCCACAAAGTGAATCATAAACTTAGCACTAAAAATTCCTAAAGATTCATATTAACCTACAGTGAAAATCTTTTACCGAAATTCAACCTCGAAGTGCCCCTAAAAATAATTTCATAGTTTCAAACAAGCGTTTCATTCGAAAATATGAAAATAAACTTATTGGGCCATAAAATCCTAAATAATCAACTGAGTCTAATGGCGTAGACCATAACTCATTCTGACACTTCTAACTATCTCAAATAAATAAAACTCATATTTCTAGCGCCATAGTAAGTGATAACACTGACTATGTTGACAGACTAAAACCTGTGCGATTGGCCGATTCATAAAAGCTTATGGGGTTTTCACGAGATTTCTAAAGTCAATAGAAATTTCACCAATGAATTTATAGCGGGCTGTTACAAAAGCAGTTTCTAAATAATAATCAATATGTTTTCTCATTATATTTTCATATCAATTTTGTTAAAAAAGCTATAATTTGTAAAACATCACGTCTTCTATTAGAATCAAGCTTGTGGTTTGTGATGTTAGAATCAACAACTGTGGTTTTTTCTTTGGAACACAAGTTCTCTTTTCCGCACCAAAATTTCTTACTTATTTAATTTTTTTAATTTCCCGTTGTGCTGAAATATATCAAGATGATTCATTTGTCCATTCTTGATGTTAGTTTTGTACTCTAAATAGGTATTCTTGGTGTACAACTCGATGGAAAAAGGGGAAGAAAGCATATCTGCAAGACCTACCAACACTACTGCAACGCCTATGAACACTACAACAATTCCTGACAACATTGTTGCATTCACTTAGATATTCTTGTCTTATCTGAAAGCCATGTTATTGCTTTGATTTGTAATTTTGTTATAAATCATTACTCGATATTATTTGAGAAAATATCAAGACCATTATATCCAGATTGGTCAGCATATAACTATATGCATGGATACCATTGGATTATGCCACCTATATATTTTCCACCTTTTGCACTGCTTCCAAATGCCAACCCTTTTTTATGGATAAACGAGGTGATAAATTTAATTTTCCAAGTGGTTATGTTCCAAGCAAGGGATTTGTCAAGGTTACATTTATGATTTGATATTGTAACTTGTAGGAACCGATGCCATTTGGACCACAAATTCAATATCCAAGATGTTCAAGTAATCCTAAGGACATCACAAAACACACCTCATCTACTAGGCGATTGTTGTTTTCTTCTGAAAGCAGTACTTATCCAGATACCCCAAATGTGAAAGATGATGAGGAAGTACTTGATGGGGTTCTAAAGCCAACGTCGGGGAATGATGATGATGATGAGGTTTTAGAGCTAATGTCGGGAATGTTTTTTTAAAACTGAGTAAGAACTCATTGACTACTATAAGTAATATGGGAAACAGATTGGTTTTGGCATAATGACCCAAAGAAGTAAAAGGGAAGATGATGGGAGTGTTAGATATGTAACACTTGTGCATTAGCTTCTCTAACATTACTAGTTGTTATTTGTAAGATCTGAACATTTGGTGCGAGAGAAACCGTGACAACACGCCACCCCCACCCACCTACCCTAGTCTGGCAAGTGACTCCTCACCGCCGACATAGACAAGATCGACGGGCCCCGATGACCTAGTTTCTTTGAAAGATCCAATTCTGAGATTTGAGTTTCCATTATCGGTCATCCCTCTGGCGCCTGATCTATGCTTCCACCATAGACAAGACCGGTGACTCCAGTAAGGGCTTTCCGACGTCGGTACCTCTTCGGGGACTGAGTTTTTTGTGCAGTTCCTCAGTTTTGGCCACACAAATATGGTTTTTCCGAGGTTATCTCTCCATACACTTCCACGATGGAAAGTTTGTTTAGGTGACCCTTCACCAGAATGATCCAATCTTCTTGATTGTTTCTACATCTTTGCGGTAATCATGGGCTTTCCTAAACACCTTTTAATAGAATCAGAGGTGTTTATATTGTCTATGGAGGGTGGAAATTATTGTCGTATCACATAGAGGGGCAGGAAAGTAATAAAGGAGATGGTGCTCAATCATGCCAGTGCTTGATGGCTGGCCAGTACAGTGGAAGAATGTGTTTTATCGGAGGGAAGGAAAGACTTCTTCAAGACATAAAGGGATGGAATCAAAGCTCTGTTTGTTCATAGGAGGTCTAACGCTTATGGGCATTTTTTGAAAGTAACTGACTATGGTGGTGGTAGGGGGTCATGGTCTCTTAGCGATCCTGGAAGGAGTGGAAGGAAAGGGTTGGAAGAGCTTTTCAATGGATTTAAAACAGAGTTTAGCTAAGAAGGCTCCAATCCTTGCACCACAAATGGACAAAGAGGTACAGAAGGGGAAGGAGATTGTGAGGTAGTCCAAGTCGTATGTAGAGGTGGCGGTGGGTGGTGCAGGGAAGAGGTTGGCAGCGCATCGAGATCCCAGTCATCCTTTGGCTAAACAAAAACACAAAAAGGGAGGCATGGTAGGGGAACTTTCGATGGGATTTGGTCTGAAGAAGGAAGGGACAAGACACGAATTACCTGAAATGGATAGCTGGACTCTGCCCCATGGCTGTCCAAGAGAAAGCGAGTTGCAAAGGTATCTGTATAGTCTAAAAAAGGAGGTAACGGGCATGAAGGAGGATTTGAAAATGTTTAGAAAGGAGATAAAGTCTTGGATTTTTAAGATAATCAAAGGTTTGGGCCTGGGCTTGGGCCAAAGTATGCGGCCCCTAAAAATAGGAAAAAGGAAGTCTGCTCAGTGTAGTTTGAGGCCAGACAAAGGGAAGGCCAAACTTGGGTTGGGCCGCATAAGCCCTTTTCGCCTCCCAAACCCGAAATGGAGGCCGAATATCCATGGGCCCATGTTTGAGAAAGGCTCCACTTCTAGGCCAGTTTCACAGTCCAAAGGAAGTCCTGGGCCTATGGACCCACTTCCATTACACTGGCCAGAGGAGACCCTTATCTCGACGCTGTTAACCTCTGTCGTTGATCCCAACGACCCCTACACTAGCATTCCTTTGTCGGTGACAAAAGCTCCTTGCAGAAATGCACACAAGCTTCTACGGAATACTCGGGGGAGGTTTCTGACCCCAGGGGGCCACAGACTAAGTCGTTGACAATATCTGGGTTCTCCCTAGCCATTATGGAGCAGAAGGCGACAGGTTGGGTATCTGAGAAGTCCACGGCAGAGGGGAAGGGACTTGCTGCCAACCTAGAATCTCCAATGGAGAGTACCAATGGAGTTATTAAGGAGGCATAGGATTTGAATAAGGGTTTATCGTTGGTGCCGGTTGGAACTACGTCGGGAACTATGTCGGGGGAATATGTTGTCCCCTTGGTATCTCTTCCTCCATTAAACAATATAGATGGATCATCATCGGATTGGGTTTTGTAAAAGGCTAATGAGATTCAGCATATTGTTGGAATCTCACATGGAGGATGTGAAGACCAATTTAAAGTAGGGAGCTACTTGATTGAGGTGAGCCATTCGCGTGATACCAAATCAAGTTTTAAGAAAAGCAGGGATTTGAAGCATCTTTCTTGTGCAATCAACTATGACACTAAGGGTGGTAGCTCAAGTCGAGGGCGTAGAGATTGTTTCTCATAGAGGGTGTTTCGGGTGTAGGTTGGACTATGGAAAACAATGGGTTGGAGTTGAGGTTGGAGAGGTGTTGTTATATTCTAACTCAGGCTTGATGTATTTTGGGTAGTTTTTCGCGAGCTTTTTGGGGCACTATGAGCTCTCTAGTATGGGTTACGGATTTTCTTGTATATATCTAGTGTATTTGGTTACTCCTACTGATATATATATATATAATACTTTTACTTATAAAAAAAAAAAATATGTAACACTTAGTTGTACTCGTGGTGGTAAGGCAAGGAGCCATACTGCCAACCTTTTTAAACCACTTCGGACAACGAAGACCAATTGTAAGGTGAAGATTAATTCAATCTTAGTTGGTGATATCTTGTGCATAACTACTAATCAAAATGCCCACAACCATGGGCTAAGTCCACAAAAGTTAAGATTCTTTAGATATAATTGAGCTACAGATGATTCCTTAAAGAAGCAACTAGACATTAACGACAAGGCAGACATAGGTATTGCCAAAACTTTCAACACATTGGCTGTCGAAGCTAGTGGATTCGAGAATCTTCAATTTATTAAGAAAATGCACAAAATTATATTGACAAGGCCCAACCCTTAGACTTGGCAAATGAGGTGGGGATTATGTTGAGATAATGCAGTATAAGAATAATGGGTTTTACTCGTTGATGGATTTGGATGACAATGGACGATTACAGAATGTCTTTTGGGACGATGTACATAGCAGAGCAGCATATAGGTATTTTAGGGATGTTGTGACATTTGATACAACGTACCCAATAAACAGATATGCCATGACATTCACCCCTTTTGTCAGTGTTAACCACCATAGACAATCAATACTTTTGGGACTAGGTTTGATATCAAGTGAAAATACTAAAACCTTTGTTTGGTTATTTGAGACTTGGTTGAAATGCATGGATGGTAGAGCTCCAAAAAGCTATCATCATTTATCAAGGCATGTCAATGAAAAATCCTATTGCAATAGCTTTTCCAAACACCCGACACAGATACAATTTGTGGCACATAATGCGAAAACTACCAGAGAAGTTTAGTTCACATTCTAAATACAAATGTGTTTATAATTGTTAGATTTCTGAAAGGTTTGAAAAGTCTTGAAAGATATTTCTTGATACTTACAATTTGCACGAGGATGTATGGCTTCAAAAGTCTCTATAGTGAGCGAATTTATTGGGTTCCTATATACTTGAAAGGTACATTCTAGGCAGGCCGGGATGGTCACAACATAGGGGAGTGAGAGCATGAATCCTTTTTTGATGGATTTGTACATTCGGGGACCTTATTAAAGAATTCGTTCATCAATTTGACAATGCACTGAGGAAGAAAGTATAGAATGAGATGGTAGCAAACTTCCACTCATTTAATTGCACAATCTAATGTATATCCCATTTATCCGTGGAGAAGAAATTTCAAAAAGTGTACACAAATTCTAAGTTTAAGAAAGTACAGGTCGAAATAATGGAATTATCTATTCTCATTGTGTTTTCATAAAAACATAATGGGTGATTACAACATATCAAGTTCATGACTAGAGGCAAGTTGAAGACTGCGTCAAATGAGTTACTTTGCAAGCATACTTCAATGAAGATGAGTGCGAGATGAAGTGTATGTGTGGACTATTTGAGAAGAGAGGAATTATATGCAAGCACATTCTTGCAATTTTCACCGTAAGAGATGTCCAAGTGTTACCGAAAAAGTACATTATGGACAGGTGGAGGTGGAGATTTATTTGGGCTTGGGCTGGAGATTGCCAGATGTTGGGCTTTAGTGGATTTATCTGGGTCTATCATTTTTGTCCAAAATGGAAACCCTTTTGAAAAAAATCAAAACACCTTCAAAGTTGTCATTTAGGATGTTGGGGCTCTAAGTGTCACTCTAGAAATGCATCCAAGTCGAGTCTAACTTACACATAGAAGATATTAATATACTGTGGAAATGCTCTACTATTGTCAGATCGAATGGGTCCATTTGGAAAAGTTGTTTGTAGAGAAATTTCTATTTTGGAATAAAGTTATGGCGAATAGAGATTTGCTTCTAAAATATTTTCTACAATTTGAATCAAGCTAGATATAGTTTGTGAACCATACTATATATGTGATACCCCATATGATATGGATAAAGGTAGATGGTATATGGGATCCCACATTGCTTGGGAATGATAAGTTCTTGCTCTTTATAAGGTTCCAATGGGGCTCCAATTGTATCATTGACTAATCCTTTTGGAGTATAGGCCATGTGGTTTGGGACGGCCCAATGGAAGACCCAAACCACATGGCCTATACTCCAAAAGGATTAGTCAATGATACAATTGGAGCCCCATTGAAATCTTATAAAGAGCAAGAACTTTTTCTTCCCAAGCAATGTAAGATCTCATACACTACCTACCCTTATCCATATCATATGGGGTATCACAATATATAATGCTGAAATTCATATTACTCAAGAGTACTAATATCCAAAATATTGCCATAAGCTACGTATTGTCTAATCACTACAAGAAAACTGTTTATTTGTTGCTAGCTATTTCCTGGGAAAATGATTATTTCCTGCTAAAATGAGTCTATTTTTGTTCCAAATTATCATTCTCATCTTAAATAATCTGTCCAAAATGTCAATTTTTTTTTTTTTGGTAGTGAATCTCTTCGAAGTTTTTTAAAATTTTGAGTCATAAAATTATAAACAAAAAATCTTGCTCTAGTAATGACAAATTGTGCATGTGTGGTTCTTAATTAGATGATGATAAGGTTGTTGATCATATGCCAATGGGGTTTGTACGAGAGCCAAGAGTAATATACAAGCGGCATTAACTTTGTCGTATCCATGCATTTTGTAACATTCATAAGGACCAGTACTTATTCCAATACCCTTGATTTGTAGACCCTCTAGTCAATGAGGACATGTCCAAAAAAAAAAAGAAATCTATTGGCCGTCGGCTTTTTTGGTCACTGTAAAAAAAAATAATAATAAATCTGAAGATTTTCTTTCCAAAAATATTTTATAGGCCAGCTCTCCCCTTCAAAAGTCGTGATGATGTTACGTGGTGATCATGGATGGATCGTCCAGACTCTGAATTTTGCTCTCATCATCTCACAAATTAGTGAGCTTGCAATTCTTGGACCTGTCCCATTATACCGATCTTTTAGTGGACATATATAGCAGAACTAGAAATTTATATAAAAAGGAGCAAATTATAATTAAGATATTAAAAATATTTTTATATATTCTCATAATTCCTATATATATATATATATATATGTAGGTGAACCGTCAAATAATTTTTGTCAAGATTATTCAAACGATCAGCATCTCGTAGTACTGAACATTTATAGTGGGATTAGAACTCGATCGGGAGAATGCCATGAAATATAAATAAATTTTCACAAAATGAAATTGATCGTCAACCTTTGTAAAGTCAAGGTCTTCTATGTATCAGTAAACATGCATGCATCCAAACAAGAATATTAATTCCTGGTACTGTCCCAATTAATTGTGCATTTATGAAGGTGGTTATTTGTAGCATCTTGATGAAGATGGTTATCTGTCGGCCATAATTTTTCGATCCAATGACGTACGTTAATTACCAATTCAATTCGGAAAAGGATATGACTGATTTCTCCATGAAAGCATGCATGCATATGGGAACATGAACTATATTTAAATCTTAGCGGCACAACAAATAAAAGAACTCCCAGAAGATATATATAATGTAATATAGACCACGTCGAGGCACACAACGTACAGGAAGTGGGTACAGGGAAAAATGGTTCTACAAACTCACAAAGTACCAACGTCGATCATCTTCACTCTTAAAACGCTCATATTGCTTCTTTGCATGGGAGTAATCAATGTCAAGGCACAAAGGCCGCTTCCTGATGATGAAGGTAACACTTCATGCCTGGATTATAACTGATTATTTTGTTTTGAAAACTATCGATTTTCTGAACTGTTTGATAAAGTTCTTAACAGCTTAATTTAGGCCTTTTTTATATGCATGGGGATCAGAAGGGTCACCGGCCCCTATATTTTGAGACATTTTTTTCGTTCTTCCATTGATCAGATGGGTTAACTCATGAATTTTTTCGACCTATATATCCCATAATCAGGAAAAATATTTGGCAGCAAATTTAGATAAAGTTATATATAAAAGAGATGTGTCCTTTGTCATTCTTCCATATATAACGAACTAATTTGGCGTATTTTTGCAGTTGAAGCCCTTAAAGAAATAGCCGCAGAGCTGGGGAAGAAGGACTGGAATTTCCATGTAGACCCATGCAGTAATGACACAAGTTGGGCAACACCAAATCAGAAATTGGAGCCAAGAACGTACAAGAATTCTATAGAATGCAATTGTGCATACCCTGGTGCTGTATGTCACGTTGTTGGACTGTACGAAACCTATCTTTCATTGATGATCCCTTGTATCTTGATAGTGAAATTTTTTGGATAAATTAAACTTTCTTAATACAAAAGTAGAAATTGCTTATATTATACTTAAAACGTCTCTAAATTTTGGAATAAAAAACTTGCTAATGTTCTTCGAAACAAATGGCATCACCTCCCTTAATATAAATCCATAGAATGAATTAAACATTAATGGATTATGATGTCGCAGGTCCATTACAACTATTCGGAATGACCTGTGCCGTCTGAATCGATCTTTTCCAAGCTTGTGAGTTATTGAAAAATGACTTTCAAAGTCCGATAAAGAACCTGCACCCTGGAATATCTGACACATCTCATAAAGTCTCTTAAATTGATCAGAACAGTTCCTTAATTGATCATTGATATTTCCGTTGTGGGACCTGGTATTCAATTCGTTATCTATGATTCTATACAGTCTACAGATCATGAGCTGCATGCAAATGCTATTAGTTATAAGTTAGAGCACAATAGAACTGTTTCTTCTTTCATCTTGGCATCTTGCAATTGCCTAGCTAGCTGTTTTGTTGAGTCCGTACGTTTATAAACAACAATGTTGTTGAACATTAATGCAGCATGCCTCTAGGTTTTTCCTTATATTCTAGGAGAATATTATCCGAAACATCCTGAAAAACGTATGACTAAACGGATTACATAATCCTTTGCCTTACTATCCTTGTCATACAGATATCTTGAAGGGCAGGATCTGTCTGGTGTGCTTCCAACATCCCTGGCAAAGCTGCCTCACATAAAGATGATGTAAGTAGAGTAACCAACAAATTAATAATTACTAGTACTTATTGCTAGTATCTGATAAAACAAAAAGATTTAAAAAGTTCAAATCTAATTGCATGCACACTTTCCTCATGGTTCCAGTGATTTGTCTCGAAACTATCTGACTGGTACAATTCCATCCCAATGGACTTCTCTAATGATGTTGGAACATATGTACGTGTATTTTATTGGGGTTTTAATATAACACATTATAGTACATTAATCACTATATAAATAAATGCTCATTCTAGTTGAATTTAAATATTGGCTACTGTACAGGTCCACTTCTGTAAACAAGTTATCGGGAAGAATTCCGAGCTACCTGGGAAAAATTACCACTCTTAGATATTTGTATGCTCTTTTATTTTGGAAAATTGACTGATTTCTTTTTTCTTTTTCTTTTTTCCCGGCTTTCAATTTGACGAAGACTAAATATATTTTCAGGAACGTAGAGAACAATCAGTTTTCTGGAACTGTTCCCCCTGAGATTGGAAAGTTGGTTAACTTGGAGAATCTGTCAGTATTTTCACCTATCCTCTCGTTCGATGATTCATTTATGAATCTTCTGTGATTTATATATACAAATACCACTATCTTGAATTGGTCTGAACTTCCCATTTGGTGGCTGCAGTATTCTCAGTGCCAACTTCCTCACTGGAGAGTTGCCGGTCGATCTCACTTATCTCACAAACTTAACTGAACTGTGAGTGGTTGTAAGCCATTTGTATTCTGATACTAATTTTATATGTTTTATTTTTGGAAAAATTCATGTTTCTATGTTACCCATTAATCTTGTTTCTGCGTTGACCAAATGCAGTAGGATTAGCAGTAACAACTTCACGGGAAGAATACCTGATTTTTTCAATAGTTGGAAAAAGCTTCAGAAATTGTATGTATTTTCTTTTTCCAAATAATATCATTTAAATCATGTCTTCTAGTAGAATATTTTAATGAAATCTAACAAAAGACAATTATGCTCTTATAAATTATAGAGAGATCCAAGCTAGTGGTCTCGCGGGGCCTATTCCTCCAAGCATTTCTGTCTTGAGTGATTTAACTGAGCTGTAAGTTCTATGGTCTAAGAGTTGTAAAATCTATATGCATGATATCAGCTTCCTTTGTATTCAAATTAATAAGATTTATAGACAATAACAGTCGTGGATGATGAAATTTTGTGCAGAAGAATTAGTGACTTACTTGGTGAGGGTTCTATATTTCCGAACTTAACAAGCATGACAAACATGAATAGATTGTAAGTCATCTTATACCATAAAATTTTAAGAACTGCAGCAATACAAAGTCATTTATGCTTAGATGATGTTCTTCAACGTTGCAGGATGTTAAGGAGCTGCAATCTTTCTGGACAAATTCCGCCATACATATTATCAGAATCAATGCCACAACTCGAAACTCTGTATAAGTTCTACATTTTTTCTTCTTATTGGGATTGTTGTTTTACTCTTTGAATAAAGATTTCTCTCTGCATTCTTTTCTGGATTTGAGATCTCTGAAACGTTATAAGGTCATGTACTTCTGAAAATAGCACAAGGACACCAGACGAATTCGAGGCTTTACTTTTTAATTCACTCTACAATTTCTGATTTCATCGGCAACATCCCATGACCTGTGCCAATTTCTAGCTTTATATTAATTCCAGGAACTTCGCGATATATTTTCCTTCCCTCATAATTAGCTGTACGTACTTGAAGTTATATTGTGTCTTTATTTCTTTCTTCCAGATCATTAGTATTTATCTTTTTTTTTTTCTTTTTTTTTTAAATATATAAATATATATATATATATATATATATATATATATATATATTGAGCAGCCACATACCCTGCTTTTATTTTTTAATTTTTTCCCTCAGCAATATTGTTAAGATGTTGTCTCAGCAATATTTTTTTCATAGGAAAGAAAAGTCCATTTTCCTTGTATATACATTTTGTCTTCGTGATTCTAGCTTTAAAAGTTTGACATTTACGTCTGCTTATAAGGTTTACCAAATTAATCTCTATGCAATTTTATTCTTCTTTTATTAGTACAATTAAACTTTACCTTATATCCCTGCAGAGATCTGAGCTTCAATAGATTGGAAGGAAATGTTCCAGAGTTTGATATTGATGAAGGAGATCAAACAATGTTGCAACACATGTACGTATGTCTTGATCATTCAAAATACCAAGGCCGGGATACTTGAGGAATTATGCAATGAGATGAAAAATTTGTGAATAATAGTTGAATGCTTTGTGAATAGTAGTAAAATAATTTGAGTCATGATGTTATAAGGAATTTTGAAAAAATGAGAGAAAAAGTTGAATAAAACTATTATGAAGTAAAAATATTTTTAAAATATAATTTTTTAATATTATATTTTAAAAGTTTTTGTGTTTTAATGATATTTGAGAATGAGATGACGTGAAAAATATTACAAAACATCCCCTAAATCTAGCAATATTTCAGAAAAACTTAAATAAATAATGAACAAGTACGTACTAAGTCGAATTAAACACGTACACAAAGGGACACAGATATTTCGGAGAAGTTTTGATCTGTGTCATGCACGTCAGAAAGGATGCAAGCTAGAGATTTTACTTTATAGTAATGCTACTGATCATCTCAATTTTTATTATCATCTTATCATTCCAAGATATAGTATTAAATGATTGGAGATTATTTATTATATTTTACTTGTGAACCTATCATCTAATGTCATATTATGGGATGATAAAATGATGATAAAAAAAGAGATGATGAATATATTTTTTCTTTACTCTAACCAAACAGACCCTTATGATCTATCTACAACTACTATAGCCTTCCATCTATCTGTTGATGATCTTGCAGTTGAAATAACTATAAAATCATTATGTATATATATTAATTCATGGGATGAGGCATGCAGAGGCATATTATAAGTAGTCCACCCTGTTTAATTTGTGTATCCCATTTTACGTTTATTTTCATAAAAAAAAAAAATTCCCTCTTGAGTATTTTTCATTTGGTAATGATTATAAATCTTGATGTTGAATTATTGGTAACTGCATGCATGAAAAATTCAGTGCTATATAGATTTCGATCCTGATCAATTCACTGCGTTTAACCAGAGTACGTAAGATTATCTTGCTATTTGAACAGGTTTCTGACAAGCAACTTACTCAGCGGAACACTTCCGGACTGGATCAAACGAAGTGATCATCACCAGTACACAAATTCATCTTAAATTCTACTTCCAAGTTGCATGACTTTATTTCTTAAACTTTAATAATTTTTATCTCAAAAAGGTTATTAATGAAAACTACGTGCGCCCATTTGCAGTGAACTGGATCTTTCTTACAATAACTTCTCAGAGAGTTCTATTCCATCTTGTCGAGAAACGCTGTGAGGAAAATTTCGCCATTTTTAATCAGTACTGCGTACTTGTGATTTTGAGAGATTTCTAGGTTTTCTAAAACTAACAAGCTATAGTTTCTTGCTTCATCAGAAATTTGTTTGAAAGCTTCTCTGGACAGGACTCGTAAGCTTCTAATTGTCAACTTAATTACAATAATATTAACCATCCTGATTTTCTAATTTTACTATGATTTTGCCAAACTTTTTCCCGTTTCCGTTATAATTTTTCATGAGCTCACGCTCCTAATTTCTTGTGCTGTGTAACCCAAATATAGATCAGTTGGCGAGTGCCCAAAGTACCCTCGTTGTTCAAAAGGTAATTATATTATCTTACAGTCTATTAAAGTTCATGTAATTTTCATAATGACTGCTATGCATGTTCTGTTTTATGCTTTGCTATATTTAGCTTGTTATATTTGATTTACATGTATCGGGACTCATATTCCCATTTAATGCCTTGTGTGTATCTGTGTGACTATATAGTCTGTAACCAAGAAGTTTAAAGGACAAGGAATTTCTAGAATCAATCCTACAGATTAGAGGATTGAGTTTTCCCTTCATTTTCTCTGTTTTTTGCTCTTCATTTTCATTTTAACTCCAACACAGTCAGATTTTGATTATACCTATACTTTAATCCAATCACGCTTTCCTCTTTAGAGTAATGCCAGTTATAGACATGTCCTGAACTTGAACATATCATTTTCTAATTCCGGGTTTGGGTTTGAACTTGCACAGCATCTAAGAGCTTGTATCTAACAATGAATAAATGATGTTTGGCTCTATATATCCGAAATTACTAAATTAAAAGATTGTTGTTTATGTGTAGACTGTTATTCAGTGCATATAAATTGCGGTGGAAACGAAGTCAGTATTGGAGACATAAAATACGAAGCAGATCAGGACCAACCTGCAGGTGCGGCATACTTTGATCCCACCAGAGATCATCAGAACTGGGGAATCAGTTCCACTGGAAACTTCTGGGATGTTAACATGATGAGCAACTCGATGGCATACATGGCAAATAATACGTCAATACACAGAATGAACAGCCCTGAATTATACACAAGCGCACGCCTCTCTCCTCTCTCTCTCACATATTATGCGCGTTGCTTGGCAAATGGAAATTATACCGTCACACTACACTTTGCAGAGATAATAATAAGAGGAAACAGATCTTTTCGAAGTCTTGGAAGACGTATATTTGATGTTTATATACAGGTACTAAATTTAAATATTCAATATATTTGTTTTGCTGGCATGCACACACACAATATACGTACATACATTTATATATATATAACGTCCCAGATTTATCGAGTTTAATTAATTGTTTCAGGATAAACTGGAGTTGAAGGATTTTGATATCGAAAATACTACAGGAGGGGTCGACAAAGCTTTAGTTAAGAAAGTTAAAGCAGTTGTGAGTAACAAAGTCTTACATATCCGCTTTCATTGGGCTGGCAAGGGGACAACAGATGCCCCAACAAATGGAACATATGGTCCTCTCATATCGGCTCTCTCTATAGAAAATGGTAATAATCCCCGTGGTTGTAATATATATACATATCTCATGACGACAATCTTAATTTTACTGTCCAACTTGCTCCTCGTACACTTCTAATTAGATTGATGACAAAACTAAAGATTAATAAATAAACTCACAGTTGATATAATAGTGGATAATCATCAGCTGGCCTATTTGTTCAATTCTGCAGATAATCCCCCTGATAATGGCCAAACCACAATATTCATTGTGACTGGAGCTTTAGTGTTGGCGCTATTACTCATTTTAGGCATTCTCTGCTGGAAAGGCTGCATAGGAAGCAGGATATCGAGGGAAAAAGGTAATCAATAGTCATACGTGCTTGTTAGATAGAAATTAGATAAGTTTTTTATTACTTTGTTTTCTTCTTCAACTAATGTAAAATTGAATGAATTGAGTTGAGTCGTACTTGTACAGCGATTTTGCAAGGGCTCATGTATTCATATGAAGTTTTCTTCATAAATTTGAGTAAAAAATATTATTCACAATTCTCGTAATTATCATCCTCCCATCGTCTCCTCATATGATATCAAATAATTTGAAGATTAGTAAAGGATATAATGAATAATAGTTCTCATGAATTGGAGTGGGCTACCACCATTAATTTATAATAGTTAATGCCACGTTTGTTTTCGCAGATCAGATAAGTTGAAATTAAAATTAAAAGTTAAATAAAATATTTTTAAAATATATATTTTTTAACATTATTTTTGTTTTGGATTTGAAAAGTTGAATTGTTTATTTTTATTTTTATTTTTTTTGTGTAGGAAAAGCGTGTAACAGATTTTTTGCCTTGATTTGATTAGAACCGAACTAATCTTGAATAGAAGAACAAAGAAAGGTCTCTGTTTCAAGCAAACAGAGACCCTGAGTTTCTGGGTGTTGATTTTCTTGTTTGAATTTTGGAGACTTTTAAACTTTTTGGGTTTTGATATTGATGCTGGGCGGATAGAAAGTGACAAGTTTGTCCGCTCTATCAATGAGGGTGGATATTTATGCTAGCCTAGGAAATTAACCCACGTGGGCAATAATGAATGTTGAACTCACACGTTCTGCATTTTCTATAACTGTTCAAATTCAGGCTGAGAATTCAAAGAGTCTCAATTCCTTTTACATCCTGGCTTTTGAATTTGTGCATAATTGTGATTGTTGAGCACGATGTAATAAATATTATGAAACAACATGGGGTTTAAAAAGCTGATCATCATCTAGAGTACGTACGGTGCCATTGCGTTGCATGTGTTTGGTCTCATTCTCTCTAATTATGTCGTCTAATTAGTCAGGAGGCACAAAATATATAGAAATGAAATATCATTACACTCATTTATAAGATACAATTTTATCACTAGCCTCACCTTTTTCATTCCTTTCACAGACTTGAGAGGATTCGATCTGCAAACAGGTTTTTTCACTTACAGACAAATCAAAGCTGCCACTAACAACTTTGATGCTTTAAACATGATTGGGGAAGGTGGTTTTGGATCTGTATACAAGGTATTCAAAAACGTAATTCTTCATGTATTTAGGTTTTTTATAAAAAATTTCTTACCTATCCATGATAAATAGCTAAAGACATATCTAAGTATATTCTCAAGTGCATACTTAAATATGCATATTTTTTTCTTCTGAAATGCAGGGTATATTATTAGATGGTACCATAATTGCAGTTAAGAAACTTTCTTCAAAATCAAGTCAAGGAAATCGTGAATTTGTGAATGAGATAGGCATGATATCTAGTTTACAACACCCGAATGTTGTTAGATTGTATGGAGCTTGTGTGGAAGGAAATCAACTGTTCTTGGTGTATGAATACATGGAAAACAATAGTCTGGCTCGTCCTTTGTTCGGTATGCTTAATGTTTTTATTTAGTATGTTCTGTCAAATAAGGATAGGAACCTAACATTGCAGATGGCTTTATGTTAAGAACGAAGTTGATCATGAACTCCCCCATTCGACTTTCTACAAAAAAATGCAGGTCCAGAGCAATACCAATTAAAATTGGACTGGCCTACAAGGCAAAAAATATGCGTTGGCATTGCAAGAGGCCTAGCTTTCTTGCATGAGGAATCAACACTGAGAATTGTTCACAGAGACATTAAAACTACAAATGTGCTATTGGATTCGAAGCTTAACCCAAAGATTTCTGACTTTGGTTTGGCCAAGCTCGATGAAGTGGAAAACACCCATATCAGCACTCGAGTTGCTGGAACCATGTAAGCTATATCTTTTCTTCTATCCTTCAATTTGTAGCATATTTTAGTTCTATTATGGCATTCCTATTTTTTCCACCCAAGTGATTAACTAGGAGAGAAACAGGAACAAATGCTGATCTCCATGTATTTAAAGGTTATGCATATTAGAGATGTTCTTATTATATATGGAAAGTGCTATAGAAACTCTAAGACTTTGTATTTGGTTGAGACTTTAATGTGTTAGTTGTCTATATTTGCAACACAAGCTTTCTTGAAGAGAAATTTATAGCTATAGGAATTATCAATTCGTATTCATGATTGATTGCGAGAAGTCTTGACATAAAACATATTCAAGCAATCTTCTAATAGAGAGAGAGAGAGAGAGAGAGTTGTCTATTTAACCATTAACATGAATCCTACCCCAAAACGTTGACTCTGTATACTTGAATGACTGAATAATAAAAGCTTGTGTTCAAATATTCTATTATCATATCTGATTTCCTAAGTTGTGGTTATTACCATTTAAGGGAACAAGAAATTCTAGAAATCTAACAAAATCCCCCACAACAAATTGAAATTCAGCCAGATGCCCTGACAACTTGTGATAGTTATTAGCATTCCACCAACAACAAAGTTTTGTCTCTCTCATATGTATAATGAATATTCCACTCCATTCTCACTGCCTTACTGTTTGCATAATTGCATTCTAAATAGAAAAAGAAACATTGTGATTTCGTAAATACCTTTATGTAGATGTTGGGTTTTGTTAAGATCAGAACTAATTCATATATACTACGAAATATTAATCATAATAATGCAATTATCTTTTTCACGCAGAGGATACATGGCACCAGAATATGCATTATGGGGTTATTTAACATATAAAGCAGATGTCTATAGTTTTGGGGTTGTTTCGTTGGAAATTGTTGCGGGGAAGAGCAACATGAAATTTCGACCAAATGAAAGTTATGTTTGTCTTCTTGACTGGGTAAGATTTATCAGTTGTCATGTCTTGCACCAAAACTGGTCATCTTGATGATGATCTATTGGTTCAAAACCAACTAAACAAGATTGAAACAATATGTTGTGTACAATTGGCTACGTCATAATTCTCGTCTATTGATTTGCTAAGATATAATTTCCATCATTTCATGTGTGCATATTTCAGGCTCTTGTTCTGCAACAAAAGGGAAATCTATTGGAGCTGGTAGATCCAAAGTTAGGCTTTGAGTTCAACAAGGAGGAGGCAATTAGAATGATCAAAGTAGCTTTACTATGTACAAATCCATCTCCAGCTCTTAGACCCACAATGTCTGCAGTAGTAAGCATGCTCGAAGGCCAAACAGCTGTTAATGAAGTTATTATGGATCCAAGCGTATATGGAGACGAATTCAAGTTTAAAGCTTTAAGAGAGAAGTTCGATCAGATCCAGCATGAATCGATGGACTCAATTGGAGCCGAGAGCCGTAATCGTTCGTTATGTGCAACATGGACGGGAACTTCTTCTACATCTGCCCAGGATCTTTATGATCCACATTATCTTGATACTCCGTAATGGTCGCAAAATATTTTCTCCCTCGTGCAAAATGTTTGTTGTAATAAATTAGTGACTATTTGCTTCAGCAATCCATAGAGCTAAGGAACATCTGCTATTTCATTATAACAGAAAATATAAAGATAAACATATGTGCAGCTAGCTTGCTATGTGGAATCAAGAAAATAATATATAATTTTGTTATTAAGAGAAGCCCAGAAGTTATAACTTTATTGCCAATGGCCAATGATCACTTATTTTACTTTTCTCGAGAGTATGACATGGTACTATATTATATATCTATCTATACAGTGAAGACTTTCTGAGAAACTCTATCTCACGGGATGAGATTAGAGGTATCATTGTATTTCCTTTTATAATAGATACATAGTGTAGCTATACAAGGTATCTACTAATTACAATAAAAAGCTAACGTATGGACAACTATCTAGTGTAACGTATACATTAAAAAGTATTAACAGACTTTCCTAAATTACTCCATGCGTGATTTCCTACTCATCAATGATCATGGAGGCTCTGCTGTCATACAGTTATTGAAATAATTGAACTATGGTGAAGAATATTTAGAACAGAAGAGGGTTGGTATAATAACAAAGCTGCGGCTTAATACATGTCTCCTTTTCAGCTGTTTTATCATTAAGAAATGGACAAGCATGAAAGAGATGCATGTAAGCAAACTTGACACTCACCAGTCACGTTAGCATCCTTCTATGTCTCGTAATGACTTTAACTTGATCTTGTTGAGTATGGCAGCCACATCTTTCATATTAACTCTTTGCTCAGGTAATTTCGCACAACAATCTAAAGCCAATCTCATAACTGAAGACATCAACTCCTCCATGGCAGAATAATCTGATCTTTTGTTTTCTAATAAATTAACTGGCA